>NC_061122.1:151667205-152020536 GCF_002878395.1 Capsicum annuum | reverse complement strand
TCTAAAGTGTTAAATAAGTTCCAAATGGTTTAATTATGTATTTATACATGAAAAAACTTGGTCATAATGTTAAAGGGTCAGTTGGATCAAGATAAGAGTAAAAAAAATAAGCTCAAGCTCAATGTGACATTAACCTATGCTTAGCTCGTGTTTTTAGTTCACAGTCGTGAATCTTGTGTTGTTTTGAGCTCTAAATTGTAGTGTATAATTCTATATAATTCTTTTTGAATGGATTATGATGATATAAAAATGATATAAAAGCTTGAAATCAAGTGGAAACAACTCAAAAAGGCTCAAAATGGCTCAACGAAAGCAGAATACATAACTTGGACTCGATTTGGACACCTGGAATGTCCAGGGCAAGTGTGGCGTGTTGAAAAGTCATTTGGTGCTTGGCATACACTAGAAACTTAAAATGTGACCCAAAATAGTGTACCCTCATTATGATATCTTGTCACAAATCCTACTCAAGTCAAATGACAATTGCGGCACGACACTAACATCAAATCAGGCCATGAGTGCAACTTGAATCCTGCACGGCTTGGGACTTGTTGTCTACTAGAAATAAATCATTTTACTCATTGTTAATCACTTTTGGACATCCTTGTAAGATATTGGAGGATAAAACAACCTCTTTTTAGGTATTATCATTCTTTAATTTAGTTTTCTTTATGGTTTGTATCATCAATCCAAGAGATTGGATGATGAATATTTCCATTAGAGGCTAAGAGAATAAGCAAATTATGGTTTGTGTTTCTTTATGAAATAAGGAATTTAAATTAATATCTAGGACAGGGATGTACTTAGATGCCTTACTTGATTCACATGTATGATGATAGCTTAAAGAACTTAAGTGGACTATTACATCCCCGCTCAACGATGCAGTTGTAAGGTTCAACTTAAGTAAGAGATTAGAGGTTGGAAAACCATAATCATGCGATTAACCCTAAGAATCAACAACCAAGATAAGTGATTTAACGAAAGAAGTTCAATAACGTAGTATGATTGTTCTTAGGCCTTAACCCTGGGCTTCTAGCTTTGATTGTCCAAAGTCATTACTTTTCCTCATTAGGTTAGTTTCTTTATAGTTTACAATTCTAAAACCTTTTTGTTTACTTTTTCTTAGTTGTTGAACTAGAATTGGATTGTCGGCGAACGCAGTCCCTGAGAAATCGATACTTGACATTTCTTGAAGCCACGTTACTACTTGATAAAACCACGTACACTTGCGTTTGTACTTGGGCGCTGTCAAAACCCAAGAAAGATTTAGACACTTCTAACTATACGAGTTTATGGTACGACTCATACCCTGGCTTATGTCTCACGATCAGCCATTCATACTCAGATCTAACCCAGTAACCAAGTCTAAGATTAAGTTAAGGAACCAAACAATCTGTAACCACCAATATGACTCATACCCCTAAGTCATACCCATTCCAGTAAAAAATATCCATCACACCAATTAACCCTAGTAAGTATATGACTGGGCCATACCATCTGTACACCCAACATACGGGTCGTACCCATGATTTGTATTAGGTCTAAAGGCCAGAAATCCAGGAAATTTTCTAATGTCCAGCAACCAAGGTGTTTCATTACCAAACGACCACTCCCATGAAACCAATTATCCAAAACCACCATTAATGCATATAAAAGCATAATTAAAATATAGAAAAACCATAACCAAGCATTTATAGCCAATACCCACAAATCATATTTGATAACCCAAAATCATACATCATTCAAATCATAAAAACATTGTATAAAATCCATACCTTTAGTTGGAACTAACAATGAGGGAAGAGAACAAGCCTTATACTAAGAAGATGATGGAGAGAAATCACAAAGACAAGCCCCAATTTACTCATAAAGATAAAACCCTAGCTTCCTTTGCCCAAGAAATCTAGAGAGGATTTAAGAGTGTATTCTAAGTGTTTAAAAATAGATAACCTCTCAATATGAATATAAGTCATTGGACCTTATTAGGATAAGTTGGGAAATATCCAGATCTTCCTTACTTAAACTACACTTAATTCCTATCATAGGTTACAACGTTCCCTTGTGAATCATACCCAATACTGTCCAAGGTATAACACACCCAAACCCAAGTCATTTCTAAGTGTACGACAACCTTACCCTTTGTAGAATAGAATCCTAGGAGGTTTGAACATCATCTCCTTATATGAGTCCTATGTACGACTCGTACCCTTGCTTACAAATTATGGTGAGCGACTCGTACTCATATCCAACCTAAGTTATAAAGTTTAATATTAAGTGAAATAACCAAAAAACTCGTATCCACCGATGATACTCATTCCATCAAAGTCATACCATTCCAGTAACCAAATCCACCCCACCAACCAAGACTGGTCAATATACGACTGGACCATACCACCCATACCCAGGTTTATGGCTTATTCCCTAGGCCATATATTTCCTGAAAGCCATAATTCAAGAAAATTTTCAAAGGTCCAAAAACCAGGGTGTTTTAGTGTCCCCCACTAGGAATATTCATACCTGAATGATGGACAAGGTAAGGGTAACAACATGCATGATTTATTTGCATTTTCAAATATATTCCAAGTCTTTAACGAATTTTTAAAACAAAGATGCAAAAATATTAATCTTTCCTTTAACAAACTCAAAAAAATAAGGATGCGTTGAAGAACACATACCTTCCGCACGAATCCTAGGAGCAAAAAATAGATTTAGATACTTGGGCTCCATGTCCTCCTCCACCTCTCATGTATATTCTCCCATCTTATGGTTCCGACATAGAACCTTAACTGAAACCACATCCTTGGTTCGCAATCGACAAACCTACCTATCAAGATCTTAACCGGGACCACTTCAAAAGATAGAGAGTCTGAGATACCCAACCCCTCCAAAGGAGCAATTGAAGAAGGATCACCAATGCACTTCCTTAACATGTAAACATGAAACATCGTATGAACAAAGCTTAATCTAGAAGGCAACTCCAATTAATAAGACACCTTACCAACCCTTTGTAGAACTACACAAGGACCAATAAATTAGGGACCGAGCTTCCCCTTACTGCCAAACTACATTACTCCCTTCACGGGAGATACCTTTAAGAACACCCTATACCTAACCTGAAACTCCAAGTCTCTATACCTTATATCCGTATATGACTTATGGCTACTTTGGGCAGCCTTAAGCCTATCTTGAATCTCCTTCACCTTTTTCATAGCCTAATAGACCAAATCTGATTCGAATATATTTGCCTTTCCAAGCTTGAACCAACCAATAGGAGATCTACAATACTACCATAAAGTTCTTTAAAATTCACCATACCAATACTAGAATGATAGCTACTATTCTAAGCCCATAGAATATCCTCCAATGTCTGAATAGTCCTTTTCATTTGCCCTTCAATCTAAGGATGAAAAGTAGTACTCAGACTAACCTTGGAACCCAACCTTTTCTGAAAAATTCATAAAAAATTAGATGAAAACTATGTACCATGATCAGATATAATCGAAATAGGTATCCCATGCAGCTTCACAATCTCCTAAAGATACAACGTTGTATAATCCTCCCCCAAAAAGGCAGTCCTCACAGGCAAGAAGTGAGCAGACTTTATCATCCTATCGATAATGACTCAAATCAAATAGAATTAGTTTCGAGATCAAGGATGACCGGTAATGAAGTTCGTATTGATTACCTCTCATTTTCATTTGGGAAAATCAATTTCTTGATACAAGTCACCAGGTCTCATGAGCTCAACTTTAACTCATTGACACACCATGCATTTGGACACAAAATTAGCCATATCCCTTTTCATACCATTCCACCATTACATCTCCTTATGATCATGATATATCTTTGTCGAGTTAGGATGTACAATAAGAGTAATTTACGTGCCTCAGCCAATATTCTTTGTTGTAAATCGTTGACATAAGGGACACACAACCTCTGTTTGTACCATAAAGTATCATCACCACAAATCTCGTACACTATTACCTTTTGCATACCCACATTTTCATTGATTTTCATCAAGATAGGATCTAGCACTTGCTTCTCCTTAATCTTTGCACCAAGAGATGACCGAACCACTTCTAGTACCATCATACTTCCATCCTCGAGTCCAAGAGACGAACTCTACGATTAGTTAAGCAGTGAATATCCATCACCAATTCCTTTTTTCCTTTCTTCACATAAGCCAAACTCCCCAAGGAAAACTTTCTAAGAGAATTTGCAACCATGTTAGTTTTACCTGAGTGATAGTAAAGACTCATGTCGTAGTCCTTGAGAAACTCTATCTCTTATTCTAGAAATTTACCTCCTTCTGGGTGAACACATAATGTAGACTCTTATGATTGGAAAAGACGTCTATATGCACTCTATATAGATAATGTCACCATATTTTCAAAGCAAAGTTCACCGCCAACAGCTTCTAATCATGGGTTGGATAATTCCTCTCATTCACCTTCAACTTCCTAGAATCATAGGTAATCACCTTCCCATGCTACATCAAGACACAACCAAGTCCCACACTAGATGCATCACAGTAAATCACAAACCCCTCACTACCCTCAGGCAATGACATAACCAGAGCCGAAGCTAGCTTATCATTTAACTTATCAAAACAACCCTCACAAGCATCGGACAAAGAAAATTTGACCTTCTTCTGAATTAATTTTCTCCAAAGAGCAGCTATCATCGAAAAACATTCCACAAAATGTAGATAATACCTAGCGAAACCCAAGAAGATCTTAATATTGGTTAGAGCTATAGGTCTAGGTCACCTCTTCACCACAACAACCTTCTACGAATCTAACATGATCCCTTCACTAGAAATAATCTGACTGAAGAAAGTTACAACGTTCATCCAAAACTCACACTTGGGGAACTTGGCATATAAATGTTTTTCCCTTAAGGTCTATAACACCATACCGAGGTGATTAGGATGATCCACCTCACTCTTGGAATAAAAAAGAATGTCATCAACAAAAACAATGACAATGAGATCCAAGAATTGCCTGGAAACCCTGTTCTTCAAGTCAATAAATGTCGCTCGAGTATTAGTCCAACCAAATGACATCAAGAATTCAAAGTGACCTTACCAAGTACAAAAAGTCATCATACGAATATCTTCATCCCTAATAGTTAGCTGATGATGCCCATACAAAAGATCCATCATAGAGAATAACTTTGCACCCTATAAAATATCAAATAAGTTATCTATCCTTACGAGAGTATACTTGTTCTTGATTGCCACCTTATTTAACTGTTAATAGTCAATGCACATCCGAAGGGAACCATCCTCACTGCACATGAACAACACCAGTGCACCCCACGTGGATACACTAGGATGTAGAAGATCGTTAAGTTGCTCCTTGAGTTCTATCAACTTAGCCCGATCCATTATATAAGGAGGGATAAATATTGGATGAGTTTTGAAAACCAAATTAATACCAAACTCTATTTCCCTATCCAGGGGAACACCAGGAAGATCATATGAAAAGACCTCATGAAACTTATTTACCACTAGAACTGAATATAGGGAAGGACCTTCCGATTTACTATCTTTAACCCAGACCAAGTGATAAAGAAACCCTTTGGAGATTAATCTACGAGATCTTAGATAAGAAGTAAATGTCACCCAATGATCAAGGGAGCCACCAACCACTCTATAACTGATTCACTAGGGAACCTAAAGACAACCTTATAGGTTTAACAATCAAAGGACGCATAATAAGAGTGCAACTAATCCATCCCTAGAAGGATGTCAAAATCCACCATATCTAGTTCAAATAGATTTGCAAAGGTCAGCTTGCTACAAATAGATACCACATATCCTAATAAACCCTTTTAACAATAATCGAGTCACTTACTAGGGTAGAAATAAAATAACTTAATAATCAAAACCAATACGTACAACCACAAATAAGGTCACATAAGAAAAATTCAACCTCGAATCAAGCAGACAATACACGTCAAATGAAAAGAGTTGTAATGTGCCAATAATAACATTAGGTAATGGCTTAGATTCTTGTCAAGATGCAAGAGCATGCAACCTATTCTAGCTAGTGTTGATACCAGATGTAGGAGTAGACTCCGAAGGTGCACCACTAGGTGTAGTAGTAGAAGATGAAGTAACTAAAGCTTTGACCGCTCCGAATGCACCCTTCCCAATCTTATAATTTCTCAGCATATGGTCTGCCTGTCCATATTTAAAACACTTCTCCCTGCCTTTATCACAATAGCTCCAATGATGACAACTATAAAATCGGCAAAGAGGGCATGAATAAGATGACTAACCATCACTCGCCTGATATTAGGCACCTTGTTCCTAGAAATTATCACTACCTTGCAGATCCTGTCACACGACTGCCTCGGGTAAAGAGTTCTAGCAGTAGAGAAAGAACCCAAACTCCCCCACTTCTTCTTTGGCCATTTTCCTTCATCCCAAACTCCCTACTTGTAAGCACCACTATGCTCAAAGAACCTACTCCTTTTACCCATTCTTTCCCAAAACTCTTCCTGTTTTCTCTTTTATTTCTCCACCTACTGTATATGGACAACCAACCTCAAAATACCTATATCCTTGATTAGCAAAGTTGTGTTTCTTTAGAGAATCGGATCTAGAGATATCCCAGAAGTGAACTTTCTCATTCTCTCTCCCATGTCAGCCACAAAATTAGGAGCATACCTTGACAACTAATGAAACTTCAAGTCATATTCATTGACAAACATTTTACCTTGCTTAAGATTCAGAAACCTCTCCATCATCGCTTCCCTCAGCTCATGAGGAAAGAAATAGTCAAAAAAAGTTTTAGAAAAAGCATCCCATAATGATAACTCCTCCATATCACCTCTATTCCTATCCCACACCTCATACCATTGGTATACAATAACATTGAGCTGATAAGCTATAAAATTCACCTTTTCTACATTAGTTACCCGCATTACTCTAAATATATTCTCTATTTTAGCCAAGAAAGCCCGAGGATCCTCCTCCACCATTACACTAGTAAAAGTAAACTATCCAACCCTTGTAGCCTCAACAGACAGCCCACCAGATGCATCCCTCTTAGCCTGAGCAACAACTAACTGAGCAATCACATGAATATATTAGCAAAAGTCTGCATTAGTCACCTTACCCGAAGGAGGACTAATAGTAACCAGGGGAACATTAGAAAAATTAGGGAAAGGACCCTAAGAATGAGCATAAACTCTAAGTGTAGGATGTACCCCATAAACATCATCCCCTGATGGGACAGAAGAAGTTCCTTGTGCTCCCGCTCGTCGAGGAATGATCTAAAAAATGAACAACTAAGGAATAAAGAAATTCCAGAACTTAGATTCCAAGATTGAAAATAGAGTACCAAGAAAGTGAAATATTTCTAAATACCCTTTAGCCTCTCTCTTATGAGTGTAGTATGCTACATACCTCTAAAAGAGACTCTACTAGACACAACTTTGTGGACTCTCAATTGACCATTAACCTAAATATCTGATACCAACTTGACACGAACCGACCCAGGGCCTTGTCATAAAGTGCATCCCATGTCCAACTAGGACTTAAGACAACCCTCATAACCCAACCCAACGTCCAACCGCTTTTCTTAAGTTTACTAAATTTTAAACATATAACAAGATAGAGTAACATGTCGCATAAAGTCTCTAGGATAGGATCACGATCGTGATCAACCCAACTGAATCCAACCATCCAATACCAACCATACAACCAGACCAAGCAAAACCAAAACCATAATCCGACCATAACCAAATAAGTTCCACTAAGAATTAAATATATAATCCTAAATTAAAAGAGGATATAAAAACTAACAATACAACTAACCCGTGTTAACCCCAATTCTAATACCAATGCTAAAGCTGACACCCATATCGATTCAGCCCGTTCCAACCCATAGTTATTCCACAAAATCCTCTAACCAAAGAAATATAAAAATTCAATTAGGACATGTACCCAACCAAAACCAAAACCAATATGCATAAATAATATAAAGTATGAGATAGAATCCATGAAATAAAGCCTTCCTGAAAAATGGAAGATCACTACTTCAATCCAAAGTTGACCCTCTAATGCCCGAATGGTAAGTAGTATGAGTAGAATAGCTAGTTCCTATATCTCATGGGGATATAGCCAAACCAAAGATGGGTTAGCAGGTGAAAACTAGCATGAAATTAGGATAAGGAAAAAATAATTACATTTAAGAAAACCAAGAAAAACCATCCATATGCACACAACCCATACATACATATATAAATCTAACCATGTTGGTTAGGCAAATTAGGTGTAGCATGAATTTAAAAGCTTTAACTTAGGTATACGAAGCTTAACAGTCCTACAACCACTCACGGGCTATATGGTTTATGTGTAACCCATTGAATAGGCCCTGATGCATGTAGTTGAACGAATCAGAGATAATATAAGAGTTGGGGTTTCTATGTACCCTTTACTATTCATGATACATATATATAGGGTACTTAGAGGGTTCTCGTGTACCATATGAGTATCATATAAGCTTGCCATGACCTACCCCTTATGTCGGCAAATATAAGTTTCCAGTGTTCGTCCATTGGACACCCACCTTCATGGTTAGCTATCATAACTCGCCATTATTTCCCAATTAAAACCATTTCCAACCAAACCATTATTCCATTATTATTAACGAAGGCTATTAGTAGTTGTATCTTTATACAAACTATAACTTACAAGTATAGTACTTAGCCAAATCTTTTTGTGGTCAAGGCATTCCAATGTACCCATAGACCTTGTTATCCAATCAACTTGGGGGATTCCCTTGTACCATACAAGCATTTATTACCATATTAACTTGGGGGATTCCCGTGTACCATATAAGCATTCATTACCATATTAACTTGGGGGATTCCCTTGTACCCCACAAGTGTGTTTCTTAAGCTAAATCATTCCAAAACTTTTTACACTATTAATATCTTTAAGGGTTCCATTACCAAGTTTAAACTATGCTTACATTCCACCGAAAGCTCAATATTCCTATGAAAACATTGTTATAGGCATTTTATCAAACAAATTGAGGGCATAGTGTTTCCAAAATCAAAGCCAATTACCAATCAAACATTCCCATGCAACCAATTATCCAAAACCACCATTAATGCATATAAAAGAATAATTAAAATATGGGAAAACCATAACCAAGAATTTATAGCAAAAACCCCCATAATCATATTTTAAAACCCAAAATCATTCATCATTCATATCATGAAAACATTGCATAAAATCAATCCCTTTAGTTGGAACTAACAATGAGGGAAGAGAACATGCCTTAAACCAAGAAGATGATGGACAGAAATCACCAAGACGATCCCTAATTTATTCCTTAAGATGAAACCCTAGCTTCATCTGCCCAAGAATTCTAGAGAGGATTTTAGAGAACTCTAGAGAGGATTGAAGAGTGTATTATAAGTTTTTAAGAATAGAATAGTAGGGAAAATAACCTCTGAATAGGAATATAAGTTATGGTACCTTATTAGGATAAGTGGAGAAATTTCCAGATTGCCCTCACTTAAAATGCACTTAATTCCCATCACAGGGAATGACTAACCCTTATGAGTCCTTCCCATCTTGTATGAGTGGTACCCACCTCTCGTACCCTAGGCTTTTCCCATTTAACCGAACACTATCCAAGGTACGACACATCTAAACCCAAGTAGTATCTAAGTCTATAACTAGTACCGATAAACCATACCCTAGTAGAATAGAATCGTAGGAGGTTTGAACACTTTGCCCCAGTACCAGTCCTGGGTACGACTTGTACCCTGGCTTATGGCCTATGGAGATCAACTCGTACTTATATTGAACCTAAGTTACAAATTTTAAGGTTAAGTAACCAACCAAAAAACTCGCATCCATTGATAAGACTCATACCATCCAAGTCTTACCCATTCCAGTAACTAAATCCACTCGACCAACCAATATTGGTCAGTATACGATTGGATCATAACACCCGTACCTAAGTGTACGACTCATTTCATAAGTCCTATTTTGCATAGAAACTAGAAATCATGAAATTTTCTAAGTTCTAAAATCCAGAGTGTTTCAATAACCATTTCCTTAGTTTTTGACTTCGCCAAATCGCTACTTTTAATATCACACCCTGATTTTGTTAACCATGAAAAATATATCATCATAGCATAATATATATACATATCTATATATATTGACTCAAACTAGTAAATCTAACAACATATGGACATGAATTGATAAATAATTAATAACCAAACTTTAATTGATAAAAATTAATAGATAGACTCGAACAGATTATTATATCTATGGTTGGACTCAAACCAACAAAGATAATCAATAGGCGAACTTGAATCAGTAAATTATCAATAGACGAACTCGAACTAGTAATTATAATCAATATCCAAACTTGAATTAGTAAATAATCAATAGTCAAACTCGAACAGGTAAATATAATCAATCGCCAGACTTGACCGGATAGTTCTAATCAACATCATCATTAATAAGAATATTTTCTAGTATGATTACCAGCATAACTATTTAGCATGATAACAATCATAAGTAATAGCATAGGTAATAACATATCAATAGCATGGTCAAAGGATATTATTGGCATAATAGATAGCTTGTATATGGCATAATCCATAACTTATCACCACATGATCTAATCTCATCATAGCTTAATCGTCAATATAATCCATTAGTCCATGAGCATTACTTCTAATGCAATTATCACCAAAACCATCAAGTACCAAGGTTCCTTAATGTTGCCTCAAAGGGGCATTGTCGAGGTATTTAATAAGAGTATAAGGGATCCAAGAGAAATAATCATCAATCTTCACTTAAGGAAGGTCAAGGAGCCCACTTCTAAATCCACAAAATACATTCTAAGAAAGTTCTACCCTAAACTAGGATAAGGTATCTAAACACTCTTAGATGTTATGTAAGACACAATAAGCCCTAAGGTAGAGGTTCTTCCCAAACACACCAACTAAGTCAAATTGAAACTAAGTCAACCTTCATTAGTGTAAGTAACTAAGGCCAATTTACCCTAAAAAATGAGTAACTAGAGTATTTTTGCTTAACCTTGTGTAATCTAAGGCATTCTTATGTTAAACATGAGAAATAAAGTCCAATTAACCTAAGGGATAAAGAAATAAGCTAAGTGTTTCACTCTACTATTTCAAAATGGACTAAAAAGTTCAACAAACCTGTGTCTTGTGTTTCATCTAGCCAACACCTAAAACCCATCCCAAATAAAACATAAAATCATAAACATACTATGAAGTAGCTCAATCTAAAAAGGGATAAACCTAGCCTACATGGATGCTGAAGAAAGCTCACAAGATCTGCTAAAGCACTATTTTTACTTTACAAGAAGCTTCCGCAGTATTCTAAGATATCAAAATCACATTCTACTCATCAATAGGAGAAGAATGATACCCATATTTCACCATTGTGCGTTGGGTCCAAAAATTACATCAAAACCCCCATATGGGTCACACTTACAGAAATCACATTTTCAAAACCAACCAAAAATTCTTACACGCTCAAGGAATCATTACCCTCAAAATTGGTGAAAACCAAGCTACATTAGGAAAAAATCTAGTCCTCAAAGTTTTCGGGGTTTTGAGCATGAAGATAGAAAAATCTACAATGAATTTAGAGGAATCTTAACTCAAATCTGAAGGATAATGGCAAAAAAAAGTATTAATCAAGCTTCCCTATCGCCCATATTTTATTTTCTTAATTGTTTAACTAATAGATCAAAATAAGATCAAGTTCCTCGAGACCCGAACAAAAGGTCTACCTATCTTAAAATTGAAATTCTTGAGCTGCTGTAGTAGTCAGAATTTTTATACGAGATCATTTCAATGATGTTTTTGCTCGATGGCCATTTGAAACTAGTGAAGACTTTAAAATAGGAAATTAGCTCTAAAGATTAAATAAACTACCTCGTACCTAAACTGTCAGCTCCAACAAGTTATATATAAATAAGACATCCACGGAAAGTCTCTAACAATGAAAATAAGTAGAAATATGCAAAATGACCTGAAGGGTTATTACAATATCCACTACTAAAGGAACATTTTATTCTAAAGTTAAGGATTAGGATGTACCTAAAATCTCAAAAGGTGAGGATACAATGCCCACATCTCGCTCTCGATCTCCCAAGTGGCCTCCTCTACTTAGCGGTGACTTCGCTAAAGCTTAACTATAAGAATCTATTTAGTGCACAACCGCTTGATATCACTAGTGAGTATGAGTACAGGCTCATCCACAAAGGTCAAACACTCATCGAATTGGACTGAGTCCCATCTAAGAACATGAGATAAATTAGGAACATATCACCGCAACATAGAAACATGGAAAAATAAATGTACATCAATCAAATCCAAAGGTATGGCTGACTCATAAGCCTTCTCAACAACCGCGTGAAGAATCTCAAAAGTTATAATATATCTAGAATTGAGCTTTCCCTTCCTTCCAAGCCTCATCACACCCTTCTTGGGTGATACAAAGAGGGAATACCTTATCAAAAACTCCAAATCTCAAGGCACGAAGCCTAAGGTTTGCATAGGCCTTCATCCTACTCTGAGTCACTCTTAACCTATCCTGACACTATGTAATGACTCCTGAAGCAAATCAATACTATAGGGTCTAACCTCAGAAATCTCAAACCATCCGACCATAGAATGACATATCCTACCATACAAAGCCTTAAAAGGCTTTATTTCGATTCTCTAATGATAGTTGTTATTATACGTGAACTCTACTAAGCCTAAGTATTTCTCCCATTGACCTCTAAAATCCATAACACAAGCTCGAAGCATGTCCTTAAGAACCTAAGTAGTTTGCACCGACTGATCTTTTATCTGCAAATAAAAGGTTGTATTAAGATCTAACTAAGTACCAAACTCCTTTTGAAAAGCTTTCAATGTGAACACAGAACCTTAGCCTAAAATTATAGAAATGGGTACACCATGCTAATGAACTATCTACTGAACATAGATCTGGGCTAACCTCTATGAATTAAAGGACATCTAAATAGGAATTAAATATGCTAACTTAGTAAAGTGATCCACAATGAACCAAACACCATCAGAACCATGGGAAGTGTGTGGTCAACCACTAACAAAATTCATGGTAATCCACTCTTATTTTATCTCGAGAATGGGTAACCATTGAGTTAATCCACCAGATCATTGATATTCATACTTTAACTACTGAGGACATAGGAAATGACCTATAAAGTCATTCACATGACAAAAAATATTGTCAAAAATCACTTATAAATCTTGGTTGTGTCGGGATAAATAAAATATCTAGAGCTATGATCCTCATCGAGAATTAACTGAATCAA
The DNA here is from genome assembly GCF_002878395.1 of Capsicum annuum. Classification (NCBI taxonomy): domain Eukaryota; kingdom Viridiplantae; phylum Streptophyta; class Magnoliopsida; order Solanales; family Solanaceae; genus Capsicum; species Capsicum annuum. Next base: position 152,007,175 of record NC_061122.1, on the reverse strand, counting down.
ATCATCAATCCTCTAAACATAAATGCAACCATCAAATCTAAAAATATCCTCAAAATCTATGAAGTTCCTCTCCGACTCACCACTCAATACCTGGTCATGAAGGGATCAAATCTTACTATCCTCAAACTAATGATCCCAAATTTTCTCAAATTACGAGGACCTTACCATTACACTATCTAATATTCTCCTAAAATCTAAAATATCAAGGAAAGCCATCAAGTTGGCTAAGAACTGGATGTCACATTCTAACGGCCTCTGAGAGACTAAAATAAAAGCCAAGCTACCCATACTCATCATTTTCTAACTCAAGTCATCTTCTACCACATTTTCCTTGATCGGATGAGACGAGATAGAAATAATCCATAAGCAACTCTATCAATCTACATTGTCTAGTATTATGCTCTCTCTAGCTCATAAGATGTTGAAGACTGTGATGATCGATGAAAATTTTACAATGCATCCCATACATATGATGCCTCTAAATCTTATGCACAAAAACTACCACCACCAAATCCAAATCATGAGTGGGGTAGTTAAGCTAATGCACCTTAAGATATCTTACAGAAAAAGAAATGACACGACCTTTTTTCATCAATACACAACCCAAATTAAAACCAAAAGCATCACAAAACACGATAAATCCCTTACCCTCAATAGAAAGAACTAAAATATGTGCTAAAGTAAGAAAGTTCTTGAGCTTTCAAAAGCTCAACTCAAACTCATTGGACTATTAGAAAAGAAACTCCTTTTGAATTAGTCTACTCATAGGGTTTGAATTAATAGCAAAGCCCTCGATAAATCACCTAGAATAACTGGCCAAAGCAATTACCCTACGAACCAAAGTTTGAGATTTAGGTCTATCACAATCATGAATCCCCTCAATCATAGCTAGGTCTACCAAAATACCTGTATACTCATAATTTTTCCCCTCCAAAAAACTAAATTTAACCATTTACCCCACCTTATCATGCACACACCTTATTTAATGTCTTTTCTACCAAAAGATAAAAGCAACAAATTCTCAATAAAAAATAACAATCTATCCTAACTAAGTTGGATACCTCACCCCCCACCACCTTCCTCTACCCAGGTACCCCCAACCTACCTTATTTTTATATTTTTGGGGCCTTTTTCTTTAAAGGTTTCACACACACTACATTCTATATATACATACACACAACCTCATAGTCACTATACATACACCTCATTGCTTATTCACAAAGGAGACCAGATCACAATACATGGGGAAAACTAATAGAAGAGGGAGATATTAAAGAGATATAAATAAAGAGAGAGTAAATAGAGAGAGAGATAGGTAGAAAATCAAAGATAAATAATGGAAAAAAATCAGGAAGTGGTTAGAGAAAGTTGAGAGAAAAGAAACAACCCTTGCATTTACTCATTTTTTAGAGATGGTTTCTCAAAATCGTAGATTTCTCATGGAATCCACCCTTTGAAAATCTCGTAATCAATGACCAAACATTAAATTTCGCAAGACATTCACCAAAAATTCACCATTGCCACCGTAGTTTGAATTTCTCTCTTCTTTGGTCAACTTTTAAGAAATAAACTAGACAAAAGATATCACATTATCATTATCTTTTAACATTATTACTATTGTCGTGTTGGTTACAATTCAAGGTTTCAATAAGGTCTTATTCGTGAGCTCCGACTGGCTTCTCGATTTGAACTAAAAAATCTGATAAAATAATATTCACAGCCTGAAAGCCCAAATTTAAGGTACATATCTTTATCTTATTCTTATTCTTAGTTAATTCGATATTTTTCTGTGCGAGTGATTGTTTTCCTCTCGATTTTCTCTGATCTTATGCATGATGGGAATGATGAATATTTAATTATATTGGTTATGGATTTGTGGAAATGCTAATCATAAATTCCTACATTTGAACCATGGTTTATAATTCAATTTAGGGTGAAATTAACCTTGAAAAAGTTAATATAAATTAATCATAATTTATTATTGGTGGTTTTATTTTGAATAAATTTTGATGTTATTGAATACAGTAGTACCATGATATGGTAAAATAGGGTAGGCAAACTATAGGCTGGTTAGGCAAATTTAGGGCTTGTAGATTATTGAATATTTGAAATATTTGTTGAATGGTTTTGTTGTATCGCATTTGGATCAATTGTACTCATTTGGTCGGGAATGCCTCGAGATTATTTGTAATATTTTATCGGAGGAATTTCTTGAGGAAGTTGTACTCAATAATGGTGCATGATTAAGACCTAGAACGTTAGGTAAAGCTTAGTCTAGGACTAGTTTAGAATAGAGTTTATTTTTTTTGCATTTCTTATTTTTGGGACTATATAATTTGGACTAGACACTATTATTATGATTTTGATTGTTTGGTTGTTTATTTTCTTGTTTATGTGTTTTGTTGGTTTATATATTCAATAGTGTTATACAAGCTGATATAGTCCACGATGCGACCATGTTCGACCATGAGATCGAGGGATTCCTAACACCTTCCCCTTGGTCAACAGAATTTCTTAATCAAAATCTTTATACGTGGACCAGTTCTAAAAGTCAAAAAATATTTTGAAAAAAGATTTCTAAAGGTGACTAGGCATACCAGATTTTTGCCAAGTGGTGACTCTCCGTTTAATTGTAAAAATCCTTTACGAAACAAAGTTATATTTTTTTGCATGTTAATAATAAAGACCTTTTCAAACTCTAAAATAAAATAGTTTTAGTAAGAAAAGGGTGTGACAGCTTTGGCAATTCTGGTGGGGATTTTAGAATTCAAGCTTTATTTTTTGAGTTGTATTAGATTAGTTTGACATTATAGGTGTACATAAATTTTGTTTGTGTTATCATTTCTATTATTGTTTTAACATTGTTGGATGCCTATGTGCTCTTTGCTTACAATTTTCTCCTATGAGTTGTTACCGCTTTATATCTTGCATTATATCCATTACCTCGAGTCCTTCTTTTGCAACAAATCCTATAGTACACATTGTGTACATGACCATTCATTGACCTACCCTTATTTTAAGAGGAGGAGTCGTAGGATGGTATGGAGTAGGTAGAAAGCAATCGCAGCCACTATTGATCCTAGACTCCCCCGAATAGCCTTATTAGTTGAACCAATATTTAGGTCATTCTAATCTGCATTATGTTAAGATCTAGCAAGACCCGCCTGGTCCATTATAGGAGACCCAACACTAAAGCATCCCTTCGTGCTAATTGTTCCATCTTTGAGGGTAATATAAACACCTTCGGCTTTGGCCCTGGGAAATTTCTTTAGCTTTGAGCTCACTATCCAAGCAATGACTCACCATACATGTCATATGGAGTTGGTATCGGTTAGGTAACCCTAGTTATTAGGCGTCTAGAGGGTGGTGGTTGGGTTTTGATCTTAGTAACTATTTGGTGGTATGAATTATTACGGGTGGTGATGGATTATTTAGTGAAACCCTTCTAAAATCAGTAACTTAGTGACTTGACTTGGTTTTAAGTATGAGTGGCTCCCTATGAGCCATGAGGATAGGTTACGACTTGTAAGGGTAAAGCATATATTATACAGTGTCAAATCCCTTCAGTTTCTGCCCTGGGTACGACTAGACCATATTAGTTGTAAGGTCAGGACATTATTGGGGGTCATAGAGTTGTATGGTTGATAGTGTATGGGTGTCCAACTCATTATTATTGTGTTGACTTAAATGTATGAGTCGTATATTTTGTTCACGAGTTACGGGGGTCAACTCATTAACACCTGTGACATTCTTACTATTCTATGTTCGGGGCATTCTCGAATTTACCATTCTAACTCTCTTTGAGTCCACGACATAAAACACCATTTTGGACTTCATTAATACATACTTCCCATTACAACACTCTAAAATTCTCCCTCAAACTCTCTCTTCAAGCAAAAGCTAGCGTTTCATCAAGATAATAAATTATGGCTTTCAAGGATGGTTTCTCTCCATACTTCTTAGTGTCTAAGTCATATGAATCTTCCCTCATTGTTATTTTACTAAAGGCATGTGTTTTAATGTATAGTTTTCATGGTAATGTTATTGTTTTAAAATAAAGGTTGTGGGTTTTGGATGTTCATGGTTGATTAATGTTTCTCATGATTTTAATCATGGTTTTTTATGTTTTTCTTTTGATTTACCAAATGTGGGGGCATAGGGATGGTGATTTAATTGAGCAGTCATAATTGAGCCCTAAATTATGATGATTTTGTCTTAGATAGTGGCATACCCACACCCTATTTGTGAAATTTTCAATGAGAATGATTTTTTCACATAGTTTGACTATTATTAGAAGCTCAGCATTAACGGCTAAAGAAATATGAAATGGTTTGGGTTGGTTTCGCATGACCTTAGAAAACCCTTGGTGTCCATAGTTTGAATATAATTAGTTTTGGGTTTTATTGGAAATGGTGGAGTCTAATTTTGTTTAATGGTTTTATGGCATAAGGTAATAGACTTGAAATCTCTAATTTTTGTATGACAATACCAATGGTTAGTGATTGATTGAAAGACTCCTTGGTAAATAGTTAGGAATGTATAAATGATTTAATATTGGCCTAAAGGGGTTTGAGTAGCAAAGCAGTAGAAGGTGGAGGTCCTGAGGGGACCGACATTGGAAACTCATATTTATCGATATGAGGGTAGCCTTTGTGGCCGGGCACATGATGTCACACATTATATTTTTGAGGATGTACCAATCATCCCATGTTCTTTTCTCTGATTGAGCGGCTAATACACACTGCGGCCCTTTCAATAGCGACCCTACTCGACCTGTGGCCTTATCGTAATGGGCATTCCAAGTATAACCCAGACTGGAGACCACCCCCATAACCCAACCCAACCATCCCGTATATATCCTGAGTTGGATGAATTCCAAATATATAACAAGATAGGACATTGTATTCAATTTTGAGACTTTGGGATAGTTATAAGAATGTGACCTACCCAAATGAGTCAAACCCTCTAAACCTATACCAATAACTAATTACCAAACCAAACCTTAATAATAACAAAACCAAGTTCTATTAAATAATATAAAAGGATGGAATAGTGAGAAATTTAGTCCAACGATATTAGCTCCAATGCCAATGCTAATTCTACAGCTAACACCACTACTGATCCCTCCCATACAAACCCATAGTAGTTCCACAAATGCCTCTAACCCAAATAAAACCAATATCTATTTAGGACATACCCCCAACTATAGCTAAAAACCAATATCCATAGAAAAACTAAAGGGTGTAAAAACATCCAAGAATATGAAATGGAGCCTTTTGGATTATGGAAGCTCACCACTTCAATTCGATACGTGATCCTGAATCCGTGCACTAAGTAGGAGTTTAGCATGCCTTTAAAACCATAAACGTATATGTATAACAATATTGTGAAAAGGAATCGAGTTTAGCATGCCTTTAAAACCATTAACTTGGGTATGCGTAGCTTAACTTTCCTAGAACCATCCATGGTCTATATGGGTCCAGTGCAACACCCTGAATGAGCCCCGATGTGTCTAGCCACATGGATTGGAGATACCATAAGAGTAGGGGATTCCCAAGTACCCTTCGCTCTCCATGATACATATGTATAGTGTACTCCAAGGATTCCCATGTACCTTATATAATCATATAAGGTTGCTATGACAAACCCCTTAGGTCGGAAAACATGAGTTTCTAATGAACGTCCATTGGACTCGCACCTTCACGATTAGCTATCATGCCCTACCATTATTGCCCAATTTAAACCATTTCAAACTAACAAAACCATTATTATATTATTATTAACCAAGGCTATAAGAGTTGGTATTGTCATACCGACTATAGCTCACATGCAATGTCCTTTACCAACCTTTTTATGCACAAGGGATTCCCATGTACCCATACATTATCAAGTTATCTTGGGAGAATCTCGTGTACTCCACAAGTGCTACATTATTATGTTTGCATTAGGTAATCCTATGTACCCCACAAGGAAGTTTGATTAACCATAACCATGACCACCAAACCTTACCATTTAACCATTTCAAGCCATTTAAACCATTTAGGGTTCCATTACAAAACCATACTATGTAATAGTTCCATTAAAAGTCCAATAATATAGTAAAAGCAGTATAATAGGTATTTTATCAAAGATGTTGGGGACACAGTTCTTCCAAAACCAAATCCAATTACCAATTATCTATTCTCATGCAATAGATTGTCAAAACCACCATTAAAGTATGTAAAAACATAATTAAAACATGGGAATACCATAACCAAGCATTTAATACGAAAACCCAAAAATCATGCAATGAAAACATTGTATAAAACATGCCTTTTATTGGAACTAATAATTAGGGATAAGTATCATGCCTTAGATGATGAAGGTGATACAGACAAATCACACAATAAAGCTCCAAATTGCTCATATAGATAAAACCCTAGCCTTCCCTTACCTAAGAGCCTGAAAGAGATTTAGAGAGTGTTTATAAGTGTTTTAGATTAGAATAATAGGGAAAATAAACTCCCAAGTATGATATAACTCATGGGATCATAATTGGTTTAGTGGGGAAATATCCAAATTACCCCTAACTTAAATGCATAAAATCCCCACAAAAAGGTATGACTCAACTATATCAGTCGTACAGTCCAATATAAGTGTTACCCGCCACTAGTACCCTAGACCTCTCATAGATCCCTACACTGGTGAACATACAAACATGCAAGCAAACCATATTTAAGGATACAAATAGCACCCTTAACCCGTACCCATAATAAAACCAGGAGAAGATGAGACTGTCTAACATATAAGTGGGGTAATATGACTCGTACCATATATCACAACCCATGATAAGACACTCGTACTTAGATCTAATTAACTTTACTAAGTCTTAGATTAAGTAAAGAAAAATCCAAACCATACGACCCATATCCGACCATACAACACGTACAAACCAGAGTCTTACCTATTCCAAAAACCAATCCAACCCACCAACCATCACTGTTTAGTGTACGACCGACCTTACCAACCATACATAAGAATACGACCTATACCCTTAGTCATATCTTGACAACAAACCAGAAATCCAGGAAATTTTCTATGGTTCCAAAAACTAGGGTGTTTCAGTCACTCTCACAAAGATTATTCGTCCCCTAATAACAAATAAGATATGTCAAACACAAGCACGATTCATTTGCATTATCAAATATCAATACAACCTTTAACCAAGTTTGAAAATATAAATGCATAGATATATTCTAACCCTAAACTAAGTTAGAAAATAAAGATGTGATCAAGAACACAAACCTTTCACATGAGTATCTAAAGCAGAAAATAAATGTGGATATTTGGACTTCATGTCAGATTTCACTTACCATGTAGCCTCTTCTACCATATGGTTCTACCATAGAACCTTAACCAAAGCCACATCCTTTGTCCATAACAAATGAACCTGCCGATCCAAGATCTCAACCGGGATCTTTAATAATACAAAAAATCTGAGATATCCAACCCTTCCAAGGAAACCACCGAAGAAGTATCACCAAGACACTTTCTCAACATAGAGACATAAAATACTGGATGAATCGATCTCAAACTAGAAAGTAACTCTAATTCATATGCCACATTACCAACCTTCTACAAAACCGTATAAGGACCAACATACTGGGGACTGAGCTTCCCTTTTTAACGAAACCACATCACTCTCTTTATGGGAAATACTTTTAGAAACACCTTATCTCAAACATAAAACTCTAAGTCTCTGTGCCATACATATGCATAGGACTTTTAGCAACTTTGGAAAGCCTTAATCCTATCCCAAATCACCATTATATTTTTCATAGATTGATAAACTATATCTAGACTAAAGATATCTACCTCACTAAGTTAAAACCACCCAATGGGAGATCTATACTTCATACCATACAATATATTAAAAGGGGTCATCACAATGCTAGAATGATAGCTATTACTTTAAGAAAACTCTACCAAATGTAACGGCTCAACCCAATTGACACCAGAATCAATTAGACATGTCTGTAGAATATCCTCTAATATATGAATAGTCCTCTCTGATTTCCCATTCTTCTGTTGATGAAAAGTAGTACTCAAACTAACCTTAGTACCTAAACCCTTCATAAAATACCATCAGAAGTGAGATGAAAACTACATATAATCAAAAAAGGTATCCCATGCATCTTTAAAATCTCCTGAAGATACAACCTCGTATAGTCCTTAGATGAAAACTTTGTTTGCACAGGCAAGCAGTAAGAGAGATAAAAAATCCATAATAATTACTTCCTATTTCTATTCTGGCAACTCTATTTCTTGATACAACCCACAAGGGCTCATGTGATCAACTTTAAATTGTTGGAACACCATGAATTTAGGCATAAAATTAGCCATATCCCTTTTCATGCCATTCTACCTATATATCTTCTTGCGATCATGATACATTTTTTTCAAACCTTGACGAACAACATAGCGCAATTCATACGCCCCAACCAAAAGCCTTTGTCATAATCCATTGACATAAAGTACACATAACTTCCCTTGGTACCTCAAGGTACTATCACTACTGATCTCAAACTCCATCACCCTTCTCCCACTAATATCACTCTTGATTTTTATTAAGACAGGGTCTAGCATTTACTTCTCCTAGATCTCTGCTCTGACATATGACCAAAATGCTACCTATATTATCACACCATCATTATTGGTGTCCAAGAGACAAACTCCAAGATTAGCCAAATGGTGAATATCTTTTAACAATTCCCACTTCTCTTTTTTCTACATGATATAAAATACATATGGATAACATACTTAGAGCATCAAGAACCATGTTTTCTTTACTTGGGTGGTAGTGAATACTCATATCATAATCCTTGAAAAGCTCCAACCATCTTATTTGCCTGAAATTTAGCTCGTTCTGAGTGAACACATATTGTACAATCTTATGATTAGAAAAGATGTCTACATGTACTCTGTATAAATAATTCTGCCAAATTTTCAAAGCAAATACCGCTTCTAAAAGCTCTAAATAATGAGTGGGATAATTTTTCTCATTTACCTTCAACTGTTTAAACAAGTCATCTATCCTTGGAAGGGGATACTTGTTCTTAAACATTATGTTATTCAACTGCCTATAGTCAATGTATATCCAAAGGGAACCACCATTTGTTTACAAGAATAAAATAGGTGCACCCTAAGTTGACATACTAGAAAAGATGAAACTCTTATCCAAATAATTCTTAAGTTTCTCCTTGAGCTACCTTAACTTAGTCAAAGTTATCCTATAAAAAGGAATATATATTAGATGAGTGTCCTATAATCATCCTTCAGGTCATTGTCTGTGTTCTTAGTTATTTTTACCAATAGAGCTTCTTTATAGCTTCTTTAAGTCATTAGTGACTTGCTATAATCGATAGTTTGGGTTCTTGGTGGTTCAATTGATTTTTAGAGCCACTTTCCCAATTTGAAGTCTTTATTAGTTTTGATTGACCATCGAGCAAAAACTTTAGTAAAACAACCTTAAATATGAAATCCAATTTTGCCAACGTATTTGGAACATGAAAATCTATGTGGTTGCATATCTCATCAGTTCAAAATGGACTTTAAATATATCTCAAGTCATTAGACAAAGCCCAAAACTAATTTCAAAGATTTAGTAGTACCTGGCATAGGGAGAGATATCACGACTATGATATGAAGGGTGCGAACGTGGTGCCATGACCACGACCAAGTAGGGTTCCTAATCGCAAGACTCAAGACCTAGGCAAAATTAATTAAAGTCAATCTTGCCTAAAATTTTTGCAATTTTATGCCTTCCTCTTGAGATCCAAACACAAATAGAGTGTAAAATCTTCCAAGTGAGTCTTGTTGGTTGATTATGATCTTGAAAAACTTGTGCAATCAATTTTTACTACAAATCTACAATAAGATTCCTTCTAGTTTGGGGTTAATTCCTTAATTTGTAGACTCTAAACCCCTAAGTATTTGAGGCGAAATTGTATCCATAAATATGATTGATATACTCAAATTTCTTGAGGGTTATAGCTCCCTTATGATAGTTTAGCAACGGGTTGGCTTTGGAAACACATTTCTTTAAGGTGGGACCCAGTTGGGAGTTTGGCGTCATATTGGAACCATGGTATAATGGTGCCATAATGGGTATTATTGATCTTGTAATAATGCTTATATTATGTTGTTGGCATCTTCTCTAGTGGAATAAGTTTCAAGAAAAAGAAAGGCAAAGCTCATCGATTCGTGAACAATTTAGACTTAAGGTAAATTAGGCTTACTCATAGATAGATTAAGGTTTATTGTAGTATAATTATTGATGTCTTATGAGATTGGGAGGGGTCATAGATTATAAATGAATGATTGGTGACATTTGGTATTAGTTGATTCTTTTAGGTTATTACATTTGTAAAATATAATGCTTGATTATAGCTTAGGACCTTGGATAGTTCTACTTATCGTCTCATGAATAGTATGAGAATACATTAGTTGATCTTATAGGTGAGAATGATGTTGTTGACTAACCTTAAGAGTATGTTGACCTAGATATGACTAGTTATGAATTGGAATTAGTGTTTGGGGTGACTTAGAAAGGATACTTGAAGAAGATTTTCTCCTATAGGTATAGTAAGTATTGATAAGCCCTTATGGTGTGATTTAGATAACCTAGCCTAATTCCTATTAGAAGTTAGTCTTGTTGATGTGAACCATGGTATTATTGGTATTTAAGAGTGGCACATGACCCACCTTAAGCTTGAACTATGTAATTCCTTAGTGACTTAGATACTTGATGAAAATCTAAGTTATGTTATTGAGATTATAATGGTTAAACCTAATTATTATTTTATACATGTGGTTGATGGTTGGATGATATGTATACTTGATTTATTACCTTGTTATCATAATATGGATATCTTTGGAAAAGTGGTGATTGCATATATTATTTAGATACTAATGCTCATTCATCTACTTATATTGTGTACTGATGATTAATAGGAAAGTATGATGGAATGTGTTACCTTACATAACTTACATGATATAATGGTGGTTTGTATATACTTATTGAATTGACTAAATATGTACTTGTATATGGTTTTTATGAAGGATGTGTTGATGTTATGATGATGCCCGGTGAATCCAGAGGATGTGTTGATATTATGATGATTCCCGATAAATCCAAAAGATATAATCATGTTATGATAATGTCCGGTTAATATGGAGGATACAATAATGTTATGATGATGCCCGGTGAATTCAGAGGTTATAATGATGTTATGATGATGCCTGGTGAATCTGAAGGATTTATTAATATTAAGATGATGCCTAATAAATACAGAGGGTATATTAATAAGATGATGATGCTCGGTGAATCCTGAGAATATATTGATATTACGATGATACCCGGTGAATCAGAAGGATATATCGATGTGATGATGATTCCCAGTGAATCTGGAAGAGGTAATGATGATATGATAATATTATATGTTGTAAGTATAAATATGAATGCATGGTTGTATGTAAGGTTATGCCGTGTATGGCTAAACCCATTTGTGTACTTGGGTCATGATGAATTTCTTGGTAAATTGTTATCCATTCTTTGTCATTAACCACTAGTTAAGAGGTGTGACCCTTGTTTACTCTAATTAGTAACTAGAAGTGGATTCTGTTGAGTCTTTGATTAAGGCTAATTGATATGTGTAATCCTGTGTAGAACCTAGGGTTCACCTAGTAAATCTACTTGACTTGGATAAATAGTTACATTATGTAATCTTACCTAGAAAAATGGCTTATGTGATAACTAGTTGTCTCTAATAAATGACTTACTTGTAGTTTAGAAGCTTAGTGAACTAATTGGTGGACCATACATAGCTAAAATATAGAAACTAGTCCTTAAGGATATGATATACTCAATGATAATAGACCTAGTATTGTATAATGAGTTGTTAAGTTGGCATCTAGTATATGATATTGTGGTGGTTTAATTGATTAGTCATATAATTAGGAGGCTAACTTGAAGATGGCTTTGTGATGGGTGAATAAATAATAGTGTTGGTAACTTGTAGCTTTTCCTTATTTGATGACTAGTAAACTATTAGACTTACAAACTAGTGGCTCATAGAAATGGAGGCTAGCTAGTATAGGCTAGACATGAAGTTTATTAATGAATTAGAGATCAAATAAGTATATAACTATTTTATGGTTATATCTGCTTTATTGTGTCAAATTATGGTATTGATGATGATTGTTGACCTTGGTAAGAGGCCATGGTGGAAATATACAATTTTTCAGCTTTTGCAAGTTAATTGTGTAGTTGTGCCTTGACATGTTGATGGATTGATCTTTTTGTGTTATCTTTGGTGGTATCGTACACTGTGACGAGTTCTTAGTTTGTTTTCCTTGAGTGTACTTACCGACGGTATGGGACGTCATGGTAAGTTCTTTTACTTTATTCTCTAATGATGGTAGTTGTATTGATTATGAGGAATACATGATTATTATTGTATATATATATATGGATTTATGCTTCCGAAGTACTAACTCATGTTACATGAAAGTTATGGTATATGTGGATATGGAATGTCATATTTTTGTTATAGTTGATTAGTTATTTAGAAAGTGATATCAAAGAAGATACAAGTTCAGTTATGTACCTTGACTTTAAGTTATTATCTTACTTTATATCATCCTTATATTATAATTTACCTCAATCGGCCGATGATGCTTACTTATTAGTACTCGTGTTTTGGCACTCATACTATACTTATGTACCTTTATGGTGCAGACCTAAGTCATAGTAGCCGCTGTTGAGTCGAGGTTATGTAGTCTTGATCAATAGGAGAAAGGGTGAGCTCTTGGAGTTCGAGTTTCCCTTTTTCCCTTCAATCCTTATTTTGTCTTTTGTATCTGAGATGAATGTATGAGACTATTTGTGACTATTTAGACTTTGATTTGTAATTCCTAAAGTCTAATCTATAATGCTCTTACACTATTACTATCAGGTCATGGGATTGGTATTCGAATGCTAGTTATCTTTATTTGTGGAATGATGTTGTTTATTTGCATTCTTATATAGGGTCCATGTTGGGTATTTATACAAAGGCAACCCATTGTTCAAGCTCCAGGTTATGGTGTTGGCTTACCTATTGGTGGGTTGTGCCATCATGACTCAGAAATTGGTCATGACAAATTGGTGTCAGAGCCTAGGTTTTATCGATATTATTAGTTCAAGAGAAAGTTTCTAATAGAGTCCCATGGATTAGAATAGTGATGTCTGTTTCATATCGTTGGGAGACTATGGGACATTTTTAGGATTCCTTCAGTTTTTTTTACTCATATAGTGCTAAGAGTTTGAGTTGGTTTGTTGGATATTCTCTTGACTTTACTCATTCAGAGATGCCCCAAGACTCGTGATATAGTTATATATAGGGAGGGTCTCAAAACTCAAACTTGTGATGCATCCTAAGATAGGGATTAGGATGGGCCTCTCCAAAACTCCATTCCTGAACCTGAACTAGAGACTCCTCCACCTCAGCCAACGATGGGCTAGGGACTAGTCTAAGCTCCATAAGAATTCATCCCTTCTTCTCTTCTTAGAGATGCTTTAGTTCAGCTATTGGTTACTGTTGATGGTTTGCAGACTACTAGGAAAAGAGTAGAACCTACAACTATAGTCCCTGGAGTTGAGTTTCCCCTTATTTAGGCAGTAGTTCAGCCGACAGTTGCTCAGCCATTGTGACCCAACCTTCTATGCCTATTAAAGAGAAGAAAATGCTAGGTAGATTATTGAGGTTGGCTCCATCTAGGTTTTCTGGTGTTCTTACAGAGGATGCATTTGTTTTTATGACTGCTTGTGAGAAGAGGCTTTGTGGGTTAGGCCTTTTTGAGACCTATGGTGTGGATTATACCAAATTTCAGTTGGACTTGTCATCTCGACACTAGTGGATAGGTTTTGTACATTCTAGGCTAGTTGGATCTTTCCTTCTATCTTATTCTTAGTTTTCTGAGATAATCATGGAGAATCTTATGTGGTACAACCTTAAAGATTGTTTGAGAGATCAGTTCTCTAGATTGGAGCACGGTTCTATGATAGTCGGTGAGTATAAGGCTTGTTTTCATGAATTGGCTAGACATACAACTTCTATCATAGAATCAGAGTATGAGAGAGTTTGCTTCTTTATGAGAGGATTGTGACTTCCTATTCGGATGGATACTTAAGAGTTTGGTTGTTATGGGTAGGAATTTTTATTAGGTTTTTGATCATGCTAGAATGATAGATGACATCCTGCGTGAAGGCCGTGATAAAAGGCCTATATTTTAAGGAAAATTTTATGGGTCATAGTTGTTCCCGAGTTAGTGGTTGTATTTCTTATGCTGGACTATCTCCACATCCATTATTTTAGCCTCAGAGTCAGGCTAGTCGACTAGTTCAAGAAGCTCATCAAACCATTGACGGGGGTCAGTTCATTACTAGGGGTTTCTTTAGTAAGGGCGGTGATCAGTCTTTGAGAGGTTCATATGTAGTCCATGTGAGGTGCGACATCTATGTCGGATCGGCTAGATCTATGAGTTCTAGTTTTTCTCGTCATTCTTTTATTTATTGATGGACTTCCCAATCATTTCTCTAGAAAGTACCCTTGTCGTGTGGCGATGGTTATTTTAGCCCAGCGAGCTACTCCTAATATGATCATTCATCCTTTAGGTAAAGGTGGTTTGCGAGGTTGTAGGGGTAGTTATGAGGTTCTCGAGGTGGTACTTATACATAAAGGGAAGAAGGCCAGTCAGGTGCGAAACCTGGTGGTATGCATGGTCATTTGTATGTATACCTTCTAGACCTGAGTCTGAGACTTTGGATGTTGTAGTTATTGGTGCGATTTTGGTATGCCACAAGTCGGATGTTACTTTATTTGATCCTGGATCCACTTATTCTTATATATCTTCTTATTATACACCACCGTTGGACTTCACTAGTGATTTATTATTTGTTCCTTTGTGCATATCTACTATCGTAGATGATTCTTTAGGAGTGGATCGAGTATTCAAATCATTTGTTTTGACAATTTATGATGTCGATAATTGTGTTGATCTTATTATTCTGGATGTGTTGGATTTTGATGTGATTCAGGGCATGGACTAGTTATCCTACGCTATGCGATCATAGATTATTTTACCAAGACTGTTACCTTAGCCATGCCCAGCGTACTCCCAGTCGTGTGGCAGGGAGTGATTAGTCACAAACAGATGGGGATTATTTCTTATGTTTGTACTAGATGGCTTATATCGAGGGGTTGTGAGTCTTATATATTTGCATACAAAACATACATATATATATAACTATGCCAGGAAAAGGAACTGAGTTAAGCATGCCTTTTAAACCATTAACCTAGCTATGTGTATCTTAAGTGTCCTAGAACCTCCAACGGGGTATATGGGTCCAGTGTAACCCCCTGAATAGGTGCCGATGCATACAACTATATGAACCAAAGATACTATAAGAGTAAGGTCTTACATAGTACCCTTTGCTCTCTATGATACATATGTACAGTGTACTTTAAGGATATCCAAGTATCTAATAGTATCATATATGGTCTCTGTTACCAAGCCCTCTTACTAGAAAACATGAGTTTCAAGTGTCCATCCATTGGACTCCCACATTCACAGTTAGCTATCACACCCCGCCATTATTGCCTAATTAAAATGATTTCTAACAAACATAACCATTATTCCATTATTATTAATCATGGCTATAAGAAGTGGTATCGTCATACTGACTATAGCTTGCAAGGAATGGCCTTAGCCAACCTTGTTATGCAAAAAGGATTCCCATGTACCCATGGGTTATATTATCAAGTTAACTTAGGGGAATCTCATGTACCCACAAGGGTTCCATTATTATGTTTGCTTAGGGGAATCCCATGTACCCCAAAATAAAGTTTGATTCACCATAAACATGACCACCTAACCTTACCATTTAAATATTCCAAGTTATTTAAACCATTTATACTATTTAGGGTTCTATTTCCAAACCATACCATGCAATATTTCTATTAAAATTCCAATCATATTGTCAAAGCATTATCATAGGAATTTTATCAAACATGTTAGGGACATAGTGTGTGCAAAACAAAATTCAATTGCCAATTAACCATTCCCATGCAACCAATTGTCCAAACCACCATTAAAGCATGTAAAAATATAATTAAAACATGTAAAACCATAACCAGTTAGTTAATACAAAAACCCCAACATATATTTGAATACACATAAATCATACAATAATGATGCCATGAAAACATTGTATAAAACATACCTTTAGTTAGAACTAACAATTAGGGAGAAGTAAATTGCCTTAGATGATGAAAGTGATGGAGAGAAATCACCCAATCAAGCCCCAAATTGTTCCTATAGATGACGCCCTAACCTCCCATTACCAAAGTGCCTTAAAGGGAATTAGAGAGCGTTTCTAAGTGCATTAGATTAGAATAATAGGGAAAATATCCTCCCAAGTATAATATCAATTATGGGGTTATAATAGGTTATGAGGGGAAATGTCTAGATTACCCCCAACATAGCTACATAAAATCTCCACAGGTGGATTCAACTGAACCATAATGGGTCATACCCTTCAATACGAGTGTTACCCGCCACTCATACCCTAGACCTGCCATAGACCCCCAAACTGGTCAACATACAAACATGCATGATAAACCGTATCTAAGGATACGACTAGCAACCTTAATTCGTGCCCATAATAGAACCAAGAAGAGTTGAGACTATCCAATATACGAGTCAGATAATATGACTTGTACCCTATCTAATGACCCATGTTAACCTTACCAAAAATCTAGGAAATTTTTAAAGGTTCCAAAACCCAGAGTGTTTCAAGCAAGAGGAGTTGAACCCATATAGCCTATGGGTGGTTTTAGAATAATAGAGCTACAAAACCCATGATAAGTTGGTTAAGGTTTTAAATGCATGCTAAACCTTGTTACCTATCCCGGCAGAGTACATATATATGTTATTACATACGGTTATTTGATTTTTTATAATTGATGGTACTATCTTGTCTTTATCCATGATTTGTATAGTTGCATTTTCCTTACTAATTGTCTTCGGGCGCTGTATCCCCATGTGATGAAGGAATTGGCCAAACTACTATTCCTCTTTCTTAGTGACTTGGATTCGGAGATAGCTTTTAGTCATTTTTAAGTGATGATCTTGCATATTCTAAAAGACTCCATTTCATTCTATGGACTAAATTTGATTTTTTGTTATTTCTTTTATTTTGTTTTTTTCTATGGTCACGGGCATATCTCAACCGAATATTCTTTCATTCTGGGTAGAGTCTTTATCAAACAACTATAGGGATCGGTAATGTCAATATCAGTGTTAGCCTTGGTATTGGTATTTGCATTAGGATTTGTATTGGTTGGACATTTGGTTGTGGTTGGTTGGTTATTATTATAAACTTGCTTTATTTTCTTTAGATGATTATGGTATTATATTATTATTTATTTTGAATTCGCTTGACATGGAGCGTAGGATGTTTAACGATAGGGTATTTTGTGTGGTCTCAAATTTTAGTTGGACTTGAGATACATGACATGACTAGGCCCTTGTTCTAGTCGTATCAAATTTGTGTTAGAGTCTAGGTTCATAGTCAATTAGGTGTCTGACTAACCCGTGTTCAGTAGAGTCTCTTTTAAGTTTGTGTAGCATGCCAAACACACAAGGGAGAGGCTACGAGGCATTTAGGAATATTTTTCTTTCTTGTGTTTTGTTTTCATGTTGTATAGTCTAAGGTCCTGAAATCTTTTCTAATAACTATTTGTTTGCTTTTTAGATCATGCCTACCCAATGATCTAAAGCTTATGGAAACTTCTCTGTCCTACTTGGGGACAATTCTAATAGGATACACTCTACTTATGGGGTCTAGACCTGGGGTTCAGTTCCAGATTGGTCTCTTGGAGTTCTACTAGTCCCCTTCTATTTCTCTCAAACTCCTCAGGCAAATCTAATAAGTACTGATTTTTGTATGTCCATCTATATATTAGCACAATTGATAGTTTCTCTGGCCGAGCATAGTGTTTTTGTTACTCAATCTTCTAAGGCTGTATGGGTTTGCTAGTTTATAAGGTTAAGTCGTCCTTTGTTCATTAGTGTTAGGGTTGAGGAGGATCCTCTAGATTTTGTTGATGAGATGGAAATTACTTCTACGTTATTCATGATACTAATGTGGAGGGTGCAGAATTCCATGCCTTCCAATGGAAAGATGTAGTATACCAATGGTATAGGGAAAAGGAATAAAAAAGAGTGACGATGCTGAGTCAACCCCATGGGATAATTTCTCTAGTGCTTTTTTGTATTGCTTTTTTCCTTAGGAGTTGATAAGGAAAAAACAAAAGTATTTGTTAACTTGAAGCAAGGCAAAGTGTAAGCCTAGGAGTATTCCTTGAAGTTTCTCAAATTATCATCGTATGCTCTGGAGTTTGTTTCTATAATGAGGGCTAGAATGAGGAAGTACACTTTCGGGATGCCCCAAGACAATTTTGGAAAGTAAGGTTTCCTTGTTGACCAAAGATATGTACATCTCAATAATAGTTATGTATATACAATAGGTCAAGAAAGAGAAGAAGAAGAAGGCTAAAATTAGGGGGAGGAAAAATAGCAAGTATAGATTTACTGATTAGGGTGGTGTCAGTAGCATAGTGGTAGGGATAGTGGAAAGTGGTCCAAGAAGGGGTAGGTAATTTTGGTTTGACTCGATGGATAGTGCTCCCTACCCAAAGTCGTCTGGTGATCAATATTTTAGAGCAGAAACAAATATAGGCACTAGGGTGTCCAATCTCAGGCTAGTCGGGTTGAATAAGCTCCAAATATCCACCTTACATATTTTATGGTCAGTTGCATCAGGATTCTTATGATGAAGTACAAGACAAGTTCTTTAATTGTGGCCAGCTTGGGCATATGGTTAAAAGTTGTCCTGTTGGTAAGGTAGCCTTTATGGCAAACAAGGTACCTATTGTGTCTTCTTCAGCTCGTCACCAAGGGGTTCCCCATCTAGCTCTAGCACTAGTCAAAAGGATTTTTATTCTCTCACTATTCATCATAAGTCCTAAAGATCGCCTGATGTCATTACTAGTATGATGAAACTCTTTTCCTATGATGTGTACTATTTATTTAACTCGGGGTCCGTTTTTTCTTACGTGACCCCATTTGTAGCTGTGTATTTTGGTTTTTGTACTAGGCGTATTACGAACCCTTTTTCTAATTTCTACCCTGGTGGATGATTCTTTAGTTGCTAGAAGAGTCTATATAGGTTATATGGTGTTTGTGGGTGGTCCGAATACTTTGGTGGATCTATTTGGATTTGATATAATAGAATTCGATGTCATATAGGGATGGATTAGTTGCATCTATGCTATGCATCATCAAACTATCTAACCCGTAATGTCATTTTAAAATATCCTAATGAGTCGATTATTTAATAAGAGGGTGGTTCCCTAGCTCCTAAGGAAATTTTAGATCACATCTTCAAGCTCAGAGATTAATCTCCAAGGGGTGTCTCTCTCATCTGGTCTGGGTTAAAGATTCTAACTTAGAGGCCGTTGTTTACATTCTAACATGGTAATGAATTAATTTCTTGGCGTCTTCCATGAACACCTTTCTTGACTTTGGGATAAATCTTGTTCTGGAGCTTCATCCTAATCTATCCCCCGTATTGAATGGCTCAGGCCAATTTGAAAGAGCTTAAAGAGAAATAAAAGGATCTTTTAGACAAGGATTTCATCCGTCCTACTATGTCTCCATAAGGTGCACCAGTGTCATTCTTGCATAAGAGGAATAGTTCCCTTTGAATGTATATTGATTAACGACAATTGAGTAAGGTGATGGTAAAGAAAAGTACCCTCTTCCAAGAATAGATGATTTGTTTAACTAGCTTCAGGGTGCTATATATTTCTCTAAGATTGATCATTGGTCAAGGTATCATCACTTAAAGATTAGGGAGGTTAATATTCCTAAGACTAATTTCTGTACCCGACATAGGAATTTTGAGTTTTTGGTTATGTCTTTGGGGTTGACTAAAGCTCCAGAGACATTCATGGATTTCATGAATAGGCTCTCTTCCATTAGTTGTTGGATTTGTTCTTCATTGTGATCATTGGCGATATTTTAATTTACTCTAAAAGTGTGGTGGATCATGACGATCAACTTTGCATGTGTAGCAGACCTTGAAGGAGTAGCAATTGTATGCCAAAATTTTGAAATGTAAATTTTTATTTACTGCTTCACTTTTCTGGGTCATCTCATTTCTAGTGAAGGTATCATGGTGGATCCATAGAAAGTTTTAGTGGTTTAAAAATGGCCTGGACCCATGACTCCAATAAATATTTGGAGCTTTATGGGTTTAGTCAGTTATTAAAAGAGGTTTGTGGGACGTTTCTCCTCTATAGCTGCCCCATTGACTAAGTTGAATTAGAGAAAGGTAAAGTTCTTATGGTCCTATGCTTGTGAGAGTAGTTTTGTGGAGCTGAAGGATAAGCTGACATTAGCTCCAGTTCAGACTTTACCTAAGGACACCAATAGTTTTGTAGTCTATTATGATATGTCTCATGTGGGGCTTGGGTGGATTTTGATGTAGTATAGCATAGTTATAGCTTATGCGTCTAGACAGTTGAAGGTGCATGAGATGAATTATCCAACTCATTACTAAGAGTTGTTAGTTATGGTATTTGTGTTGAAAAAATAGCATCACTATTTGTATGGAGTGCATATGGCTATATTCTTAGATCATAAGAGCTTTTAATATGAGTTTACATAGAAAAAGTTGAACCTCAAGCAAAAGAGATAGTTTGAGCAGCTCAATGATTAAGACACGAATCTTCAGTATCATCCAGGTAAAGCTAATGTGGTTGGTGATTCTCTTAGCAGGCTATCCATACGATGTTTAGCTCATTTGAATGAAGGGAAGTGGAAGTTGGTAAAAGATATTCACCATTTTTCTAACCTTGGAGTTTACCTCTTGGACTTCGAAGATGGTGGTATATTTATTTAGGAAGTAGTGAAGTCATTTCTTGGAGCTGAAATGAACGAGAAGCAAGTGTTGGATCCTGTCTTGATGAGGATCAAGGGTGATGTTGGTGGGCAAATGGTGATGGCCTTTATAATTAGTGGCGATGGTACCTTGCAGTACGAAGAAAGGTTATGTGTTCTCGATATTGATGGATTGCAATAGAGGATCTTGGTAAAGGCATATTAGTCGCGCTATGCTATATATCCTTGTACAATGAAAATATTTCATGACGTTAAGGAAATGTATTGGTGGAATAATATTAAGGGGGATGTGGCTAGTTTTATGGCTAACTGCATGGTGTACCAATAAGAGAAATTTGAGTACATGAGGCCCGAAGGATTGTATAAGGAAAATGAGTTCTCTTTGTGGAAGTGGGAGGTGATCAATATTGATTTTGTTACCGGTCTTTCTCGATCTTAAAATCAGTTTGATTTGGTTTGGGTCATCATGGATAGGATGACAAAGTGTGCTCACTTCTTGCTAGTGCGGATAATTTTTTAGGCAGAGAATCATGCAAGACTGTACCTCCATGAGATTGTTAAGTTGCATGGGGTTCTTTTTTCAATCATCTCATATCATGGTATGATATTTGCATCACATTTTTGGAAGTCGTTTTATAAAGGTTTGGGACTAAGGTGAGTCTTAGTACGACTTTTCACCCACAGTCGGATGGGCAAGAAGAAAGGGTTATTTAGACACTAAAAGATACGCTTAGAGCTTGTGTAATTGGCTATGGTGGTAGTTCGAATGAGAATTTCCATCTTATAAAGCTTGCGTATAATAATAGCTACCACTCTAGCATTGGGATGGCTCTGTTTAAGGCCTTGTATGATAGGAAGTGTAGGTATCCTATTGGTTGGTTTGAGTTTTGTGAGGCAGAGATATTTGGCCCGGATTTGGTTAACCAAGCCATGAAGAAGGTGATGTTTATTCGATAATGGTTTAAACCTGCCTAGAGTCTCTAAAATTCCTAAGCAGATAACAGGCATAGGAAGTTAGAGTTTGAGATAGAGAATAGGGTATGCTTGAAGGTATCTCCCGTGAAGGGAGTGATGTGGTTTAGGAAGAAGGTAAAGCTCAATCCCAAATATGGTTGTCCATATTTATTTTTAAGAAGGATTGGCAAGGTTGTATATGAATTAGATTTTCCTTGTAGCATGAGTTCCATTGACCCGGTGTTCTATGTTTAGGAAGTATATGGGTGATCTATTGCAGATTATACCTATCAAGGATATAGGTATTTTACATTGTCTGTCTTATGATGAGGTCTTGGCTGAGATCTTAGATTGGCACGTTCTTTGGGTTGGGCCAAATAAGTAGCTTCGGTGAAGGTTCTATGAAGGAACCACAGGGTGGAAGAGGCTACTTGGGAAGATAAAGAGGACATAAAGTCCAAGAATCCATTCCAATTTTCTTTTTCAAAAAATCATGCTTATGGTATGTGTTGATCTTACCATCTTTTTTTTTGTCTTAAAGGTAAGAGTAGAGATATTTGGGGGGGTTAATCGTGCTAGTCACTAACTTGTTCCATCATTCGAGGATGAATGATCCAAGTAGGGTAGAATTGAAACATCATGGGTCTTGGCCGTTGGAAATTTCTTGAGCTTCGAGTTCTATATCCAAGTAACGACTTAACATATTTGTTGTATGGTGTGGGTACATGTCAGGTGACCCTAGTCATTAGGTTTCCAGAGGATTGTGGTTAGGTTTCAATCTTGGTAACAGTTTAGTGGTACTAGTCATTAATAGTGGGGATGGGTCGTTTGGTCAAACCTTTCTCTAATATGTAAATTAGTGACTAGGCTTGGCTCTTAGTACGAGTGGCTCACTAAGAGCCATGATAATAGGTTAATAGTGGATTGTGAGACATATGTTGTCCAGTGGCCAATACCCTTGGTTTCTACCCTAGGTACGACTAGACTAAAGGGTGGTATAGTCAGGTCACGATTGGGGTTAATGAATTTATATGGTGGACTGTGTATGGGTTTCTAACTCGATGTTTTGGTGATGACTCAAAGGTATTAGTCGTATGTTTTGGTCACGAGTCACGAGGGTCTACTCGTAACCACCTGCGATATTTTTATTATTTTAAGTTGGGTGCACTAGACATTCCCTTTTTAACTTCCTTTGAGGCCACAATTTAAAATACCTTTTGGGACTTCATTAACATGTTATTCCCAATACAACACTCTCAAACTCTCTCTTTAAGAAAAAGGTAGGGTTTCATTAAGATAATCAATTAAGGCTTTCAAGGGTGGTTTCTCTCCGTGCCTCTTGGTGTCTAAGGCATGTGACTCATCCCTCATTGTTATTTTATTAAAGGCATGAGTTTTAATGTATGATTTGAAAATAAAGGTTGGGATTTTTTTATATTCATGGTTGATTAATGTTTCTCACTATTTTAATTATGGTTATTCATATTTGGCGCATGATTTTCTATATGTGGGTGAATGGAGATGGTCATTTAATTGGGGGGTCATGGTTGAGCCCCAAATTATGATTATTTTGGCTCTGATAATGGTCTTCCCTTAACCCGTTTGTGAAGTTGTTAATTAGAATGATTTTGTCACACAGTTTGACTACTCTTAGAATCCTTGTATTGCATAGATGTTTAAAGAAACATGAAATGGTTTTGGTTGGTTTTACATGAATTTGGAACGGCCTTGGTGTCCATGGTTTAATGATAAATTATTTTGGGTTTTATTATAAATGGTGGAGTCTAATTTGATTTAATAGTTTGTATGGCATATGGTGATAGACCTGCAAGCTCTAAATTTGGAATGACTATATCAATGGTTAATGCCTAATTAAAAAACTCCTTAGTAAATGGTTTGGAATGTGTAATTTGTTTAATATGGTCTTAAAGGGGGTTAAGTGGAAAAGTCATGGAAGGTGGACTTCCCGGGGGGACCGACATTGAAAACTCACGTTTGTCGATGTAAAGATGGCTTCGGTGGCCGTATGCACGATGTCACACTTTATATTTTTGGGTATATGCTAGTCATCCCAGGTTCTTCTCTAGTCATATGGATAATATGAACTGGGGCCCTTTCAGCAGGGGGAGCTAAACTAATATAGCCTGTGGGTGGCTTAGGACACCAGAGCTACATAACTCAGGTTAAGGTTTTAAATGTATCCTAAACTTTTTTCCCTATCCCGACATGGTATATATATATATGTTATTGCATGTGGTTATTTGATTTAGTTTTGAACTGATGGCATTATCTTATCTTAATTCCTGAGTTACATGCTAGCATTTACCCTGCTAACCGCCTTTGGGTGTTGTATCCCCATGCGATATAGTAACCGACCATACTACCATTCCCTTTACTCAGTGACTTAGATTTGGGGACAACTTTAAGTCAGATCTTCCATATTCCAGAAGACTCCATTTCATGCTATGGAGTTTTTCCATTTTTTGTTATTTCTTTGGTTTTCGTTTTGGCTATGGTTGGGGCCATGTCTCGACAAGATGTGCTTTGATTTTTTTAGAGGCTTTATCGAACAATTATGGGCGGTGTCGATATTAATGTTAGCCTTGATATTGGTATTGTCATTGGGATTGGTATTGGTTGGACATTTGGTTGTGGTTGTTTGGTTATTGTTATATCTTGCCTTATTTCCTTTAGATTATTATTGTATCATTTTGTATGTTAGAAATTCATGCAACAGTGGGCGCGAGGTGGTTAATAGGATGTATTGAGGGTGGTCTCCGATCCTGATTAGACTTGAGATGCCCGACATATGTTGTCCCTGATTCGGGTCGTGTCAGTAATAAGGTCATTTGACGGACTGATTTGTGGAAAACATGAGCTAGAATCAAAGAAAAATGTATGTATGCAAGGAAAAGTTTGAAAAGGAAAAAGAAGAAACAAAAGTGAGTCAAAGAAAAGTCATAGTTTTTAGGAGTTTTTTGTGGCTTTTGTTTTCTACAATCAAAAATTCAAAAAGATATTTTTCTTATTACTTTTTGCACTTCATTTTCTCAAAAAAAAAAAAAAAGATCAAAAATTTTTTCTCTTTGTTTACTTTAGCAAGCATTCATAATTTGAAAATTTCAAAAAAATAAATTTAATTGGATTATTTTATAAAATAAAATTGAAAAAGCTGGTATAAGTTTTGAACATTTCATATAACGAAAATCCTAAAAAAATTCCTTTCATAGTTGTTGGTGTCATTTTTAATTGAAGTATCAATTTTTAAAAAAAAGATTTTATTGACATTTTTCAGCGTTTGTCTTTGGTCGTGTCTCTCAAGTCAAGTTTTAATTTATTATTTAATCCTTAATTGTCCAATCTAGACGAACTACGAACACCTGATTCTCCTCTCTCGGGAGTGAGATATGTAGGCAGCCCTTCTAGGGTTCAGTGATCTTACTTAAAAAATTCAAAATATTTTCTTCACACTTCATTTAGAGAAGGTGTTTCTTATACTCATTGAAAATGAAAAACACAAAAAGATTTTCTTTTAATAGTCCGAGGTTTCATTTTTGTATGAAATTAAGAATTCAAAATTCAAAAACATTTGTGTAAATATCTTTTGAAAATAAAAAAGAACAAAAAAAATCATTGCTCTTCTTTTGGATTAGTTGTTTCGTATGTTTCTTCATATCAAAATACAAAGAGATTTTTCTTTCATAATCATAGGTTTCATTTTGCATAGGAAATTTAAAGCAAAGAAATTTCAAAAAGATTTAAATATATTTTTAAAGCTTTGTTTTTTCCTTTTCCCGTAATATTTCATGATAAAGGAGAGAAAAGAGTATTATTGGCCCTTTTTTTGCCAAACTTCATGAACTACGCACACGTGATTCTCCTTTATCGAGAGTGAGATAGGTAGGTTCCCTTCTGGGGTTCAGTGATCTTTCCAGAAAAAGAAAAAAGAAAAGAAAAAATGAAGTTTTGAAAACGTATTGAATTCTAAAACATCTGTTATCTCTATGGTTCAGTCTATTTAAGGTTGTTGATTTGTGGCATTCTATTTGGTTATCGAGAGTACACCAAATAGAAGGAAGGGTTAGTTGTGTCAAACAAGGATAAAGAGAGTTACATCGTAGATAAGATAAAAATCAGGAAAATGAGAGTTTAAAAGCAAAAATTTTGAGACTAAGGCAACAAATGACAAAAATAAAGAAAGCTTCGGCAAGTGGGTTGCTTCTTTTTACATTCCCCCACCTCTATATCAAGTATATAGAGCGCAACCATATGTTCAACTCCCTTCTTACTTGCAATGGTGCACACCAACTCCTTAGAGTCATCCTCTAACTCAACAAACATACCAAAGCCCTTCTAGGCCCAATTTTAGATCCATACCAAATAATGAATCGGGGAATCTTATTCCAGTTCATTCCAATGATTGAGATCATGGGGCATGATCACTCCTATCATTTGAATAAAATCTCGATCCATATTCAGGAGATTTTAATCCTCAAGTATGATGTGCATATCATTCTGATGTTCAGTATCACAGTAGTGACAATTGTCGTGCTTAGAAAAGAGAAATAGAAAAGATGACTCAAGATAAACTGATTATGATGCAAAATAGTGATAGTAGGGAAAGCTCTAGTCATGCTAATGTGTAAACCAATGGCTAAGATGTTAAGCTCACACATTGGGAAGTGACTCCTCTCCTTACTAGGAAGGATTTTTGGTAGTTTCTTTTGTTTTCTTTTTTTTATCCAAATTATTATAGGGTTATAGTTTCGGATCTATCTTGTTTTTTTCTTTGTTATTTATTTTCAGACCCTTCATTCTTTTCTTTCAACAAAATGTAATGTCCCTTTTCCTTTTTATTTTATGTTATTTTTTTGTGTTCTTTACAATGTTAATTTTATGTTTGTTCTAGTGATATGACATACTGGCGGAATTTTCAGCTATATCTAAAAATCCAGATTTAATCATGAAACTTTGAATCGGAATGTTAAATGTAAAACAATATTTGAAAAAATAGATAGAATGTTGAGGCAGTGGGTGACCAAGTTGAAGTCTTCCACGAATAGATTAAGGCAATCATGTTGAGAATAACAAGAATAACTTGGTCATTACTTAAAATACATATCTCAATTAGATGAAACATTGGATGCAGGATCTCTTGTCAAGAGAAACAACAAAAATTTGTTCCACTAAAGTATGACTCATCCAATGTGAAATGTGCATAAAAAATATAAAGTTGTACGTTTACAAGAGCGGAAGAAGAAGTCACGCACATGCTCAGTTAAAGTTAGTGTAAAATGTAAGAAATGATTTTCATCTCCAACTATCATATTGCATGTTATGTTCGTGCATTTTTATGGATTGAAATGATAAAGGGATTTTATTATTCTATCAAAATATTATGTTATCCTTTGTTTACCCTGTTTGAGCTTCAGTTCTATTTCCTTTGTACCCCTCTTTAGAAATTAAGATAGAGTCAGAAAAAGTTTAAAAAGACAAAAGTGTCAAGCAAAAGAAGAGAGTCAATAAAAGTTCAAAAAATGTGTCGAAGAAAAAGAGAGATGAAGAAAAATAGAAAAGATTGTCAAGAAAAACAGTGTCAGAAAAAGTCTCAAAGAGAAAAAAAATCTATAAAAGAAAAAAAGGGAAAAGAAATCAAAACCAAGAAAAAGAAAAAGTTGTCAAAACTACGTTTGAACTGATTCTCCTCTCGACAGAGTGAGATACGTAGGCATTTTTACTCTAGGTTTGGTCCAACCAAATAAACAATTTAAAATTACCCAATCGAAAGCAACTAGGGGCTGATTTAATCTTCGTTGTTTGAGTCGATACCAAAATGTGTAAGTCCCACCCCACTTCAAGCACTCTATGTGTCATTTAGGACCCATGCCATCCTTTCTTTCTAACCCTATCTAAAAGCAAATTTATAATCAATGAAAGACCTTCAGATCAATCTTTGAGAATTTTAAGACTAAGCATGTAATGGAATGATGATGCATTTTGGGAACTACTTGCCTTCCCTAGCATAATGAACCACAAGAAAAATAAAATAAGAGAGTATTATAGGTGAAAACCCTTACGGGCACCATAAGATGATTGTCAGTTGAGAGAATAAAATAAGAGATTCTTAAAGGTGAAAATCCTCACGGGCACCGTAAGATGATTGTGAGTTAGAAAACATGAAATGAGAGTCTTATTGGTTTAAATCCTCATGGGCACCGTAAGATGATGGTGAGTTGAGAGAATGAAATGACAAAGACTTTTTAGTGAAAATCCACACGGGCACCGTAAGATGATGGTGAGTTGAGAGAATGAAATGACAAAGACTTTTTAGTGAAAATCCACACGGGCACCGTAAGACAATTGTGAGTTGAGAGAATGAAATAAGTAAGTATTGATGGTGATAACGCTAACGAACATCATAAGCAATGGTGAGTTGAGGAAAATATGAATGGGAGAGGATTGTTGACCAAAAGCCTTCAAGTCATCACTAGCCGAATGAAGTTGATGAGTGCAATTCATTCGAGAAAACAACTCAGTTTCAGGGCCATTAACTCAACAACAATTTGTGAGAGTTTGGATGGAAAGATCATGCAGTTTAATCCAAATGCATACCATAATCATTAGAGATAACAGTCAGTTCTATTTAAGGTTTTTCTTTTCTCTACGTTTAAAAAGGGACATTAATTATCTCTTTTTCCTCTTTGTTTCTATTTTCTGCCTTTTAGTTTATTATTCAAATAGAAAATTCTTATCATTTTTCTCATATGATTGAGTCCAGTCGATGTCAAAACAAGCGTGAAAGGATTTCAAAACTCTCTACCAACTTCTTCGATTGACAAGCAAGACTAAAGAACAACACATGAAAGAAACACGATTGTAATCCAAAGTAAAGAATGTATAATGTTTTGTCAATAGATAAGTTTAGGGGGATTCGTGGATATACGAAGGTTAAAGGATTTATTTGAGAGGCATACCAAAGCATAGATATTGTGTTTATATTAGAGTTACTTTTAATAATTTTAGTATGGATCAATAGTGAAAAAAGGCAATGTCATATGCTAATGGTTGGGAGCAATATTATATATGACAAGTGCAAGATTAATCACCTCAAAAGATAAAGACACAAGACAACCACCATGGTTTAAAATCACCAGTTTTCTTTGTATGAAATATGAATACATGATGCCTTCACATCAAGGACTTTAGAGACTAAATATCAAAATGTATATAGCATCACTTCTACGACCACAAGAGGAAGTACTTCTACATAGGTTTGTTAATCACAATCATGGTAAAATTTTATTATTGAAAACCCTTAGGAGATGCACTTTCTTTTCTGGGTATTTCAGTTTTCACTTTTTAGATGCCACACTTCCTAACTCAAAAATTTACTCCTAGAAGATGCATCTTCTAGTCGAGTCTTTCTACTTAACCATTAGGATATATACTTCCTTGTCTAGGTAATACATGTTTCGCTTGTTAGGTGATGCACTTCCTAACTTAAGCGTTGACTCCTAAAAGATGCACATTCTTGTCGAGATATTCCACTTGACCCTTAGGAAACACACTTTTTTGTTTGGGTAATTCAAGTTTTTCTTATTAGGTGATGGACTTCCTAACTTAAGCCTTGACTCATAGAAGATGCACTTTCTCACCGAGACATTCTACTTGACCCTTAGGAGACAAACTCCCTTGTCTGGATGATTCAAGCTTTGCTTCTTAGTCGATTAACTTTCTAACTTAAGTCGTGACTCCTAGAAGATACACTTTCTAGTCGAGTCACTACACTTGACCCTTAGGATACACATTTCCTTGTTTAAGTAATTCGGGTTTTTCTTGTTTGGTGATTCACTTCCTAACTTAAGCCTTGAGTCTTAAAAAAACACTTTCTTATCGAGTCATTCCACTTGATCTCTAGGATACATACTTCCCTGTTTGGGTAATTCAAGTTTCTCTTGTTAGGTGGTTCACTTCCTAACTTAACCTTTAACTGCTAGAAGATTAACTTTCTTGTCGAGTCATTTCACTTAACCCTTAGGATAAACACTTCCTTGTCTGGGTAATTCAATTTTCCCTTTCTAGGTGACACACTTCCTAACTTAAGCCTTGACTCCTAGAAAATGCACTTTCTAGTCGAGTCCTTCCACTTAACCCCCTAGGAGATACACCTCCTTATATGGTTGAGTCGGGTTTTATTTATTAGGTGATGCACTTCCTAAATTGAACCTTCACTCCTACTAGACATATTTTCTAGTCGTTTCATTTCTTTTAACCCCTAGGATAGACACTTCCTTGTTATGGTATTTCAAGTTTCATTTGTAAGATGACACACTTCATAACTTAAACCTTTATCTATAGAAGACACATTTTCTAGCGGGAACTCCCCATTTTTACTCTTAAGAGATGTAATTGTTGGTCTTGGTTATTTAATTTTATCATTAAGAGATGAATTTACTGATCAGAGTATTGATTCACCATTGCATTATGCATTTTGCAATTAATTATGATTGGGTTTGACACCCACAAATGTTTTTTGATGATAAATTAAGGAAAAAATTTAATTCATGTTATTTGGAACTTCAATTTAGAATCTTCCTAGAAAATGAGACTTTATTTTTCTGGAAAATGAAATTTTTCTTTAACATAATCTTTGTTTGGGATTTCTTTTATTCTAGTTTTAATGATGATTTCAGGAGATCACCTGGAGAACAGGGTGAAGAATAAATAGTCGGGAGCCCACCTAGAAAATAGAGTGATGAAATTGCAAGTCAGTAACCCTTCTGGAGAATTGGTTGAGGAAACTGAAAGTAAGGAGCCGCCTGGAGAACAAGATGATAAGATTGAAAGTTAAGAAACCGCCTAGAGAATTAGGTGGGGATATTTCAAGTAAGAATCCTCCTGGAGAACAGATAGAGGAAATTGGAAGTTAGAAGCCTTCCTGGAGAACATAATGATTAAATTATATGTCAAGAACCTATATGGAGAACAGGGTGAGAAAATTAAAAGGTAGGAGCCCGCCTAGAGAATCAAATGATGAAATTGCAAGTCAAGAACCAATATAGAGAATAGGGCGAGGAAATTTTAAGTTTGGAGCCCAGTAGGAGAAGAAGGTAAGGAAATTATAAGTCGAGAACCCATCTGGAGAACAAGGTAATGAAATTGAAAATGAGGAGCCCACTTGGTAAACAAGGTGATGAAATTACATGTTAGGAACCTACTTGGAGAACATGGTTAGGAAATTGCAAGTTGTGAACCTACCTAAAGAACAGGGTGATGAAATTAAAAGTCAATAGATTTAGGAAATGAAAAGTAAGGAGACTGCCTGGAAAACAGGGTAAAGAAATTGAAAATCAAGAAATAAGTTGAAGAAATTAAAAGTCAAGAAATAAGTTGAAGAAATTAAAAATCAAGAAAAGTTAAAAAAATTGAAAGTCAAAAAGGTTAAGAAATAGCAAGGTAGGAACCCCCCTACAGAATAGGGTGAGGATATTGCAAGTCAGGAGCCTGATAGGCAAATAGGGTAAAGAGATTGAAAGTAAACATATTGAAGAAATAGCAAGCAGTATCCCACCTGGAAAACATGGTGAAAAAATTAAACCTAGATTATTGCTACTTACTCCAAAAGTGGAGTAAGTAGCTAGATTATTGCTACTTACTCCAAAATAAATAAAATATTAGGATCCAACCTAAATTATTGCTAATTACTCCAAAAGTGGAGTATTGAGTAAGAAATGATTACTACAATAGTAATTTGATGTTTTTCTATCGATCCACACTACTAGGTATTATCTAACTTAGATTGTTAGCTGTCATCTAATAACTACAGTCTCAAAAGGTAATAGTTAAATAGGATCAATATAAGGGTTATAAGGCAACATCCTAAGACTGGAAAGGTAAAGGGTGAAATCCATCTACTAATCCAAAAGACTATAGATAGTACATAACTTATCAGATTCTGCATGTAAGGTATCAGGTTTGTTTAATAAATTATAATAAGCCTATGGAGTTGAGAAGCTATGATGAACACAATACTAGTGTTTACTTATGACTGATTATACTTAAAGTTGATATTCGCCCCTAGTTTGATATTGCTACCCAACCCCCAACCCCTATTTACTTTTCATGTTCTACTTATTAATTATAATAGTTGATATCCATAATTCTATGTATTCCCATAGGATTGAACCCAAACCTTTTTTAGGTTACTATATTTGATAGCAACCACATAATATTTATAGTGAAGGTGTATCTTGGGAGTACTCGAATTTTTGCATTGTTGCCAGGGAATGCAGTATTGATTTGGTAATTGAAGTTATTGCAATTTTGGGGTTTCTTCTTTTTGTTTTTGTTCTTCATTGGGTATACATTGTTTTATGCCTAACACTCAGATTAGAAGAAATCCCTTATCCCCATTAAATCAAAATCTAGACAATATCCTACAAACACCTAGTAGGATGATGGAACAGAAAAGACATGATATTCTTAAAGGGGTTCGAGATGATTTCTTTCCCCCTCCTCTCGAAGGAGTACAAAATATTATTGACTAGAAGAAAGGGGTGCTTTTAGAATAAGCCTCTATGAAAGGGGGGAAATGAAAGAAGCTCAGTAGATAGCTAGGGAGGTAGAGCTAGTTAAGCAGAGACAAGAAGAAGACCATCGAGCAGCACTCGGTGAAAATTAGAACAAAGCTAGATGAGGTCGTCCTTTAGTGATCCTAGCATAACAGTATGTGTATCCATACGAGGATGATGATATAGATCTGGGATACTTTTATCCAGTGGAGATAAAAGACATTATTCTTCTTGTTTTACCACCGGGCATTATGTTTAGCCTAACTAACGGAATGATTCAACTCTTATACATGAAGGGTGTAATTGTTTAATTGTCTACAGATGATGAAAACATGTACATTGCAAATTTCATTGGGATCTACAGTTCGTATAAAAATCAAGGGGTAAATCAAGAAGATCTTAGAATGAGGTTGTTCCTCTTTTCACTTACTAGAGAAGCATCTTTATGACTAGGGAAATTGGAAAGAGGATCTATCACTAGATGGAATGAGTTGCATAGTTAATTCTTCAACCATTTCTTTCCTCCATCTAGGATTTTTCAACTTAAGGGTGAGATATATAATTTAATGTTTTTGCATCCAGAATCTATGAACGAGGCATGGTTCAGGTTCAAGAAGAAGCTGAGTAAGGTACCCAACCATCAGATGTCACGAACGATCCTATTGGACATATTTTATATAGCCTTGACCATCAGTTCCATAGCCATGAAAATACTATCTCTAGGGGAGTGTTCATAAGACTGTGCTGGAAGGAAGCTTCGGTGATGGAAGAGTAGATCTCACTCCTTAATCGAGGGTGGTGAACTCGAAAGACTGAGAGGGGATCTGGCACATACGTTATTGGTGCCTCCTGTGACAAAAAAATAGGTGATGATTTAATAGAACAAGAGATTGTACTACTAAGAACTAATCTAGGATTAATAGCATAGCAGTTTGCAGTAGAAAGTTCTGAGAAAATGAACACGGTGGGAGCACAGGGTTTATCCTCAAAAAATGCTAGTTAGAACTAGACGAGGGAGCAAATTATTTAGATTGTAAGTTGGTGGGTTTTCGAGCACAAGGGAAATGGAAAAAAGGTCAAAACTATTATGACGGATACAAAGACCAAGTGGGGAGTGTGGTGGTGACTTGACTAAGAAAGATTACGACAAAGAAAAAGGGGATCGGTAGATTTCTGCTGGCAGAAGAGATGTAGAATCAAGTATGGAGAGATGCTTACTAAGATGGTAAAAGGTTAAGAAAATTAGGAGATCGGCCATAAGGAGATTAAGGATGACATTTTAGGGTTGGCCTAGAAGGTTGAATCATATGCCACTATTATGAAAAAGTTAGAGCACTAGTATAGGCAGATGTCAGCAACATTGAACCAAAGGCAGCCAGGCACACTTTTGAATAACATTGTGTATAATTTGAAAAATAATGGTCATGTTCTTTCCATTGCCACGAGAAGTTGTATGACTACTGTGGATTCTCCATTACTTGTGGCGGAAGTGCCAAGACATTATGAGTCTACTTTTGATAACAAACCTTTTATAGAGTCAGAGAAAGTAATATATGGTGATGATATAGTTAGTAAGGAAAAAGGTAAGGGTCAAATTGTTGAGAAGAAAATAACATAAATTCCAAGACCACCCCTACTTTTTCCTCAGCGAATGAAGCAGAAAATAGAGGAAAGAATATTTATGATATTCATTAAGATACTAAAAGAGTTGAGCTAGAATATTCCTCTTCTCTATGCATTGGAGCAGATGCTTGGATATGCTAAGTTTATGAAACAATTGGTTGCAATGAAGAAAGGATATATGATTTAGGATGTTGATGGCTTGCACCACTCTAGTGTAGTCATTACTAGGTCTGTGGCCCAAAAAAGGGTGACCCAGAGCATTCACTATACCATGAACCATTGGGTTATCCCGATTTGCTAGAACTTTATGTGACTTAGGAGACAACATAAATTTGATGACATTGGCTATATTCAAGAAATTAGGCTTGATCCTTCCTGAACTGACTGCAATGCAGCTATTTATGATTGATCGGATGGTGAAGAAACCTGTGGACATTTCATTTGATGTAATTATT
Organism: Capsicum annuum; assembly: GCF_002878395.1. NCBI lineage: Eukaryota > Viridiplantae > Streptophyta > Magnoliopsida > Solanales > Solanaceae > Capsicum > Capsicum annuum. Next base: position 151,972,524 of record NC_061122.1, on the reverse strand, counting down.
AGAGTTGATAACTTCATATTTTCTACTGACTTTTTGATTTTAGAATATGAGGTTCATCCTTAGATGCCCATCATATTGGGGAGACCGTTTATGGCTATTGGAACAATAGTCGACTTGGAAAAAGAAGAGCCAAAATTTAGAGTCAATGGTAAGGAGGTTACATTCAACATCAAAAAGCAATGAAGCAGCCAACCGATATAAAAATAGTATTGGTGATAGATTGTAGTGATGACCTAAGAGGTCTTATTATGGATATCTTAATGAATTTTGAGTAGTCAAGGTACCTTTGTCGTGTCGTGATGTTAAATGAAGTGCTTCATGGGAGGTAACCCATGGGCTTATTAGTAAAGTATGAGTAACCAACACAGCGCCATCATGCTGCAATGCTAAATCAAGCGCTAGGTGGGAGGAAACCCATTATTTTAGTGATGACCGTTTTGTGTGTTTTTTGCTTTTATAGGTTTTTAGCTCATGGACTTACCTGAAATACAGTAAGATTGCTATATGCAAAAATTTTTAGGTAAGGGTACTACGTGACAAATCCATCAATGTCACAAGTCCAACCCAGACCAGGTAAGTTGAGCAATAATTGAAAAGATGAAATTTTAAGGATGAAAATGTAAAGTTGTGGTCTTTGGCACATAATAATAATTAAAAATTTTAAATTCAAATTATAGGACCATAAGTAGCTAGGAAAACATCAAAATGCCAAGTCTGAAATGCAGAAAAATAAGCCAAAATTTTTGGCCCACATGCGCCTTGCACATACGGACCGCATGTGGAACATATGCCCCATGGTTGGCCGCATGTGGCAGGCGCGTGTGGGTGGCGCGGGTAGCTAAATTATGGGCCCAAATTTTAATTAATTTTAGGCCCTCCAATGCATAATTAAGACCTTAATTGGCCCTTACTCCATATTTAATCATCTTTTGACTTATTCTAAATTATTGACATCCTTAAAATTCTACTTTTCTCTTTAAATCTAAACTTCCCTATTAAATCATAAACGAATCCCGCACTTAAAAAAAGCCTAAATTAAAAATTATTTAGGGTATCAACTTGTCCCAGAACTCAAAAAACAAGTTCCAACTTTAATACTACTTGATTTCTTTATTATTTACTTCCGGATTATCATAAAAGAGGTAACTTTCTCGGTTCTTAATGGTTATGTACTAATTCATTTATCGAATAAAAAAGTTTAAATGTGAATTCACATGCAAAATATATAGACTCTATCATGCTTTTATGTAGGATCCTTGAATAAGCCTAAAAGCTTAATATATGGCCTTGTTTTAATTAAATTCTAAGGTTAGCCCTCAAATATATGTTGAACTTAAAAAAATAGAGTAAAACCAAAGGTTGGACATGTATTTTGCATTGAAAATCATGATTCTTGAAATATGTGTGCACATTGGGCTTGTTAGGACTTCAAATAAGTTATAGGGGTGTGAAAATTGAAGAAAAATTCAAACTTTTCAAATTTTGAGTTTTTCTTCAACTTTTTCAATCTCTCATTTTTGGTGGAAACTAATGACTAGCTTTCATCACATGGAACCAAAATCTAATAAAATAAAGAAGGCTATTACATAAATAGATAATATGAGTCCTCCGAGACCAGTGGTTTGGAAGAGGAGTACCCTGTTGCACTACTTAGAGAGGTTGTAGATAATTTGACACGTAAATTGACTAGAGGACAAAAGAACAAGATAGACGAGACTTACTTAATAGGGATGATGGTACAACAACTGCCTGAGCAGTCATAGTGGTGGAGTCAACCAACTTTTACTAGACCCAGGTCTCAAAATGAGGCCATAAAAGATGTCAAGTTTATCCGAGGAAATCTAGCTCAACTGAGATAAAGTCAGCATGGAGATCACCTACACATTCTTCTTTGTAAATGATGATGATGAAGATATGGTATATTAGGATCTAGTTCAACAGGGAATAGCTCAGGACCCTCCAATCAGAGGAGGGGTCCTAATATTTATCTGAGGCTGAATAGCAGGAGGAATCATCAGCGGCACTCTAGTTTGAAGAGGGTACCACCGTTGATGTATAGTACTCAGATGTACCCTTATCTTAGAAGGGTACATAAAAGACTTCCTATGAGATGCCCATTTAAAATAACAGAAAAATAGTATAGTAGGGGAAGAGTTTTGCACTTATACATGCCTTAGGGTCACCTCTTTAGGAGGAAAATCTGAGGTGGTATATGGAGGGGATGTGGAAGATATTTGATATAGATAGTAGAATTTTAGGGTTGCTAGGCCCAAGGGGCTTATCTTTGAAGAGTGTAGGATTGATGTATATGGATTGAGTTGAGTATCATAGAGGGTTTCCTTTGATTAATATAAATTAGAGTTAATGACTAGACCACTCAGTTATTACAACTCGACTACGGTGCAAGAGTTTCATGCATCATACTGTTCTATAGTAGTTTATCTAATGCATAAATGTCCAAACTTGATAAGACACATGGAGCAGTCACAGCTAGATCAGACCCTTGTGAGAGGGTCAGGGTTGACCTTTTAGCAAAGACTATTTGCCGGGTTATTTATGGTCTAGAATAAATCACTCCTGTATCCACAGCTGAGTGCAACCTCAAACTGAGAGTTGGAAATGATAGACACATTATGCAGAAGGTTGATCATAGATGAGTGAGAGTTGAGATGGTTACGTAGATAGCCAACTATATTTCACTTTTGGGTGATGAGACCCTATGGATCAAGGGAAATAGTGTGATAAAGAATGTTCTATCACTTTTGATGCCAAGTTTTAGTGGTTGCTCATCCAATATTGACTATTCCCTACTACTTCATATAATTTGTTGACTGTCCAAGGAGCAACCTTAATTTCTAGTTTGATGGCCAGATATGCTATTATTTTTATAGCCATTCTCTGGCATGAGCTTTATGATAGTTAATTTTGAGAGGTAGTAGATCTTCCATTGCCCTACCTGATTTAGAGGGTAAGTAATCAGATCAGTGTACCAATGTACCAGGGGTAGATGAGAGAATACTTATGATAGCCACTACTCAGGCGAAGAGTACAAAGGATCCAATATATTTGACCTTTCACAGGAGATATAGTGAGCTGCCATAGTACCTCATGACCAAACTGACGGTCTATCAGTTTCCAAAGTGCCTAGTGATGTACATGGAGAAGATGTGGGGGTTAGCATTAATCTTTGGATAGAAGAATAGAGAGAGCCCACAGATTTGAGTACTCAAGTCGAGGGGATATGAACCACTTCTTCATTATCTTTGGCTTTGACCTAGAGCCAATTGGTGTATCTTCAAATCCCACAAACCTATCAACTACAGCTCTTACTATAAGTCTAATTATTATCTCTCAAGAGTTCTTGCAAAGCTTATTAGACATTCAGAGGTCCATTGATGCTCGATAATGAGTTGTTGAGATTGAGATGACTACTCTATAAGGGTAGATACATTCAGAGGTTAGAACTAGATTTGAGATTTAAGAGGCTTGACGGGAGGCCACACAGAGAGCTGCCTTATTTGAGCTACGTTCTCATTTACAAGCATGTCTTGATATTTTTTAGAGATGTATTACAACTAGATTTACAAATATAAAGACAATAGATCAAGCCCAAATAAGAGAGGAGATGGATATATTACGTGTAGAGGTACACTATCTCACAAAGATCCATGTGGTAGCCACTCCTTCAGTTATACTCTTAGTGGTCCAAATATTACTTCCATACGTACCCTAATATTTTGATTTTCTTACAGAGGATGATGAGGAGTCCCGATAGTTGGGGCCAATAGAGGACACATAGTGACAAATAGGATCCAAATATGCTATATGATCTGACTTTTAAAAAGGAAAGGCATTATTCAATGTATTTTTAATTGTTGAGAGGCAAAAACATGCAGCAATAATAGTGGGTGAATCTTCTAGTAGTGCTCCACCACCACCACCGCCTTCGCCAGTTAATACGCCCCTATTTGTGGAGACTCATGACATAGATGCCTAGTGCGTCCCAATTATGTCTTCATTCCTTTTGTTTTATATAATTTTTAGTGCATTGGGGATAATGCATAATTTTTATTTGGGGGTGGGGTATACCATAGCCACCGCAGGTTTTTTTTGTCGTGCTTCATTTCCTATTGGCTATGGTATGGTTATAGAACCGGTATGTCTAGGATAAAATTTATGTCGTATGGTGTGTTGTTTTGTATTGTGTTGTGTTTCTATGTGACTAAGAGGTTTTTAAGTTTTTAGGACAATATTTATGTTTTTATTGATTGTTGAGAATAATAATGCCCCTTCAAAACTTTTGCTTAGTTGTGTGATTGTATATATGTGTGAATATTTGGATCTTGTTATGGATTATGATTCTAGACATTATAATCACTTGCTAACAATTTCATAAATGCCATAATTGGTAGCTTGTAATATGGACTCTATTCCATGTGTGTGTGAGATGCTACTTAGTTCCTTTTGTGTGTGAATTCAGAACTTGTTCGATTATTCTTGCCTAGGTTGTATGATAGTCGGTTAGGAAAGGATCATAGGTCATTTTTTATTTTAGTCCACTTTTAGCCTGAATGACCTTCCCAATGTGAAATAATACCCCTTGATCCCAGTTTTGAGCCTTAGAGCCTGTTTTTCTTGTTTGACTATTCACATTCCCATTTGTGTTACAATAACCTATTTTGGCATGTTCCTCCTTGGATATTTTGCACCTTAACGCAGGTAAATCGCTAAGTTGAGGGTGGCTATCAAAGGGGTGTGTGATATAGAAAGGGTATGTAGAAGGGTAAACTAAAAGAAAAATTTAGAATAGATAGGTATGGTAGAAAAATAAAAGGAAAAGAAAAAGAAAAAAATGTGACAAAGTGAAAAAGAATGAATAAAAGACCATACCCAACTAATGTGCAATAATGAATAAAAAGTGAGATATAAGGGTGGAATAAAAAAGAAATTACATAATAATGGAGACCCCACATTTAGTGTAGTGCTAAGGAGGATACATCACTTGATATGTCCATATATACCATACCAGTCCTCAAGCCTACATTAAAAGCTAAGAAAAGTTTGATTGTGATCCTAACTTGATTATCTAAAAAACTAAGATAAATTATCACTAAAACCTAGACTCTTATACCAATTTATCAATACCAAATTTATGAGTCATAATGACACCTACTCTATCTCTCTAGCAGGTAAGCCAAATCGTAAGCTAAAGCTAAATAAAATGTGTTAACTTGGTGAAAAATGCCTAACTTGGCCAGAAATAAACAACACAATTGATAAATAGGTAAAACATTTGACACAGATAAAGATTGCAATACATGATACCATCCCACTGCTTGGTAGAGCTAGTATATGAGTATCCAATAACAATAATACAACTTCAAATGTTTAGAATAGTCAAATACATTTGTCTTGATAACAAAAGACAGGATATCAAAAGATAGAAGGAAATAGGTGACTCTGGCTCGAAGAGATCACCCTATCTATTGGTATATCAACATAAAACAATTAATGATTAATGACAATAGCTAGTACTCAAATATGCACAAAAAATATGCAGATGTGTAGTATGACTACCAAAACAATAATTAATTAATAAGCAACATCGGTTGACTAAGCTAAATAATGATATAAGCATGAGAAAATGCAAGATATCATAACTAAGTCAAGGTAAAGAAATGAACCTGAATTAACTCCAATATCACTTCTTATAATGATTAATGAAACTAGGATAACAATAAAACATAAGGCATCAATACATGTCAACCTCATCATGCATGATAAGTAAATAAATCGTAATAACAATGCATCACAAGGCATGACACAAACAATCATAAACTACAAAATTGGATCTCATACGCCAATTGGTGCAAAAAGTAAATAACCTATCATAGACTCTCATACACCTGAAGAGTGCACTCAAAGATAGAATAAAATAACCATTCATTGCTTACAAATAACAAACTTGGTATTTAACTATCATTCGATTATTTTACAAATATATAGCAACCTTATCATCATTTATACGCTATTCATTATTAATCAGTTGTTTATCTATTATCACTGATTGAATTATCAACTTGTCATCATTTATCAACTAACCATCATTTGTCTATTAGTCATTTAACCATTGAAGTCCATATATGCCATGCCATATTATAACTATTTCCTCATTTGTCTACTTAGACAAATTGTAAATTTCAATCTCACACCTCGATATCATTAATCAAAAAAGTATTTCATCATAGCATAATATGTATATTTGAATAGGAATTGGTAAATATGATCAATAGTGAAACTTATAATGGTAAATAATCAATAACTGAACTTGAACCAGTGAATAATAATTAGCTGAACTTGAACTAGTAATCATATCAATGGACAAACTCGAACTGATAAATATAATCAATAGGCTTACTTGAATCGGTAAATAATCGATATCTACACTCAAATCAATAATTATAATCAACAACAGGACTTGAACTAGTAAATAATCAATAGCAGGACTCAAACTGATAATATAATCAATAGTTAGACTTGAACCATTAGTTATAATCAATATCATAATCAATAAGAGTATTTTCAAGCATGATTACTAGCACAATTGTTTAGCATGATCACAATCATAAGTAATAGCTTAGGTGATAATTTATTAGTAGCATGGACTAAGGCTTATCATAGGCATAATAGATAGCTTATACATAGCAACACCTATAACTTATCTACTCATGATCAATTTCTCGTCATAGCATAATCGATAATTTAATCCATTTAGTCCATGCGCATTACTTCTAATGCCATAATCACCATAACAATCAAGTACTAAAGTTCCTCAATGTTTCCTCCAAGGGGCATTCTCTAGGTATTTAACAAGAATATAGGGGATTCAAGAGAACCAATCAACAATCTTTACTTAAGGTAGGTCAAGGAGCTCACTTCTAAATCTCTAAAATACATTCTAAGAAAGTTCAACTTTGTACTAGGATAATGTATGTAAATCCACTCTTTGATGCTATGTAAGACATAATAAACCTTAAGGTAGAGATTCTTCCTAAACACAACAACTAAGTCAAATAAAACTAAGGCCAACTTACCCTAAGAATGAGTAACTAGATAATTTTTACTTATTCTTGAGTAATCTAAGGAATTATCATGCTAAACACGAGAAATGATGTCTAATTCACCTAAGGCATAAGAAAACAAGCTAAGTGTTTCACTCTATGATTTCAAAATTGCCTAAAAGGTCCAACTAACCCAAGTTTTGAATTTCAACTATCCAACACCTAAAACCCATCCCAAAGCCAAAAAAATATTATAAATATACTATGAACTATCTAAATCTAAAAAGTAATAAACCTAGCCTACCTACATTTCTAAAAAAGCCCTTAAGATCCACTAAACCATCACTTTTTCCTTACGAGAAGCTTCCACAATATTCTAAGTTATAAAAATCACATTCTACTCTTCAATACAAGAATACCAATACCCATATTACACCATTATGATTCACATCCAAAAATCACATTAAAACTATCATATGGGTCCCACTCACAGAAATAATGTTTTTGAAATTGACCCAACATTCTTATACGCTCAAGGAAACATTACGCTTAAAAATAGGTGAAAACCAAGCTAAATTAGGGATAAAATCAAGACCTAATAGTTTTAGGGTGTTAAGCAAGAAAATCCAAAAATATACCATGAATTTAGAGGAATCTTACCTCAGATCCGAAGGATAATTGAAAAAAATAAGTGTTAATCAAGCTTCCCAATAATGCACACGCTTTGCTCTTACTTCACCTAACTGATTAGGGTTTAATTTCTCAAGAAATGGGTAAGAAATAACTGAATTAATGACATTAAGGTCTATTTATAACCATAATAGGTACTCGAGTCCCGCTATGCGGACCTAGAATTATGATTGCAGCATTTAGTGGTTGCCAACGCGAGTTGCGATCCTATGATTACACTACTTTACCTTCCAAGGGTACCTTGATCACGACCCTTGTCTTGTGACAGCAGCTGCACCAGATGACAGTAGAAACTTTGAAAATCTTCAAAGTTTTCACCAAGCCCTAGAGATTCATCAAAAATTCCATACACGTAAATGGACTATGAAACTATATCAAATTAAGTATTTCAGACTCAATGGCACAATTGGATTTTCCATCCGAGGTTGTTTCAACCAAATATGGGTACCACATTCATATTTTATTTTCTTAAATTTTTGACCAATAGGTCAACATAAGCTTGGGTGTCTCGAGACCCGAACCAAAGGTCAACCTAGCATAAGATATACCAGACCTACTGGCATAATCAGAATTTTCTTATCACATTATTTTGCTAAAATTTTTTCTTAGTGGCCATTTAAAACCAACGAAGACTTCAAAATAGGGAATTGTCTCTAAAAACTAAATGAGCTACCCAATAACTGATTTGTCAGCTTCAGCAAGTCATAAATGACTTGGGGCAGCTAAGGAAAGGCTGTAACAATGAAAATAAGCAAAAATATGGAATATAACCTGAAGGGTCATTACAACTTCTCATGATAATTAATCGATAGCTCATAGGCATCCTCTCCTACAATACCATTTAACCTAGGAGGACCTAAATAAGTAAACCTCTCAAACATTTTCTAATCCTCAAAATATATAATTGTACTCACAATAATAGGATGCATAGTGAATCTGCCTAGCTGAGATCCCACCTGACGAAGTAACATAAAATAAGGTTAAACTCTTAGTTTCGGAGTGACATACTCAAACACTGTCATATAAGAAAGAACAACACTAAGAGTTCGTGGAGTACTACAAGAAAATATTGGTGCCACATAAAGATCCACACTCAAAATTGAAGGAACACCATAGGCAGACTCTAGCATGGATGGAGGTTCAATATTGGGAATAGGGGGAACACCAGGTACACTCAAAGGAGCACCTTCCAAATGGGCCAACAAGTGAATTATCAACCCCTTCAAGACTGGTCGAAGAACTCTGTGGGATCGTAGTAGGACCCAAATCTCTAGTGTGCTTACTCGAGGTTTACTGGAGACCCCCCTAATTCTATTACTGGATAGGGTAGATACTTATTCTCATGCACTAGCTCAAACCCGTCTATTGCTATAACTGGACCTCTTGACTGATCCCTCTCCTTAGATAATAGCTCCACATCTCAAGCCTCAAGGGATCTAGAACTTACCATCTACGCAAAGAAGAGTGAAATATGACTTAGAACACAAGGTTTGAAAAACTCACATGATATAGAATGAAAAAAGGGATGCTTTCTAAAGATGTCTTACAACCTCTAAAAGATAGATACATACATCTATGTACCGATCTATGAGACTATACTAGGAACCCTATTCTTACGTTAATGAGACCAATAAAAACCTAGTTGCTTTGTTAATTGTCACGACCCAAATCCAAGGGTCATGATGCATTTGTCACGGCAAGCCTTAACAAGTGAGTATATCACCTAAACTAGTATAAAAAGGAAAATCAATACTAAAAACCTAATGCAATGCTCCTAGAGCAAAGATGAACAACACAAACATTATAATAATAGAAATACGATCAAGGATACGAAACCAAATCCCAAAAACCAGTGTCATAGCTACTAAAATATGTCGAATGTCAAAGATAAAATAATAGCCTAAAAAATGTCAAAATCAATCTCAAAATACTAAATAGGACATGAAATAGACAGGAAGAGGTAATAGGTAAACTCCTAAAACATAGGATGTCTACTATCTTGAATATGCTCTTACTATCACCTGAATCAGGTGCACTCATACTTGGATCTGCATCCAAACAATGTAATAGGGGTGAGTATAGTCTACTATACTATATAGGTATCATAGACCAACTGAGTAAAGCAGAAAATAAAGAATTTAAACACAAACTATGGGTACATCACCTACAATTAGAAAATGTCCTAAATGGTAGCCCAGACTATCTTCACTAATAGTTCTACTATGTACACAACTATCATACATAAATACAAGAAAGAAAAACTAATATATACGTATACCAAATACTAATATAAGGAATATGTACAAAAAGGAAGATATCACATCAAAGATAATTATACAGCACAAAATGGGCACAATACATATGAAATACAACAGAGAGGATGACGATGATATGCATGAGGCATCGCGCAACATTGGTATACACTAATCGAGTTGCGCTTCCGTGTAGGATCAATGGGGGGTTCATTAACCCATATACAACAAATATCTAATACCAAAATCCATAACTTCTCACCTACACATACATCGACATTTGGTTTTTAAGAATGTCACATTTTTCGTCAGAAAAAGCTAGTATTTCTAGTATTTCTAATATTTCTACAGTGGTACAAAGATTTTTTGAATGAATAGGTTATGAGGATCTAATGCTCACATACAACCAAAATAAGAATACCTAATATCTAAATAATATACCAACCATGTGAGAAGAAAAACCACTCAAATCAACCAACCATCCATGATCTAATACAATCGAGAAACTATCAAGTGAAATAAGTAAGGAAATTTAGTAATACCAAAAAAACCTAAATTCAAGACTTTTCCCACAAAAAAGGTGCAACCAACCATACATATATCAATACTAGGATAATCACACCATATAAGACCCCAATGGTCACACATAGTAAATAATATCCCAAAACTACTAAATATTATCCACATAAGCGCCTAGACACGTACATAAATCAGTTAAACACATTTTCCATGACACAACACCATACCTTAGCATACTTTTGAATTATTATTTACCACCCAACCCAGTATGAAGAAAGTTAATCCATAACCTATCTCAAATTCCAATATTAGTACAATAAGGCTTTAACACCTAGCTATCACCTCATGCATAGACATGAAATCAGCTAAAACACATAAGTATAGAATCTATGTATAAAAATAAAGCCATTCATACCCATATGTCCCACTTTTGAATTGAGGTCAAAATGGCCTCCTGAAATGGATTTTTAAAAAAAGGGATGAAATTAGAATTTTAGACTAAAAACATATTTGCCAAGAACACATAGGAGAAAATTGAAGTGAAAATGTATTGAAAGTAGGGTTTGAATTAAATAAATGCTAATTTGGGCCTTCCAAGAAAAAATCCCAAAATTCCACCATTAAATATGTGTTTAAGCAGGATATAAATGGCAAATATTGAAGGAAAACAACTGAAATAGTGATTTGTAGTTTACCCAAGCTTAAAGATAGAAGAAAATTCCTAAAAACTCAACCCCATGCTCTAGGTCTAAAAAATAGTGAAAGAATCTCAAAAAATAAATATGTTATCCAGCCAAGAATTACCTAAGAGACTACCGGGTCATTTAAGAGGTCATCGCTTAAGCGACCATGTGTCGTTTAAGTTAAGCTTGCCTTATTACATAAGCGACCAGGCCATTGCTTAAGAAACAATCGCCTAAGAGAGCCTGGTGTCTCTTAGGTGACACGTTATATGTCAATACAAGTCTCTTAAGTGACCAACGCATCACTTAATTTAGTTCACCAGATGGAAAATTGGAGAATTCTATGTCTCCACTGACCCCTCAGTATTAATTCAAAATTTTGTACTCAAAAACACTATGCTAACCTACTAAATTTGATCCTCCAAACTCAATGGAAATGTTTGATTTTCAAAAAATCATGGTTTTCATAAAATTGACCCCCAAAATCCAATTTTGTAACTTTTCAAATAAAGGATCAAAATATGATATAAAAGCCGTAAAACCACATCAACTATGTTGCCAACTTAAAATCAACGCTTAAAATCTACTGTTATATACCATTTATCCTTCCAGCACACAGATAAAAAGATGTTGATTGAAGTTAACCAATCAACGTTTAAGAAAAACAAAATGGACATTCTCATACAAATCATATCAAAATACATTGAGAACCACTCCAATCATCTCCACATCTAAAAAATAACCTAAATAAACCACAAGGAGGGATAAAATGGTTTAATAACATAAAAAAATTCACACGCATCACCAAAATTAGGTCATTACACTTCCATCAAAATCACAAGTAAATTCTTCATATTTATCCAAAATCCCTAGGATATTGGTGGGTTGATTGTAGCACAATTTGATCTTTGAATTCACCCATTCTTGAGGACAAATGTTCTTTGAGCATAGAGAGACATAGTATTAGTTTTCAAAGTGTAATTTTTAAGCGGGCCCTATATGAAATTTTTACATAATTTTGGATCCAAAGCATAATAGTGTAATATGAGTATCATTGTACTCATTTTGATGAGTAGGTTGTGATTATGATAGTGTGGCATCTTGTGAAATTTTCTCAGAAGAAGAGATCATTGGTTTAGTGGATTTATTGGGTTTTTCTTTAGCGTCCAAGTAAGCTAGGTTTAGATTACTCATACATTAAGCTAATTCTTAGTATAATTATGATATTATCCAATATATGGTATGGGATTTAGGTGTTGGAGGTATAATTGACAATATTAAGGATTATTTGGACTACTTAGCCAATTAAGGAACAGTAATTTAGGGAAAATTGACTTAGTTTCTCTTCAGTTAGGTAGAATTACTATTTTAGGGATAACTATGGATTGTGATAGATATAGAAGTGAATTTAGATACCTTATCCTAGTTGAGAATAGTATATTCCTTAGAAAGGATTTTTTGGATTAGAAGTGGACCCTTTGCCCTACCTTAGATTAAGACTCATGTTAAATTTTATATTCTTCGATACACATGTTATACTATTTGAAGTTCTTATTGGGGGCTTTGAAAAAATTAAATACTCAATGATTATTCCAATTGGGTACTGGGGAGTGGGTGCTAATTCTGGGTTAAACCCGGTAGTTTATTTATAAAGAGTTTCGATTAAAGTCTGACTTGATTTGGATATTGATGACATAAGTTTCAATTTGAGTCTGACAAATGATGTTAATGATGATGATACTATTAAGGTTTTTTTTGAGTCCTAACTTTAGAGTTTATTTATTTTATGAAATAATATGGATGGATTCATGGTCATGGTTTGATAATTGGTAAATTTATGGAACTTGGGTTATTTTCTTTCCTTTGGTTTTGTCCTTCGGACTTATGGGGGCCCAAATTGGGATATTTACTTTTTTGCACTTATTGGCATATGGACACTAGTTTTGTAGTAGTATTTATGCTTTATTTCATATTATGTCTGTTTTGGTAATTTATTTACTTTCTTGGAGCTTATTTCCATATTTTTCCTTTTAACTTTACTTAGTTGATTTTTTTTTAAATCTTTATCATATTTATATCATAATTTAGCTTAGTCGGCCGATGAAGCATACTGAGTACTCGTGGTTTTGGTAGTCATACTACACTTTTGTAACTCTTTGGTGATTTAATTTTTGATATAGGGTGAGCTCTCGGACTTGGATTTGCCCTTTTTATCTTTCTACCTTCTATGCCTAGTCTTTTATTATCCAAGACAAATTATTTTGACTATTTTAGTACTTATGATCTTTTTTTAATATCTCTTGTACCAACACTAATAGGTCATGGGATGGTCACTGATTCTTTATCTATATATTTTACTGTCTTTAGTGCCTTATTATTTTTATAATTCTTTACTTGTTGGTTTACCAATTTTAGGCCATTTACCCGCCAAATGATCCTATTACTTACTACTTCGAGTTTTGGTTTGGCTTACCTGGTGGTGGGATAAAGTAGGTGTCATCATGTCTTATAAATCAGGTTGTGACATCATGGATAGCTTTCCAAAATTATTTCAAAAAACATATGATTCTAATCCAAGGCACATGATTTTATAGTAAAAGTCATAATATGACTCATGAGTTCTATTTTCCAATAAATTAAGTATATTTTAAAATGTGAATTTATGTTTTTACCCTTCTTTAGCACCTAAACTACATCTTTTTAAACAATTTTAGAGAGAGACTAAATTTTCTCAGCTAGTTATTTCCCTCAATCTATCAATTAACACTTAGAGAAAACTAAAAAATGGATTCAACCCTAAAGCCTTAGGTTCTTAATCAAATTTCCAAGTTTTGGTCATACAATTCTTTAGTTCATGTATGGGGTTTTTAGTATGGGTTTTCATATAACCCTTTCAATTTAATTATGAATTTTATGAACTTAATTTTGAGGGTTTATATTCCTTGCAAACTTTATGATATCAGTTGCAACATATTTCTCTTCTACTTTTCACTTGGATTATACACTTAAGCATGAATTATAGTTGTTAAAAATATTAAATTGACACCCTATGAATAATTTATCATGATTTACCCAAATTGAGCATATTTTAGAATTAATTAGCATAAATTGATGTCGTAATCACTAAAATTAGTTATAATGAGTAAGACTATTTTCACCATTTCAGAACATTAGTTAATCTAATAATTTTAACTATTTCTGCTTATTTACAAATTTACAATTTACCTATTATGAGAATGTACAACTTGGGGAGTAGTATTTAGCATCAAACATACTCGGGTTTGAGAACTACTTGTCATTGTAGGTGTTATTTTGCCTAGATGGGCTTAATTAAGAGGATCCACATCAGCCATGGCTTTGTTACCCTCCAAATGGAGTGTATACATTGTACTCCATGTTTTCTCATATGTTTTATGTCGGTTAAGAAAACCTCCACTACTAAAAATTGGGCATATGGAAATAGATATGCTAGTAACCATTTCTAGGTCATTATGATAAATAGTCTAGTGTAATTTTTATGACAATTTCAAAAATATTTGGTAGTTGCTGATATGACTAATCATGTGACCATTGCCATTATAATATAACCATTGCAATAATCCTAGATATAGCAATATTTTTTTGAATGATTATGGTAAAGACATATAAAATAACGGTTGTCTAAGAAGTATTATTATTAGATCGATTAATTAATCCTCCATATTTTCTATCCCTCATTTTTGTAACTTGCCAAGTAGACTTTTGTTTAATTTAATTAAAATATTTTCTCTATTCAGATAAAATAATTTTTCCTTTTTAGATAAAGTCCTTCTCTCTCTTTATTCAAAATATTTTCTCTCCTTTCTAGCCCATCATCTATTTTCTTTCTTCTCTTAAGCCCATTTCTACTTCTAATATCTCCTATATTTTTGCTCGATGGATGTAGAAATGTGGGATGGCGCTTGACTGGAGGATAAGAAATTTTATATTCTTATAGTGTTTTTAGTGAAATCTGAGATTCTAGTGTTTTGGGGTTTGTTTTTTGAATTGAGTTCTATCAAATCTGATAAGTTTTTTTAGGTTTTCCTCTTTATTTGCTAGAGATTTTCTTCTTCAATCTGTTAGATTTTAATTTTTCTTCTTTAATCTCATCTTGTCTCTTTAATCTTTGAGGTGTAGTTAGTGTATATTATATATTTCTTTGGATTGATGATTCTGACCTATATTATTATGGGTTTTTGATATACATAAGAATAGTCTGAGAATTTTCAAAGTGATCGAAAATTCCCAAATCAACCGTTGTTGTCAGCCAATTATCGCTGTCACATTTCTAAGTAAAAAATTAACCTTGGCAAAATCAAAATAGACTTCGACTCTAAAGCCAGCGAGATCCTACTCAACCATTTCATCATTTTTTTTGGTCAGAAACAAATAACCAATTACTCTCTTTGTTTACTTGGGGGTCAACACTACTGCAATCCGCTATCGCAACCAGAATCTTTGGTAGATTTCTTTATCACTGACTCCTTCTTGCACCACCAAAGTTTTAGCACCCATTTTGGTGACCAATTTCTATTAACCTCTCTATTTTATTTTTTCTAACCCATTATAGAAACTACAGGTTTAGATTTAGCACATTCTCTCTGGTAGTGACAACACAATTCTGGTGACCAACTTTCATCGTAAATTGCTACAATTTGTTGACACAACTAAGTAAACTAACTCAGCTTTAATCACGTGCACTCACTCCATCTCTTCTAGTTATGTGTGTATCTTTCTTGATTCTAGTGGATGCTACTAGTCATTTTATTTATATTCCTATTTTGATCCTTTTTTTCTTTGTATCTTAGTTGACTATCTCTATTGTGGGTGACGATTTACTTGTTGATTTCTATTTTTTCTAGTAGGTCTTTATTTGTTAATTCTATTTGTGTTTTGGCCTTTTATGTTGCTCTTGGTAGTTCTGAAGTGTGGACTTTATATTACTCTTTTGGTTTGCATTATTGTCAAAGCTTTGTGCACTTAGTGTTATTGGATGGTGCTGTCTCTGGTGGTTCTGGTTGGTGGTTTTTCATAGGGTCATGTCTTTAGGCAAGGCTTGGTTTGGGGTTGGGGTTGGGGTCATATACTAAGGCAGGGGCAGAGTTAGGGGAAGGAAGGGTTAGAGGGATAAGGATGTCTATAGGTTGAGATAACGGTCGTGGAACATAGGTTCTTTATTAGAGAAGACATAAGAGCTAGTGAAAATTCTTAGGAAAAGGAGATTAATAAGGCTTGTCCCTATGAAACCAAATTGGTAGGTTCTAAGGTGAGGGTAGTAGATGGTTATAAGTTATGGTACTCATGTGGAATGAGGAACAGGAATGGTATTAGTATTGTAGTATATGATGAAGAAACAAGTGGTTGATGTTAAAGGGGTTAACAATAGGATAATGTCAATTAATCTAGTTATTGGAATATTATTAGAGAGTATTCACCATATGTAAACTTGGATAATAAAGTATAGAAGAGATTTTTGGAGGATTTAGATGAGATGGTAAAAAGTATCCCCATTAATGAAAAGCTTTTCATAGAAGGGGATTTCAACAGATATATAAGGTCTTTTTAAATAGGTTATAATGATGAGCATGGAGGCCATGGGTTTGGTGTAGTGAATATTGAAGTAGTCGTACTTCTAAATTTTTCTTGGGCATTTGGATTAGTGGTAGTTAATTCAAACTTCCTCAGAAGAAGGTTCACTTGGTTACCTTCGGTAGTTCGATTCCCAATACTCAGATTGACTTTTTGTTTCTTAGGAAATAAGATAGGGGTATTTTTAAGGATTGTATGGTCTTCCAGATTCATAGTCTTTCGACCAGCATAGGCTTTTGGTGATGGACTTAGAGATTATAAAGAAGTAAATGAGAAGAGGTATGGAAGATTAGATTAGTATTAGATGGGGCAGTCTGACTTTGGCCATCGCACTGGATATAGGTGATAAGCTGATGGCAAGGATATCTTGAGGGAGTAGAGCGTATGTAGATTATATGTGGTATGAGACTTCCAAATGCATCAGGGAGACAACTAAAGAGGTTTTTGGGGTGTCAAGAGGTTATTCAGGAAAGCACTCAGGGGACTAATGGTGGAATAAAGAGGCGATAGGGAAGTGGAGACCAAGAAGAGAGCGTATGAAAAGTTGGTGGAGAGTAAGAATGAAAAATATAAATGAAAAAGTAGGGAGGAGTATAAGATAGCTTGATAAGAGGTAAACTTAGCGGTCATGAGGGCTAAAGATGCCTCTTTCAATAGTTTATACACAACGTTAGATAGGAAATATGGGGATAAAAAGTTATAGAGGCTCATCAAGGTTAGGGAGAGTAGGGCTCGGGACCTTGATCTGGTTAAGTGTATTAAGGATGTGGACAAAAAAGTTTTTGTGATAAAGGGTTTTAGTAGATAGAGATGGCAATCATACTTTTATAAGCTCTACAACGAAAGAAGGTATACTAGCATTGTGTTGGGGAATTTGGAGAATTTCAAAAGATTTCACGATTATGGTTATTGTAGGAATATTAAGGTTGAGAACGTTAAGGGGTATTCGGTGGATACATAGGGGTTGAGCCACGGGGCCATATGAGATTCTGATGGATTTTTGGAAGATCATAGAAGGGAAAGGTATGCAGTTGTAGACTCAATTTTTTAATATAATTTTCAAGACGATAAGGATGCTTGAAGGTTGGAGGTGGAGTACGATGATTCTATTTTATAAGAATAAGGGCGACATTTTGTATTGCAATAATTATAGGGATATCAAGTTGTTGAGTACATTATAAATATTTGGGAGAGGATGGTAAAGTTGAGGTTGTAGAGGAATTTTAGAATTTCTAAAAATTAGTTTGGATTTATACTAGAGTGCTCCACTATAGAAACTATCCATGTCGTTAGGAGACTAGTAGAGCAGTATAGGGAAAGGAAGAAGGATTTACACATGGTTTTTATCAACTTAGAGAAGGCCTATGATAGAGTTCCTAGAGTGGTTTTTAGTGGTTTTAGGAGGATTGAGGTGTACCTATAGTGTATGTTAGGGAGATTAATGATATATATGATAGAGTCAAGACTTGGCTCAGGTTTGGGGGAGGGGACTCAAAGAACTATCTTATCTTGATAGGGTTAGATCAAGGATAAATGCTCAGTTCGTTTCTTTTATCCTTGGTGATGGATATTTTGTTGAGGAACATTCAGAATGAGGTGCCTTATTGTTTGCTTATTGTGGATGGTTAGTCTTTATTTATGACACACGTAGTGAAGTTAATGCTAATATGAAGGTTTGGAGACAAAGTCTTGAGTGTAAAGGGCTTAAATTGAATAGGTCTAAGATAGAATATTTGGAGTGTACGTTCAGTAAGGTGTCTCATGAGTATAATATGGTTGTTAAGCTTGACGTTTATTCTATCAATAAAAAAGATAGTTTCAAGTATCTGGGGTTGATGATTAAGGATAATAGAGAGATTAATAAGGATGTCACTCATTGGATCAGGGTAGGATGGATGAAATATAGGATTGTCCCCAATATCTTTTATGACAAATAGGTACCTCCCAAACTGAAAGGCAAGTTCTACAGATTGGTGGTTAGATTGGCTTTGTTGTATGGAGCGGAGTGTTTGCCTATTAAGGAGTACCACATCCAGAAGATGAAGGTGTCAGAGATGAGAATGCTTTAATGGATAGGTAGGTATACTAGAAAATATAGGATTAGAAATAAATTTATTCACGATAAGGTAGGAGTAGCTTTGGTGGAAGCCAAGATGGGGGAAGCAAGGTTGAGATGGTTCAATCATATGATCATGAGGAGCACAGATGCACTAGTGTAGAGGTGTATGAGGTTTGATAGGGAAGGTTTCAAGCGAGGTAGTGATAGACCAAAGAAATATTGTAAGGAGTTAATTAGACATGACATGGAGCCACATAGCTTACTGAGGACATAACCTTGGCTAGGAAGTTCTGGAGGTTGCGAATTTGGGTATAAGTTAAGTTTGAGTTTAGGATGTAGTATGTTTTGGTGTGTTACTTTAAGTATCTTCCTTTTGGTATTATTGAATATGTTAATTTCTATTGTATGTTGTTCTATTACTATTCTTTATCTTACCTTAGATTTCTTTATATTGATTTGGGGGTCTATTATAAACCATCCCTCTCTCTCACATTTGAGGTGGTGGTATGGAGTATGTACACTTACTCACCCCAAACCTACTTGGTAGTAGTATATTGGGTATATTGTTGTCATATTATTGTGAGCTTTCTTATTGTGTGTTTTAACAGTGTTAGTGATTTTCTCGTGAGAGGCCTAGATACTTCTAATTATGAGAGTAACAACCCATCATCCTCTTGATTGTTGTTTGCATAAACCAAATAAAAAATTTCTATCTCAAATGTCATTGGTAAAAGATCAATTGAGTAACTTTTCCTCAATTAATTAGGCCAAAGTTGGTCATCTATATTCCTATATCAATATTATTATTATTCTCAATTGTAGTTTTAGTTTAGTTAGGGATGCAAATGAATATTTAGTCAAGGATTTGAATGAATTTTTAATACATCTTTTGTTTTTTAAGCTCTGCCAATTGCAAAAAAAATGAGTCCTAAAAATATTTTATTTTTTTTACCATGCTTGTCATAGTAGATTTACTTGATAGGATCATATAAATATTAATATTGACTCTGTTTATTTTAAAAGTGAAAGTTGTCCGACAATAAATTTTGCTTTCTGGTAGTTGTGCAGCCTTTATCATAACTTGTTGAATACTTTGACATCTATCATTTACAGAGACAAACTTATCAAAGAAAAAGATACTAAAATCTAGTTATAGTTCATTCATTTTATGTTGTATTAGACTCAAGGTATGAGCTACAAATATTTTGTGGTTGTCATTATATTTAAGTATTTGAAAACATAATCTATTTTGATTACTACAAATTCCTTTATAAATGTCGAACGAAGAAATGCTTTATTCCGTCTTTGTGCGAATCTTATGAAAGGCATATGTAGTTTGTTACCTTATTGTCTTTGTCTCGTATTTCCTTCAAAGATTTAAATCATACATCTTTATTTCATATTCATTGTCATCACTATTGTTGTGTAAGCTAAAAGCCATTTCTAGAAAAGGAGTTGGTTTAGTGTCCTCTAATAGTTCATATGGCCTAAGGTCCTAAAAATTCTTATAAACGTGTATGCTAAAATGTGCATCATTAGGAGTTATCTCTATAGAGTATGAAGTTTGTTACATTACTACTCCATAGAGTCTATCACATAGAGTTGTTACAGTTTTTATTGTTAAATTTTGGTCAATCATAGCCAGTTGAATTGGTTAATTTATTAGAAGATTCAAGAACAAGTTGTTGTAGTCTAAAAATACTCAACTAAGACTCACTATAGCGTGATGAACTCTATTAAATACTACTAGTTGGTTATAGTTTTCTATACTCTTTTCAATGTAGTTAGTTCCTCATAGAATTCAAGTTGATTTCGAGTGATTCTGACATGGTATCAGAGCTCCAACTCGGTTATAGAGTTTGATAAGAAATTTGTGGAGTTTAGATCTCCATTGTGGTAGAGTTTTCATTCTCTGTTCTTTGCTTAATTTGTAAATTATAGTTCTTAGCTTGAATTCTAAACTGTTGTAGAAGATCTCAGTCTCCAAGCTATACATTTTGTTTAATATTATAAGAAAGTGAGATAGTTGATAGTGGATTTTGATTTCTATGTCAAGTTACTTAACTACTAAAATTTAAAAGTGGCACCAAAAATAGATCCTAGTGATCCCTTATTCATAGGAGTATCAATAATGTCTTGTGAAACCTTAATACCAATCAAGCTTGTAGGATTAGAAAACTAAGGAGCGTAGAGTCAATCGATGGAGATTAGACTTTTGGGAAAAAAGCAAATATGGATTTATAACCATAATATGTAGAAAGGATGTATACAGAGAAGAGCTGCATGAACAAGGGGAAACCTAAAATGCTATTGTGTTGTCATGGTTAATGAGTTCTATTAGTGTAGATTTAGTGAAAATCGTATATGCAACAAGTGCATTTAAAATGTGGATGATCTGAAATAAAGGTTTGATAAGGTGTATCGTATGAGCCTTTATCAGTTAAATAGTGAGAATAAAAATTTGTCCCAAGGAATTGACTTGGTAGCAGTTTATTTCATAAAATTGAATAGTTTGTGTAGTGAATATGATGCAATAATTCCTGGTCCATCATGTGCTTGTTCGAAATCCAAAGACTATGCCGATCACTTATCTAAGCTAAGACTAATATAATATTTTGGTAGACAAAATGACTCAAATAATCAAGCTACAAAACCAATTTTATTAAAGGGAGTTACACCTACACTCAATCTAGCTTAGGCAATTATAATAGAAGATAAAATTTATCGTCTTATTGTAGCACCTTGGATTTTGGTCATTGAAAATTTGTGAAATTTTATCCTGAATACGACTCACCCTTCAAGTTGTAGGGTGACTATATGGGCCATAGAACCCCAGTTGTAAGGTGGCTAGTAGGATTTACCTGAGTTATAATTTTTTTGATGACTTAGGGATAACAAGTCTTAACGAGTTAATATGAGTCATAAGGTGAAAATCGTAGGGCGTCCAGTGTGTGACATAAAAAATTCCTTTCTTGGGTACGGGAGGAGGGTACAAATTGTAATGAATGGTTACGGGTCATAAGGTGCGGATCATAACCATACCAATGTAAGGTGGCCTTAGACATTGTCCTAACTACGACTTGACTAATCGAGTCATAGCCTAACCCTGCGAGTCATGAGGTCACCCCTAATGATGGGGCGGTAGTTTTAAGTCTTTAATAAGGGGTATATTCATAATTTCCTCCTTTCTGCACTTAGACCCCACATCCATAAAACATCTAAGTAGGTTTATTTACAACACTTTTGCATATTAAACACTCTTTAATTCTCTCTAAAATTGTCCATTCAAGTAAAGGTTTTGGGTTCAAGGAAAGTAGTCATCTAGGGTTCTAAGGGTGCTATCTTTTTCAAATTTCTTGTTAATTCTATTTGTCTTTTGGCCTTTTTTGTTGTTCTTAGTAGTTATGAAGTGTGGACTTTATAGTACTTTTTTCGTTTGCAATGTTATCTAAGCTTTATGCTCATGGTGTTATTGGATGGTGCTGTCTCTAGTGGTTGTGGTTGATGGTGTTAGCATAGGGTCATCTCTTTGGCAGAGGAATGGGTTGGGGTTGGGGTGGGGTCATGGAGTAAGGCAGGGAAAGGAAGGGTAAAAGAGCTAAGGATGGCTATAGGTTGAGATAATAGTCCTATAACATAGGTTCTTTATCGGAAATTTCATAAGAGCTAGTGAAAATTCTTAGGAAAAGGAAAATTAATAAGGCTTGTCCTAATGAAACCAAACCGGTAGGTTCTAAGGAGAGGGTAGTAGATGGTTATAAGTTGTGATATTCAGGAAGCGTGAGGAACAAGAATGGTGTAGGTATTTTAGTATAGGATGAACTTTGGAAGCAAGTGGTAGAGGTTAAGAAGGTCAATAATAGGATGATGTCTATTAATCTAGTTATTGAAATATTATTACTGTGTATGCACCGCATGTAGCATTGGATGATAAAGTGAAGAAGATAGTTTTGGAGGATTTAGACGAGATAGTAATAAGTGTCCCCATTAATGAGAGAATTTTCATAGGAGGGGATTTAAATAGGCATTAGGATCTTCTTAAATAGGTTATGATGATGTTCATGGAGGCCATGGGTTTGGTGTAAGGAATGTTGAATTATTGGAACTTTTGGATTTTTCTCGGGTATTTGGATTAGTGGTAGTTAATTCGGACTTTCCCAAGAAGAAGGTTTACTTGGTTACCATCAGTAGTTCGGTGGCCAAGACTTAGATTGACTTCTTGCTTCTATGAAAATGAGATAGGGGTATTTTTTAGGATTGTATGGTCTTCTCAATTGAGAGTCTTTCAACCAACATAGGTTTTTTGTAAAGGACTTTGAGATTATTAAGATGTAGAGGAGGAGAGGTATGGATGACCAGTCGAGTATTAGATGAGGCAGTCTGACATTTGCCAGTGCACTGGATATTAGGTATAAGATGATGGCAAGGATGTCCTGAGGGAGTTGAGGGGATGTAGATAGTATATGGTACGAGACTACCAAATGCATCAGGGAAATAATTAGAGAGGTGTTAGGGGTCTCGAGAGGTCATTCAGGCAAGCACATAAGGGAATAGTGGTGGAATAAAGAAGTGAAAGGGAAGGTGAAGACCAAGAAGAGAGAGTAAGAAAAGTTAGAGGAGAGTAAGGATAAAAATGATAAATAAAAGAATAGGGAGGAGTACAATATAGATATACGAGAGGCAATGTTAGCAGTCAGAAGGGTTAAAGAATCTTTTTTTGATAGTTTATACACAACATTAGATAGTAAATATGGAGATAAAAAGTTGTATAGGCTCACCAAGGTTAGCAAGAGGACGGCTCGAGACCTTGATGCAGTGAAATATATTAAGGATGTAGACAATAAAATTAAGGTGGAGAAGGGTTTTATTAGAAAGAGATGTCAGTCATACTTTCATAAGCTCTAGAGCGAAAGAAGGGATACTAATATTGTGTTGGGAGATTTGAAAATATTGAAGCAATGTTTTCGAGATTCAGTAAGATCGTGTGCAAACTAAAATCACTGGGGATGATCTACCCACACCGCCTGAAAGTTCAAAGGTTGGTTTGAAGTATTCTTAAAATTTAGGAAACAAAGGCTGCTATTCTAAAATACAGAGATCTTCATAATATGCGATGTGATGAACTGTTAGTTAATATCATTGGATATGAATAAAATTATATCAATAAGCACCACAAGGAGGAAAACAAGAAGCCAGTGGCTTTTAATACTGCTCCAACTAAAGAATATGGTATTTTTGATGATGACAATAGTGAAAGAATGGCTTTCATCAACTATGGATTAACACAGATCATTAGACAGAGACAACAAAGATCCCAAGCAGTCAAAAATAATGACTCCAATAGAAATGATGATCGCTGCAATTATTGTGGGAGGTTGGGCTACTTTAAACAAAACTGTCCAGAATTAAGAAGAAGAACATCCAGAAAAAATCAAAATTTAGGAACCTAGAGTGATGCAGATGAAAATGAAGAAGAACTAGAAGCCGCCAATATATGCTACATGGAAATAGGTTAATCTAGCGAGGTAAGACTACATGATTGTTACAACTGTAATACTCTTGAATATAATTTAGATATGATAACTAGTGAGCTTCAAAAAGTTACAGATAAGCATAACAAACTCTCTCAAGAGAAAAAAAGTTATGATGTTTGATTTAAATGGAAACTCAAATAGGAACAAAGAAGTTATCAAATAGAAATCAAAGCATGTCAAATGGAAATTGCCTTACTTCATGAGGAACTTGATCATGTAAAGATAAAATTAAATAGTATTAAGAGATATCCTAGTCACAGTTTCATGAGATCAAACTCTTTTAAAAATTATTCAAGTTCCTCATCAGAATTATTTAAATAAACCAGACCTCTTTCTCCTCTCGAGGACCTTTCTATTTATATGTGGATAGAGAGGGCATAAATCTTGTACTTGCAGACACAAGCATAAATGTTTATGGGTTTTGAATCCCAAAGTAAGTGCATCTAACCTGCGGGGAGCCTAGACCACTTAGGCACCTAAATAAAATTAATTTTCTTATTTTGTAGGAACAGGTCCGCAAGCGATATAAGAAAGAAATGTGGGTCATTGATAGAAGATTTTCTAGACACATGACTAAAAATAAAGAAA
Organism: Capsicum annuum; assembly: GCF_002878395.1. Taxonomy (NCBI): domain Eukaryota; kingdom Viridiplantae; phylum Streptophyta; class Magnoliopsida; order Solanales; family Solanaceae; genus Capsicum; species Capsicum annuum. The sequence continues at coordinate 151,947,528 of NC_061122.1, read as the reverse complement.
AGTCTTCAGCTCTAAAGAAAATAAATGGGGGATCAATCAGATTTGGCGACAATGCTGGAGGTAATGTCATCAGAGTCATATCAGTAAAACTCAGCTCATCATGTAAACTCATTGAAGTGTATCTAATGGATGGAATTAAATATAATCTTCTTAGCATCAGCTAGTTATGTGATGCTTGTTTTGGAGTCCTTTTCAAAGCCAAAAATTATTCAATTAAACACAACAAAAGAGATATCTCTCTAGTTGGTGAATGCATTGATAATATTTACGTATCAAATAGTCCTAAATTTTCTAGCTTAACTTGCATAATTGTGCAAACCAATGATATTTTGTAGTGGCACAAAATACATGGGCATGCTAACATGTATATCATTGAGAAACTATTTATAGATGAATTGGTAAAGAGTATACCAAAACTCAAGATTTAAAAGGATCACATCTGTGATGCTTGCCAATTGGGAAAATAGACCCAAACATCATTCAAAGTAAAAGACATTATCTCTATTACCAAACCTCTTCAAATAATCCACATGGATTTATTTTGCCCTACCAGGTCCATAAATATTGGTGGAAAAAGATATGTTTTTGTTATAGTTAATTATTACACTTGTTTTACTTGGGTGTTGGTTTTTTCTCATAAACATAAGGCTTTGACAAACTTTGAGATTTTTTGTAGTAAATTACAAAGAGAAGTTGGACACTTCAGTCCTTATGTTCATAGTGATCACAGAGGAGAATTTGAAAACAAAGGTTTGAGGAATACTATGATTAGAACAGATACTGTTAGAACTTCTCATCATCTCGATCTCCTAAGCAAAATAGAGTGGTAGAGAGAAAGAATGTGTCTCTCTAAGAAACTGCCATGACCATGTTTTTAGAATATAATCTTCTTGATCTCTTTTGGACAGAAGCAGTAACTACAGCATGTCATATCATCAACATGTGCCTAATCAGACCTAGTCTATATAAAATGCCTTATGAGCTATAGAGAGTAAAGAATCCTAACATTAGTTACTTTTATCCTTTTGAATGCAAATACTTTATCAACAATAATGGCAAGAATAACTATGGAAAATTAAATCGATGAAGTAAAGAAGGTATATTCCTTGCGTATTCTCCCACTAGTCGTGCTTACAGGGCCTATAATAAAAGAACCTTATGTGTTGAAGAATCTATGCATATTGAATTTGATAAATCTAATCACCCTTCTGTGAGTTTGAATATGAATAAAGAACAGGTGAGTAGTGTATAATTTGGTGCAAATGTTAGCACAACCTCTTAGCCATCACAAGATGAGTGAACTATACCCCCTTAATAGTCGACTCCCACAGTAAAAATAGTCAAATCGACTATTACCAGACAATTGAAATGTGATGCTAGCTATTCAAATAAATTTGTAATTAGAAATACAGGTGATAGGATACAAATAAAAGCATCGTTGAGAAAGAAATCATCTGTTGCCTTTGTATCTCAAATTTAACCAAAATAGACCGATGAGGCCCTCAAAGATGAATCATAGGTCAAAACAATGGAGGAAGAATTTGACCTGTTTCAATGAAATCAAGTTTGGAATCTAGTTAAAAGCTCCAAAAACTACTCAGTACTTGGAATTAGATGGGTCTACAGAACAAAATTGAATAAAGAAGGTAAGGTTATCAGAAAAAAATCCAGACTTGTATGTAAAAGCTACTCCCAACAAGAAGGTATTGATTATGATGAAACCTTTGCTCTTGTGGAAAGATTAAATTTTATTTGAATTATATTATATTTTGCTGCTTTCAAATATTTTTAGTTATATCAAATAGATGTCAAAAGCACCTTCTTAAATGTTCCATTCATGTGGATGTTTTTGGGATTCAAAATCCATCTTATCCAAATCATGTTTTCAAATTTTCAAAAGCACTCAACTGTCTCAAACAAGCTCCAAAGGCTTTGTATGAGAGATTGAGTACTTTCTTACTAAATAATAATTTTCAAAGAGGTAAAATTAATACAACCCTATTCATATCGAAGTTTGATTCAAATCTTCTTGTTCTTAAAATTTATGATCATGATATCTTTTTTGGTAGGCCTAACATCTCTGTGTTCGAGAATTTTGCTAATTTGATGAAAAGAGAATTTGAAATTAGTATTATGTGAGAGATCACATTCTTCTTAGGATTACAAATCAAACAAATCCCAAAGGTACCTTCATCAGTCAAGCTAAGTACAAAAAGGAACTCATCAAAAATTCAGTATGGAAAAAGAAAAGGCCTATGGAACTCTGATGAGTCGATTCGTAAGTATTGATGCAGACCAACCTGGGAAGGGTGTCTAGGGAAATGATTGGATCACTACTATATTTGACCACCAGTTGAATAGATATCATGTTAAGAGTATGTAAGTATGTCAGGTTCCAGTCATCTCCCAAAGAGTCTTATCTGACTTATGTCAAAAGAATTATCTGATACCTTATAGGAACTCAAGACATTGGACTATGGTACCCTTGTTCTTCCTATTTTAATTTATTTGGATATTCAAATGCTTACTTTGCCGGTGATAAAAGTGTAAAAAAGGACTAGTGGAATATGACAAATTTTTGTTCATTCCCTAATCTCATGGCATGGAAAGATGCAAACTTCAGTTGCTCTTTCAAAAACTGAAGCTAAATACATAGCCATTGTAAATCTTGGTACTTTTTATGGATTATGCAACCAGTACTTGATTTTAATTTGTCCTTTGAATTTTTCCCCATATTGTGTTATAACTCCAGTGCTATTTGTTTATTTAAATATACTATACATCATTCTAGGGCCAAACACATTCATATTAAACTTTATTTTATATAGGATCATGTAGAAAATGGTAATTTTTGATTAACATTTGTTGATTTGGAAAATCAATTGGTAGATATTTTTACAAAACCTCTATTTGAAGAAAGATATTGTCACCTTAGAAAAAGATTTGGTATTCTCAGTTTTAATAAGTTATGAAACTTATTTTTTGACAAAAATCTCATTTCGTTGTTCTGATTTTCTCATCTATTTTTAACCAAAAAATTGGTTTTCAAAAGATGCTTATGTCCCTTGTTTTTTTCCGGGTTATAAAATGATTTTTAATACACTATCTGCCATACTGTTTGCTTTGCCTAGTATTTGATAGTTAATAGATTAAATCTTTGCTAGTTGTATACTACTCTTTTTGCTACTCTGTGGTTCATTTTGGTTATGCAAAAAGGGGGAGAAATATAGGAACATCAGAAGTGCCTACAAGTCTGGGGGAGAAGGATGACTATAATGAAAGATCGGGAAGTCAACTGATATTTATGATTATTTGTCATTATAAAAAAGGAGGACATTTTTGGCCTCCTATATTTATGTTTTATATTTTAGTAATGACAAACTAATAGGTGAAATTTGTAGGATATTAAATATTCTTAATGATGGAAGGAGATCTCACACAAAGAATATTGAAGATCTCAAATCGTGGGAGGATATCTCACACCAGGCGAGGAATATTCTATCAAAGAATATCATGCTAAATATGGAGCCATGTCAAAGATATTATAGATCCCTTAAAATGGAAGAATATTACAAACAAAGTACATTGAAGATCTAAAATCATGGGAGGATATCTCGCACAAGGTAAGAAATATTCTCTTGAAGAATATCGTGTTAAATATGGAGCCACATCAAAAGTAGGATATCACTTGACAAGGCAACAAAATTCCTATCATGTAAAGATCCTAATAGACAAGGCAATTGTTGCACCTCATGACCAGATCAAAGGAGAAGGAATATCTCACTACTTAGATAGACATATCTGATATGGGCATATATAGAGTGAGAAACGAAAATCACACAAAGTATGGACAAATATAATATATACATACCATAAGCTTAACACTCCCTAAATGAAGGAATCAACTCAAATCCTTAATTGATAAGAAATCTCTTCAATTTCCTTATGAAGAAAATAAGCATATACAAAATAAGACTATAAAGGCTAAAATGGAAGAAAGAAGACACTACGTAACTTCAAAGAAGAATATCAATGTGACTCAATCTTAGTCTCACAAGGCTTTGCACCTCTTAAATTTTAGTTGTTATATAAAGAATAGGATTGAGTCAACTTTGTAACATAAACTAAAGCCATGTCACAAGATTTGAAGAGTGAAATTAAGTCCTTAGAACTTGTTTCCCAACACTTTACTTGAGCCTCACTTTAAAAGGCCTAAGGAAACTTTGAAACCCAAGGGGACTGGAAGTAGGTACCACATTAGTGTTCTAAACCAGGATAAATTTTGTGTCATTATCTTATGTTCAATAATTTTATTTGCTTAATTATTTTAAATCTAATATGATTTGTGAAGTGTACTGATATGCAAGTGAGTCAATTGTAAAGAGTCAGTAGTTGATACACAAAAAAATTTAATTCACTCCCTCTTGAATTTTCATTATGTTTTAAATATTTGATTGGGCCCTAATGTTGTTCTCATAATTGGCCATGAAGGTATACGTCTGAAAGATGGACACCAAAAGCTCAAGTTTACCGATATGAGGGTTGGTCTAAATGACCATGTGTTTTTCTCAAAATACTTATGAATGTATCATGATTGGAAAAATACACAAGGGAATCTCTGGCCTTCTGTGAGATCCCCATTCATACATCTAATGCACATCTAGGCTCGACCAAGGTGTAACAATTAGATTCATATAGCCTGTGGGTGGTATTTGGACAAGCAAGCTACAAAATGTAAGTTAAGATTTTTAAAGTACATTTAAAGCTTGGTTCCCTCTCCTAGTATTTGAACATTAGTATATACTCAGGGATATATGTGCATGTGCACATATGCATTAGTTTGACTTAGCTTCGTGATGATGGCATTATTTTATGCTTTATCCTTGAGTTACATACTAGTTCTCAACCTACTAACCATATCCAAACACTGTATGCCCATGCGATGCAGGTTCTGCAGGCAAGATTACTTTTTTTGTGTAGAGTTAAGTAGATTGACTCAGTTCATTAGTCACTTACAGTGAAATGTTATGATTTTATTCTTCGAAAGACTTGATCAGTTCATTAGTTTTCTATTCATAGAATAGAGTAGAGAGTTCACATTATAATTAATATTTCCATTGTCATTGTCAAGGTCAAGGGAATGTCTCAACACTTTTTTTATATTGATTTTATTAGAAGGCATTGTGGATTAAGGTAGACTTGGGCGGTGGTGTTAGTTGTTTTTGTTAGTTAATGGTTATTGGCAAAAAATATATTCTAAATTATTTTAGTTCATCTTATATTGTCTTGTTATGTGTTAAGAATTCATCCATTATTAGGGGTATTGTGTTTTTTTTTATTTAGGCAAAGAGGATGGTCTCTGGTCCTCGGTGAACTTCAAATACCCATTATAGACAAGCCCTGGTTTAGCTTATAAAAATATGGTATCAGAGCCTAGGTTTGGTATCATTAGGTATCCACAAAGTTGTGTCAAGTAGAGTCTCTTTTATGGGTGTGTAGCAGGCCATACTTATAAGGGAGAGGCTACAAGTATTTAGAAATGTTTCCCTTTTTCGTGATGTGCTTTCAGGCTATAGAGTCTAAGGTCCTAAATTTTCTCTAATGTCTAATTGCTCTCAGTTCAAATCATGCTTTAAAGATTTGATGCTTCTAGAAACTCCTCTATCCCAATTGAGGACAATATTGATGGAACCCATCCTACTTATGGTATTCAGACCCATTCTAGGTCTACTACTTCTGATGGTTCTTATGGGGTTCCATCAAATTCCACTAGTGCTCTTCGGGATCCTCAGGGTGGTGTGACAAATGCTGAATTTAATTATTTAATTCATTTGCTGATCTAGTTTGTCGATTCTTAAACTGAGCGTGTTTCTTCTGTTGCTCCATCTTTGGAGGCCAACAGAGTTGGTTAATTTATGAGTTTGATTCCTTCTACATCACTTGTTCCAAGTATGATGTAGATCCTCAAGGTTTCATTTAGAAGATAGAGAAGATTTTTTATGTGATACATGATACTAGTCTGTAGAGAGTGGAGTTCGCTGCTTATCATTTATTGGATGTAGCATATCAATGTTATTAGGAGTAGGATAAGTGTAGAGCTGATTATATTGAGTTTGCTTTGTGTGGTGATTTCTCTAATTCTTTTCTTGATTGTTTCTTTTCTCCAAAGTTAAAGGAGAAAAAGGCTAAGGAATTTTGTGAATTTGAAGCAATATAGGATAACAGTGAAGAAGTATGCCTTCAAGTTTCATTAGATGTCACGATATGATTCGGAATTAGTATCTAGTATGAGGGCTAGAATGAGGAAGTTTGCCTTTTGAGTTGTCTCGTGATTTGATCTATGAAAAAAATTCTACCTTGTTGAACAACGATATGGACATCTCTATACTTGTAGTGTATATGTAACAAGTGAAAGAGGAAAAGAAGAAGCAAGTAGAGATAAGTGAAAGTCATAATAAAATATTTCGTTATTCGGACCAGGGTAGAGGTTAGCAAGAAAGTGGAAGAGACTGTGGTAAATAGTCTATGAAAAAGTAGGGAAATTCATGTTTCTACTCAACGACTAGTTCTCCTTATCCCAAGCTATCGGTTAATTATTATTTTCATAATGGTAACAGTTATAAAGCAAATGGTTCCTAATCTCATGCCATTGGACCCCAATAAACTCCTACATATCCCCCTTGCAGATTTTGTAGTCGACTACGTCATGGTTTCTATGATGAAGGGAAGAATAGGTGTTTTAAGTTTGGTCAGTTAGGATATATACTAAGGAACTATCCCGTCGGTAAGGTTGTCTCTTTGGCGAACAAGGTTCTTATTGCCTTTTAATCTGCTCCTGCACTAAAGGTGCCACTTCTATTACTGGACTTTGCCGAAATTGCCTGTATTCTTTTGCTACTCATCAATAATCCGAGGCATCTCTATATTTGTAATTGGTATGTTAAAACTATTTTCTAGTGATGTGTATTTCTTTCTTGATTCGGGGTCGACCCTTTTTTATATGAGTCCATTTGTAGCTATCCCTTTTGGTTCAATCCCGAGTGTGTTTCAAATACTTTTTCTATTCCTACCTTGGTGGATGAATCTGTAGTTGCTAGGATATTATCCAGGAGTTTTGTTGTATCTGTTGGTGGTAGGGAAACTTTGGTGAATTATGTTGAATTATACATGATTGATTTTAAATTCATCCTGGGAATTGATTTGTTCAAGTCGTGCTATGCCTCTCTTGATTGTCGAACCAGAAGAGTTAGTTTCCAATTCCTAAAAGAACTTACGATTAAATGGGATTATAGTTACCTAGTGCCTAAGGGAAGTTTTATTTCTCATCTTAGAGCCTGGAAATTAATTTCTAATGGGCATCTTTATCATTTGTTCTAAGGTAAAGATTCTACTTTGAGGGTTCTCGTGTACAATCGTACCCATGGTTAGTGAATTCCCTGAGATGTTTTCTGATGATCTTCCTGGTATTCCTCCCGATAGTAAAATAGATTTTGGGATTGATCTCCTTTCAAAAGCTCATCTTCTTTTTATCCCTCTTTAAAGAATGACGCCAACTGAATGGAAAGAACTCAAGGATCAGTTGAAAGATGTTCTAGATAAAGGTTTTATTTTCCATAGTATTTTTTGGTGGGGTGCTCTTGTACCCTTCATGCGTAAGAAGGATGGTTCTGTACGGATGTGTATTGATTACCACCAAATTAATAAGTAAACTATAAGGAATAAATATTCATTTCCTAGGATTGGTGATCTCTTTGATCAACTTAAATTTTCTAAATACTTTTCCAAGATTGATCTTCGGTTGGGTTAAAATCAATTAAAGATTAGGGAGGTAGATATCCCTAAGACTATGTTCTATAATCGGTACAATTATTTTGAGTTTTTGGTGATGTCTTTTGGCTTCACTAATGCCCGACAACATTTATGGACCTCATGAATTGGTTATTGGATTTATTCATAATTGTCTTTATTGATGATATTTTTGTGTATTCTAATAGTGTGGTGGATAATACTTACAAGCTTTGAACTGTGTTACAAACCTTGAAAGATCTGTGGTTATATTCAAAGATCTCAAAGTGTGAATTCTGGTTGAATATTCTGACCTATCTAGGTCATGTTGTTTCTAGTGAAGGGATCATGGTAGATCCACAAAAATTTACAATGGTTAAATAGTGGCCTTAACCCGCGACTCCAACTGATATTTGGAGCTTCTTGGGTTTAGATAGTTATTTTTAAAGTTTTGTGGAAAGATTCTCTTCTATTGTTGCCCCATTGACTAAGTTGGCCTAGAAGAAGGTGAAGTTCTTGTTGTCGGATTCTTATGAGGGTTGTTTCAAGAAGTTGAAAAATAAGTTAACTTTGGTTCGGATTTTAACTCTACCCGAGGGTATCGATGGTTTTGTTATTTATTGCGATGTATCCTATGAGGAACTGGCTTTTGTGTTGGTGCTGCATAGTAAGGTGGTTACATATGCTTCTAGACAGTTAACGGTACATGAGAAGATTTATCTAACTCATGATTTTGAATTGTTAGTTGTTGTCTTTGTTTTGAAGATTTGGCACCATTATTTGTTTGGGGTCCATGTTTACATCTTCCCAGATCATAAGAGCTTGTAGTAAATATTCACCTAAAAGGAGTTGAATATCAGATATAGAAGATGGCTTGAGTTTCTTAAGGAATATGATGTAAGTCTCCATTATCATTCAGATAAGACTAGCATTGTTGTTGATGCTTTTAGAAGATTGTTCATGGGAAATTATCTCATGTGAATGAGGAAAAGTGAGAATTAGTAAAGGATATTCCCCATTTGGCTAATCTTGGAGTTTGTCTATTTGACTCTGAAGATTGTAGGGTACTTCTGTAAGAGGTGGCAAAGTCATATCTTGGTGCTGAGGTGAAAGAAAAATAGTTATTGGACCCTGTCTTGTTGTAATTTAATGATAATGTGTGTCAGCATAGAGTTATGGCCTTTTAGACTGGTGCCGATGGTATCTTAAGGTACTAAGGTAGATTATATGTTTCCGATATTGATGGGATACAAGATAGAATCTTGGCTGATGATTATGAGTCTAGGTACACTATTTATCCGAGTTTGATGAAAATGTATCATGACTTGAAGGAAATCTATTCGTGGAACAACATGAAGAAGGAAGTGGGAAATTTTGTGGCCAAGTGTATGGTTTGTCAACAAATCAAGGTTTAACATTTGAGACCTGGTGGGTTATCTTAAGATATTGAGTAGCCTATACGAAGTGAGAAGTGATTAATATGGATTTTGTTACTGGTCTCTATAGTCCCATCATCAATTTTATTACGTTTGGGTCATCATTGATAGGATGACTTAGTCCTCTAACTTCTTGCTAGTGAGGACTAATTATTCGATGGAGAATTACACTAAGCTCTTCATTGAGGAGATCGTGAAGTTTCATGGTGCTCCATTTTTCATCAAATTTGATTGAGTTGCTTAATTCTGATCTCAATTTTTGCATTTCTTTCTGTGAGGTATGGGGAAAAAGGTTAACCTTAGAACCTTTTTCCACCGTCAGATAGATAGACAAGTAGAGAGGATGATACAGACTTTGAAAGATATGTTAATGTCTTGTGTGATTGATTTTGGTGGTACTTGGGTTGACCATTTGCTTCTCATTTTGTTTGCTATAAGAATAGTTTTAATTCTAGCAGTGAGTTTGCTCTGTTTGAGGCTTTATATGGCAAGATATGTAGGTTTCCTATTGGGTGGTTTGAGGTTAGTGAAAATAAGTTATATTACCCTGACTTGGTTCACCCAATTATCAAGAATATGATGGTGATTTGGGATAGACTTAAGACCGTCCAAAGTTACCAAAAGTCCTATGTGGATGTAAGACGAAGGGACTTGGAATTTGAGGTGGATGATTTGGTGTTCTTGAAGGTGTCTCCAGTGAAGGGAGTGTTGCGATTTTGAAATAAAAGAAAGCTCATTCCTCGAAATGTTGGACCAAATCATATTTTTAAATGAGTGGGAAATATGGTTTATGAATTGGAATTTCCCTCGAGCTTGGGTTCTATTCACTCGGTCTTTCGTGTTTCATTGTTGAGGAAGTCAGTGGGTGATCCTTCATTGGTGGTTCCATTGAAAAGTGTGGGTATTTTGGATTCCTTTTCTTATAAGGAAGTCCCATGTAACGCCCCGAGACTACACCCTAGGCATCATACGGTGCTTATAATCCCGAAGGACTACAAGCTAACCCATGACTAGTACCTGCTGTGAGCACTGAATGATAATGCTGAAAATATATGTGGAAGTAAGGCTGAAAATGTCATATAGTTTATAAACTAACAAAATGCTGAACACTAACAATAATACCAAAAATACTGAACATCTGTCTGAAGTAATCTTGCATGAAAGCCTATAACTGTTTGAATGTGGAGTTGAGGAGACAAGTCCCCAAGTAACCCCAACTACTGAACATACTAAATCAGCTAAAATTCTGAAATAAAATAATGCCCTCAATGGATGAGGATTCATTATTGAATCTACTGCTGATATCCTAAGCTGCTAAGTATGGTCAGGACCCCGAGCATCCAAACCTATGATATCAGACATCATAGCGCAAAAAAGTGACTTTGTGTTAGTACTTGGAATATACTGGTATGCTAAGTAAGGTAAGACTGGTAAGCATGGGCTCATATACAAGAGATGTTAACTGATAGAATGAAAATCATGAAGTAACTGGATGAGAGTAGATGCAAAATTATAACTATTAAACATATTGAACATGCTATACTATGCACATCTGTATACACCATGTATCTAAGATTATACTGAAGCTGAGTATTGAATTCTGATGGCTGAGTAACTGATAACTGATAGCCATGGTTCTGTAGAACTAACTAATTTCTTGACTGAATACTGAGATTGAAACTGTAACTCATCTAACTGACATACTTCGATATAAACAGAGTTGGGGTCCAACCTGTGACCCCAGTATAAAGGGTGTTAGTATCTTTCCACGGGATACTAATAAGGCTGGGTCAATGTGATACCCCGAGTTTTCCCGTTAAATATTTTTCTCCGAAATGTGTCGAGTCGTTAAAGCCTTTTTATCTTTCCAAGAGTCCGTTAAGATCTCTAACGAAAATGTGTTGAATTCTGTTCTTTATCATGATTAATAATTTTTTTATGTTGAATTTCTTGATACGTGAAATGTCATTGCGTATATCATCAAATAAGCTTTACAACAATATGTGGATCAATCAAAACAGACACTCGAGCGATGAGTTATGATCATTCTGATCTAACCGTAAATAGTGGTTAATAGTAAATGTGCAGGAAAAAATACTGAGGCCAGGCGAATTTTAGGCTCAACTTCAAACGATCATAACTTCTTGTACATAATGATCTGGGTGAGCTACTATATATCAAAAGAAATCTCTGAGAGTCCTCTTTCCAATGAAATTAGTTTCACCCAATTTGTCCATTGGTGAAAAAAGTTAATAGTCGATCTACTTCAGCCTATCAAAACAGTCCCCCAAAGGACAAATTTGACATTATTTGATTTTTAAGGGTATTTTAGTCATTTCCACTCAATCCATCTGGGTAAACCATGGATTTAAGTCCATTAAGAGCATTCAATAAATTATTTTTCTCCAAAATTTCCTAATCCAAACTCTAACCCTACTACTCCAAATTTGATCCTTCCATGTCTCTTGATTGAATTGTAGAAATTTCAAATTGATTTGGAATTCGAGTTGATCATGTTAAGGGCTTCGAGAAACACCCTTTATTTTCATGAATAAAGTTCCAGAGTTGGAAGTTCATATTCATGTTCCATTTTTAGGTATGCGGGGCTTTGAACAAGAATAATTCTTCCCTTCTTCTGCCCGTATCTTTAATTTTTATTATGAATTATTATGAGTTTGGCAAATGAATTTATTTCCAAGATATCCTACCATGAGATTTTGATTATGTATATATGTAATTTTGTAAGCTTGCCAATTATGATTATTTAATGGATTCATATGGTTTTGTTTGTTGAATTATGTCAAAATAATTCGATTATGAACTTATAAAAATTTTAATTCTATGTTTTGAATCACATGAGTGTTTGACTATTTTCATTCTTTGAATTGAGATTTAATATTGGGATTCTTGGTGTTTCTATCAAGAATTGATATATTTTGAACATGTATCCACGTTTTAAGTTCAAGAATGAATTATTGGTATTTCCAAGTGTTTTCGAGCCAATTGTCAAATTTTGAGCTTCCTTATGATGATTTGAGTTATTGGGTATATTGATATCGAAGTTGCAATGAGTATTGATATTTTTTGGATGGTTTTGATGAGTTAAATTATTAAAAATATTACGTATTGATTCTTCATATTCTTGTCCAAATGTCGAGTCGGTTATGGTTCAATGCATTGATACCTTGTTGATGTTGAGAAAGATTAAAATGTTTTGAGCTAAAATGTGTTGAGTTAGGAATCCACAAATTGATATGCATTGATACCTTGTCGGGGAGTATTACTTAGCATCGAGGGGGAAATTTGGTATTTCCCCAAACTTATGTTCCACTGTAGGGTTGTTTGATGATGATATTATTGGCCAAAGAGCCGGATTGTGATTATTGCAGTTTTAAGGTCGTACTCCCTGGAAAAGAGTATGACGCTCCCGTCAATGAGGGTTTCAAACGTTGGTATTCCATGTATCTCACGTGGGGTTGTCAGTTTTAGGAAACTCACGTGTCCATAAGATTAAGTTTCTTGAATTATCGAGTCACTGCGAGATTTGAGTTAAAGAGTTGAGATGTTTATAGTGTTTTATGGTCATTTATGATGATTTATAATTACCTATGATGATTTTTGATGATGTGATAATTTAGGATGATTTAGGATGATTTATCATAATTTATGATTTATAATGATTTACGTGGATTACGAGATTTTATCATATAAACTTTTTATTATGAAATTATGAAATGTATAATTTGATATAACTCAAGCCAAGTGAGTCATCATTGTCCGTATGCATGTTTTCATGAAATTAACTATACTATTTATATTGTTGCATGAACCCCCACATACTCAGTACATTTCAAAGTGCTGACCCACATATTTCCACGGGCTACATTCTTACCAAACTGTAGGTACAAGCTGTAGTGCACATATCATGTTCAGCTGGGTCGCAACTCTCGATCGGCAGGTGATTAGTCCTTTTGGTTTAGGGACTTGAGTTGTTCAGATTTAATGTGTATTGTATTTTCTGTATTTATTAGTATTGAGTAGGGGTAGTTGAGAGTCATGACCTAGCTATCTTTGGTCAATGCTAGTAGAGGCTTCATAGACAGTCACTTGTAGTCAGTGTATTCAGTTTTAGATTTGTATATATATGAGCAGAATTGTGACCCTTTAAATTTACTTTCATGTTGGTCAGACTAAGTTATGGGTTGTTTCCGCATAATTTCTTCTATTTTATGTATTTTATTCAGTTGCTTTGGGTTATGCCAGATGAAGGGTTAGCTTGGGTTTACTTGTGACCTTAAGCACCGTGTGACATCTCGGGATCCGATTTCGGGGCGTTACAGTCAACCCTAATCTGGCAGGAAAACTCATGATATATATATATATAACTACGTCAACCCTAATCATGCAGGAGGATGACTTACCCTACGCTGGCAATGTAGTTCTGTTATGCAAGGACTGCTACTAAAAGTCAAACCCTCTACTAGTAGGAATGCCCCCATGGCTGGGTTTTCTCTGTGTTGAATCCTACTCCCAACTGAATCAACACTGAACTTATCACTAGAGGTACTAGGCTAGACTGAATTGATACTGATCGTGTTGACTAACTAAACTTGACAAAGTTCACTGAGTTATGTTACTTGACTGAGTACAAGTGTTCTTGACATTTACTGGGACTGTCCTGTAACTACTGCGACTAAGTAAACAACTAGATTTCGGGTAATAAAAATCCCTCGTACTTGGTAGCTTAATAGATAAACTGTATCACAACTTTAACATTAGAACAATAGGTTACCATGCATGATTTAATCAAAGACTTGCAAGGCATAACTTAAGCATGAGAGTAGTATAAATATGTAATAATAGCATGATTTCAATACTAAGATCACCAAAGGATCACAATGCACAATTCATACACTTAGACATTTTGTCAAAAAACTTAGGAGGCATAACCTTGTATTTGGGAATGAACAACATGTTAATACATCATGACTACAACAATCAATTCACAATTCAAAGGTTTTAACATGGAAATTACATCAATCACGTATATTCTATCTTATATTCATGAAACATATAATTAAATATTGGATTGAAGCCCATACAACAACACAAACATGAATAAAACCCAATTTGCGCTGGTAAATCATGAATCTGAAAACTTGTAGTTTTAAAAAGGGTTCTTGAGCTCCAAGGGTGGAAAGAAACCCAAGGATGAACACCTAACATACCTTGATTTTTGATTTCACGAAGATTTTTGGGGATTTGTTTGAACTTGGCCTTGAGCTTGATGAAATAGGGTTTATTTCTTGATAGGATTTTGGGAAGAATGAATGCATTTTTCCTTTTTGGGATATTAATTTTATGTTTTGGCTTAATTGGGTGAGGGGAAAAGGAACTAAATGCCCTAGAAACTCTTAAGTTAATAAGCAAAACTGGCCAATGATGCGATAGGTGATGCACCGTATCGATGGGTTTGATGAGATAACTAACGCATCACATCGATGGGTGCAATGCGATAGCCAACGCGACGCGTTAAAATCGCGTTGGCTTGCTGTTTTTGACATCCAAATAGGACTCAAAATATGTCCAAAAATTCTTAAACTCACCCAATATGATCTCTTGACTTCCCTAATCATGAATCAATTTAAAAATTAAAAATCTAAGGCTAGAAAGATCGTAAATGATGCCATTGAAATATGGATGCCAAAAATGAGACTAAGTTTCAACACTTCGCTGAAATTTAATAATTCTGGGGCCTATTTTGGCATGCTATATAGGACTAAAATGACTAGGACTTTGCGGGGTCTTACAATATCTCCCCCTAGGGAACAGTTTTCCTAGATTGAGAACGACTGAACTGAGAGGAACTGAGGAACTATACATAGACTGACATACATAACTGAAGCATGACTGAATTATGGAGATATGACACATGACTGAACTATTTCATGAATGCATGAATGATATGAGAATGTTATACAGTTGTAAAAGAGTTTAGAATATAGTAAATCTAAGAAATGATGTTATCATAGGCTGAGTCTAAGTTTGTGGAGAAGAGGTGAGCATACTTGGTTCGCATGTCTGCCTCTACTTCTCAAGTAGCTCCCACAGATGGATTTCGCCGAAGAACTTGGACCAAAGGAACTTTTTTGTTCCTTAGTCTATGAATTTGACGATGAAAGATTTCGACTGGGACTTCTTCATAAGAGAGACAATTCCGAACATCTACATTCTCTAAGGGGACTGTAACGGTTGAGTCACCTATGCACTTCTTTATCAAGGAGACATGAAACACTGGGGGCACTGATGGTAACTTTCTAGGGAACTCAAGCTCATAAGCTACCTTATCTAAAATACTCAAGATTTTGTAAGGACCAATATATCGGTAACTAAGCTTCCCCTTCTTACCAAACCTCTTCACCCCATCATGGGAGAGATTCTTAAATACATATAAACACCAATCTCAAATTCAAGGTCTTTTCTTCTCACATCTGCATACAGTTTCTATCTGCTCTAGGCTACCCTAAGCCTCTATCTAATCAACTGCACTTTCTCTAAAACATCAACCACAAAGTCAGGTCCCACTACCATGGCCTCACTTACCTCAAACCAACCAAAGGGATATCTACATCTTCGCTAATAAAGAACCTCAAATGGAGCTATCTGTATAGTAGAATGATAACTGTTATTATACGCAAACCCAATCAAAGGTAAGTGATCTTCCCAACTGGCCTTAAAGTTGATTGCACATTCTTTCAACATATCTGCTAAAGTCTGAACGGTCCTTTCTTCTTAAACATCTATCTGATGGTGAATAGTTGTACTGAGGTGCACTTAGGTACAAAGAACCTTTTGGAAGGCTTTCCAAAAATAAGAGGTAAAATGCGTACCTCTATCGAAAATGATGAACAATGGGACATCGTTAAATCTAACCAACTCTCTAATATAGTGCTTGGCATAGTCCTTGGCTGTATAAGAGGTATGAGATGGTAAGAAATGGGATAATTTGGTCATTCTGTCCACAATGACCCAAACTGAATCATGTTGTCGATGAGTATGGGGCAAACCTATCATGAAATCCATGTTCACTTCCTCCCACTTCTATGTGGGACTACTGAACTCCTATATGTAACCACTAGTATTTTGGTACTCAATCTTCACCTACTGACAAAATTGAGCACTTAGCCACAAACTCTACAATGTCTCTCTTTACCCTACTTTACTAATAGATCTCCCACAAATCACGGTACATCTTAGTGACCCCTTGATGAATCAAGTAACGTGCACCATGCACTTCTGTAAGAATACTCTATCCCACACCATCCATACATGGAAAACATAATCTACCCTAATAATGCAACACACCTTCTCTCACTTGGGTAAAATCTTCTACCTTCTAGTCTCTGACTAACTCTTTCAGCTTAACTAAACTGGGAACCCCTGTCCTATTTTTATTTTACTTTGGAAGCCAAAGATGATTCTAAACTATTCTGCACCCAAATACTACCCTCAGCCGAATCAATCAAACGGAAACATAGTATGGCAACCTGCTGAACTTCTTAAACTAACTTTATCTTACCATCCTCAACCTCAGCAACACTACCCATGGACAACCAAGTGAGGGTATCTGCCACTACATTGGCCTTGCCCGGGTGATACAGAAAACTCATGTCATATGTTTCAACAACTCTCACTACCTTCTAATATGAAAGTTTAGATCATTCCAGGAAAATACATACTGCAGGATTTTGTGGTCTGGGAACACATCAACATGCACCTCACAAAAATAGTTCCTCCAAACATTTAAGGCAAACACAACAACATCGAATTCAAGATTATGTGTAGGATAATTATTTCTATGAGTCTTAAGTTGTATTGAGACGTAGACCACAACCTTACCCCTATGCATCAAAAGATACCCCAAGCGAACTCTAGATACATCACAATATACAATAAATCCATCTAAATCATCTGGTAAAGTCAAAACTAGGGTTTATGAGTCGATTCATAAAATCTTGAAAACTTTTCTCACAAGAATCTGACCATTGAAACTTAACTTTTTTTAGAGTTAATCTAGACATGGGGGATACAATAGACAAAAATTCTTTAATAAAACACAGTAATTGCTAGCCAAACACAAGAAACTCCTATTATCTAATGGAGAGATGGGTCTGGGCTAGTTTCTCACTGCTTCGATCTTTTGAGGATCAACTCTAATTCCATCACCGCAAATAATATGACCAAGGAAAGCTACTGACCTTATCCAAACTTTGCAATTACTAAATTTGTTAAATAATTAATGGGCTCTAAGTGTCTATAATACAATTCTGAGATGGTATGCATAGTCATTTTCACTGTAGGAGTAGACAAGAATATAATTTATGAAAACTGTGATGAACATGTTCAAGTACTGCTTGAACAGACGGTTCATCAAGTCCATGAAAGTTACAGGGGCATTTGTAAGACCAAATGACATAACTAGAAACTCGAAGTGACCATTCTGGGTTCTGAAAGCTATTTTTGAAATGTCATATTCTCTGTCTCTGAGAAGATGATAGCCTAATATGAGGTCTATCTTAGAAAAATAACTGGCACCCTAAAGTTGTTTGAACAATTCATATATTTTAGGAAGTGGGTACTTATTCTTAAATGTGAATTTGTTCAATTGATGGTAGTCTATACACATTCTAAGAGAACCATCTTTCCTTCCCACGAATAGAACTTGTGCACCCTAAGAGGATACACTAGTCCTGATGAACCCTTGGTCTAACAGGTCTTTCAACTATTCTTATAATTCTATAAGTTTAGTTGGAGCTATTTTGTATGGAGGAATAGAGATGGGTTGAACATTAGGAAGAAGGTCTATTCCAAAGTCAATTTCCCTATCGGGAGGAACTCCGGGGAGATCTTTGGGAAACATACTTGAATTTACTTGCGATTGGAAGTAACTCAAGATTAGGAGTCTCAGAACTAGAGTCTTTGACCTATACAAAATGATAGACACAGCCCTTGGATATCATTTTTCTCGCACTAAGACAAGAAAAAGTTGACCCTTAAGCATTGTGGTACTACCCTCAATTCAAGGACAAGTTCATTCAGGAATTGAAAATAGATAGCTCTATTTCTACAATCAACTGAGGCACAAAATGAATGGAGCCAATCCATGCTAAGAATAACGTCAAAATCTATCATCTTTAACTCTACTAAGTCTACTGAAATAACTTTCTGAGACACTATAACCAGAAAGTTCCTGTATACCCATCGGGAAATAATAGACTTTCCCACTAGGGGTAAAGACTGAGAAAGGCTTTATTAGGATTTCAGGAGTGACTCCAAAGTTGACGGGTATATAAGGAGTTACAAAGAATTAAAAAGATCCTGGATCTAGTAAAGCATAAGCATATAAATGGTAAACTTGTAATGTTCCAGTGACCATATCAGGAGAATATTACTGATCTTGTCGGGATTGGACTGTATAGAGCCTATTTAGGCATTGCCCACTAGTAGCACTGGAAGTAGCACCCTACTGAGATGGCTGACCGAACTAAGCTGGGGGATGATTATGCTAACATAGTGAACCTACCTGAGGACACTCTCTAATTCTATGACCTAGTTTGCCACACCCGAAACATACATCGTTGCCAGCTCTGAAGACACCCTAATGGTTTCTGCCATATTTCTGACATAAAGGATTTGTTAGGACACTATTAACACTACCCTGAGATTTAAAGCGTGGCTTCTTATCCTATTGACCATTTATTAATTTAGGAATTGGAGCACTGGCTGAGGCCGGAGCTGGGACTGATGATTTTAGGCTGAACTGTGGACGATTACTACCCTTTGATTTAGGCTTAGTGAATTTGAAGCTACTTTTTCTAGCCCTTTTGCTTTCCCTCTGTTTCTCCTTAGTCTTTTGTTTCTCAATCTACTGAGCATGGACTATCAACCTAGCCATGTCTATTTCCTTAATCAGTATTGTAGTCCTACACTTCTTGACCATACTATCAGATATACCAGACATAAACTTTCTAATCTTAGACCTGCTATCAGCTACCACATGAGCAGTATACCTGGCCAACTAAGTAAACTTGAGGAAATGCTCTTTCGAACCTATATTTCCCTACTTCAGATTGAGGAACTCTAACACCTTATATTTTCTTATCTCATATAGGAAGAACCTATCTAGAAAGGCAGTAAGAAACTTCTCATATTCTATTGGCCCTGCATCTGCGCCCCTATTAACCTTCTACTACTTAAACCATTTGTGAGATACATCTAGCAACTAGTAAGTAGCTAACTCAGCACTCTTACAAGAAGTTAGCCCCATAATATTTGATACCTACTTCACCATGCAAAGGAACTCTTATGGGTTCTCTTTAGACTTAGACCCAAAAAACGAAGTAGGGTTCATTCGGGTGAAGTCTCAAATAGCATTATTGGCCATTAGTTTTGCCTGAAAGTAGGTAGGCATTCATTTTGGGTTGCTACAAAATGACTTGGACTGGTGAAAGATGCTATGAATTCTACATGAGAAACATGCTTTTCAGGGGATCTCCCTGAACGGGCAGAGGTGCTGGCTAGTTCCCAGTTCTTTTTTAGTAAGACTTTTTGGGAGGCATGTTCTATAAATAGAAGGAAAATATGGATTAGACAGAGAGTTTAACTTGAGCTCATGCTCACTTGCATACTATGAACACTAAACGAAGGAAACTCTTTCCTAAAATACCTTATTGCCTCTTGTCCATATGTATGGTGCGCTACACACCCATACACAAGACTACTTGATGCAGCTTTTAGAATTCCTAGGACTCTTTAGAACCTTAGACTCTGATACCAAGTTTGTAATGCCCCGATACTACACCATGGGTATCACACAATTCTTATAATCCTGAAAAATGACAAGCTAACCGTGATTGGTACCTATTGTGTGCACCAAATAATAATACAAAAAATATATGCAGAAGTTAGGATAAAAATGCTATAAGGTTTATAAACTAGAAAGAAATAATAAACAATGATAGTATTACTGAAAACATACAACATCTGTCTAAAGTAATCTAGTACAAAAGCCTCTAACTATCAGAATGTGGAGTTGATGGGACAAGTCTCCAATTAACCCCGATTACGAAACATACTAAATTTGCTAAAATGCTAAATAAGATAATGCCCCCGATTGATGAGGACTCACTACTAAATCTGCCACTAATATCCTAAGTTTCTAAGTACAATCAAGATAATGAGCATCCAAAACTATGATATGAGACATCATAGCACAAAAGAGAAAGTATGCATCATTATATTAAATGTGTTGGTATGCTAAGTGAGGTAAGGATTTTTAACATGGGTTCATATGCGTGAGATGATAAATGACTAAATAAAAATCATCAAGAAACTTGATGAGAGGACATGCATAACTATAACTACTGAACATACCAAACATGCTATACTACATATATCAATATAAACCATGTATCTAAGATTATACAAAAGCTGAGTACTGAATTCTAATAACTGAGTAACTGATAACTGAAAGCCATGGTTCTATTGAACTGAGTGATTTCTTGACTGAAAAATGAGACTGAAACTGTAACTATGAGAGTGTTCATCTAACAAACATAACCCGATATAAATAGAGTTGGGGTCCAACCTGTGACACTAGTTGGAAGGGTATTAGCACTTTTCCATGGGATACTAATAGGCTGGGTCAACCCTAATCTGGTAGGAAGATGGATGAAATATATATATATATATATATATATATATATATGATTGCGTCAACGTTAGTCTGGAAAAAAGATGACTTACCCTATGTTGGTTACATAGTTCAGTAACATAGGGTCTGCTACTAAGGGTCAAATCCTCTGCGGGCAGGAATCCCCCTATCCGTGGGTTCGCTCAGTGATGAATCCTAAATACAACTAAATCAACACTAAAATGATCACTAGAATATATAAGGATTGAGTGAACTGACACCGATTATGTTGACTAACTCAACTGGACTGAGTTCATTGAGTGTTGTTACCCGACTGGGTACTACTGTCCTTAACCTTTACTGGGAGTATCTTATAATTACTGCAACTAAGTAAACAGCTAGATTTTAGGTAATAAATAACTTTAGGACTTGATATCATAATAGATAAACTCATATCACAACTTTAACAGCGCAATAATAGGTTACCTTTCATGATTTACTCATATAGACATTTTACTAAACACTTACAAGGAATAGCTTAAGCTTATGAGTAGTTTAAACATGTAATAATAGCATGATTTCAATAATATAATCACCAAAGGATCACAATGCATAATTCATTCACTTAGACATTTTGTCAAACACTTAAAGCGCATAACCTTGTACTTGGGAATGAACAACATGTTAATGCATCATGACTACAATAATTATTTCATAATTCAAGGATTTTGACATGGGTATTACATCAATCACATACATGATATCTTATTTTCATGACACATATAATTAAATCTTGAAATAAAACCCATACAACACACTACTAGAAATTACCCTTATGGCGACGGTTCAAAAACCATTTTGACAGATATAAAATCCGTTGTCATAGAGATACCACAACGGTTTTATAGGTGTTGCATATGTGATCATTGTGATAGGTCTATCACAATGACTTTTGCAATGGTTACAATAACCGTTGCAATAGATAGACTTATTGCTATGGTTTTTTTAACTCCTATTAAGACGCTTCATATTTTCTATTGCAATGGTTAAGAACCATTGCAATAGTCTATATTGCAATAACAGAAAAGTGTTGCAATAACCCTATTGAAATGATTTTTCACTACCTATGGAAACAATTTTTAACACCTATTGCACTAATTTTTGAATCTTTTACAATATTTTTTTGCTACCTATTGCAATGGTTTTTGCCACGTATTGAAACAGTTTTTTCCATCTATTATTGCAGCTACTTCAAAAGCCAATTGATATATGTATATATATATTTATATTAATACACAATTATATACACATATCATAATAAAATCATTCATTAATAATAATACAAATTAAAATATGAAACAAACTAGTAATCTAAATCCAACCGCAATATAGTATCAAGTTTGATGACGATAAGTTTCACAAAATTCAATATCAAGAAGATCGATACTAAAACACCTATCAACAATTCAAAAATTTTATCAAGATAAATTTCTTCATCACTTCTTTCTTCAACTCCTTCTTCATTTTGGACACCTATAAAAAGAGAAAATATAATCTCAATTAGCATTTAAATGATAACATATATAATTTTCATTTAGATCATAGGAAGGACACCCATAAATAGAGCATAAACAATGTCAATAGAAAATGAATAAATTATTTATACATTTAAGTTGCTTTCTTAACAATATTGGTCAAAGTTACTGGATTTCATTCTAATGGTCTATTGAATCTTTCATTTTATGGGTTAGCTTTCAAAATACTTTATATTACAATGGTTATGATGTAAGACTAAGGGAAAATCTTAGGCCTTGGTTAGTTTAGGGTTCTTGTCACGGCTAGGGCCTTAGTTTGGATCATCACAGTGCGTGATATTCTTAAAACTTGTAGCCTTTGGAAATAAGGTAGCAGTTTCACCATCTGACTTTTCCATTGTTGTATTACTCCAATAAATGTTTCCCTAATAATATTTGGAAATTTGAGCTAATAGTTTGAGCTGTTAGGGCAAAAGAAAGACTAATATATGAGTTGTTTCATATCTGTATTTGAGTTTATATCGGCAGATATATACAATGTACATGGAATTCATCCATATGCAAATGCAGTTCTATTTTAAGGATCTCTACATAGGAACAAAGCAAACATATATTTTCTGTGTATTCACTTTCATAGGAAATAAAAATAAACCACCTAAAGATTCTACATAGGCAAGAAAACATAATTGACAATAACAATAAATATAGTAAGTATAGTACTTTGTTCCTGAGAAATGTGAATCTCACATCTTGTGCTAGTTTTAGACAAATTTCCTAAGAGTTTCTACAAGATTCAACTTAGTCAAATGCTTTTTTCTTCCAGATATCTCCAAGGACTCAAATTCATTAAGATATGTAACAAGAAAGGGCCACATCTATGCTACATATAAATTAAAATACTCATCTCAATTACCTGTCAAGTAACCATACATAGCACTGAACATTTTATATACCCACAATGTATCTAGTTTAAGCCTTGCCATCTTCTCAAAAATTAATTTATAAAATTTAAGACCTTTGTCCTTCTTCTAGTGATGATGCATTTAACAGCTTAATCCCTTCCTATTTTGCTAAGAATCTTAACTGCAACTTACGATCACCTGTTTTGCTGAATATCATGTCATTTCTCAAATGGTAAAAGGGGCTGGAAACACTACCCTGGCTTCAAGCACCGGTTGCATGTCATCAACCCTCTGAGTTGCCACTATAAATAAGGATCCAATTACTCTCCTGCACAATAAATTTTCACAGAGGAAAAAGAAAATAATCAGCATATCCTCAGAATTTTTGTTACGGTTATTACTACTATTGATTCTCAATTTGCGTGTGAGAATTTAGAGAAAACAAAAAAATATTAAGGGCTCATTTGGTTGAGTTTAACTGAAAAAAGGGTTGTTGAATTTGTTAATATTTTTCACAACAAAAATTGAAATCACCGGCATTGCACAGAGGAGAAACATCCTTTTAAACTTTCCTCTTTACTCTCCGCAACCCTCATTCTATCTCCGAGCTAGGCTTTTTTCCTTTTATGCAGAAATTTTTGTGCTTTTTCAAACCTTCCACTTTCCCAACAGCAATAACAATAACAACCTAGTGTAACCTCACTCCTAGATTATGGAGATAAAAGGCTATTTTGAATAGACACTGAGCAAATCGAGGTTTATGTTGTTTAGACTTTTAAAAATATTACCATACTCGTGTTGAACATCGACATTCTCAAACAGTCTAAGGCTACAATTTATAATACTAATGATATAGCAAAAGATACTGGAATCACCACCATGGGTGCAAGCACTAATTGAACGCTCACCTTCTCATCCAAATTGCCCCACCAAGATAGACTTTAAGTGACTATATGTGCACATTAGAGTTAAAGGATATAGATATTAGTCCAAGTTTAAGTTAAAGAGAATGTGTATGTATTACGTCTAAACTTCTTCACCACATAAAGGGAAATCACAAGCATTGCAAAGAGGAGCAATAACCATTTGAAATTTTCTCCTCTACACTTTGTAAATCCTTATTCTTCATTTTTGAGCTAAGTTTTTTTCTTTTATTGAAAATTATTATGTGATTCTCAACCTGCAAAATTCCCAACTGCAACAACCCAGTGTGATCTCACTCCTACATTATGGACATAACGAGATTGTTTCCAATAGACTATCAGCAAATCAAACATTGAGGCTCAGATCTGTAATCTTATGGAAAAAGAGACTGAAATCACTTCCATAGCTACAAGCACAGGTTGCAGGGTTACCTCTACCATTCGAGTTGCCCCACCAAGATACGGGTCTAATTTCTTTCTTGCCGAAATTTGATCAGAAAGAAAGAAAAGAATCATCATAGCATCAGAATTATTGCTAGAATAATTGCTAATAAAATTGATTCTCAATTTGGATTTGAGAATTTTAGAGAGAACAAGAAAATACTTTTAGGGGTCGTTCGGATGAGTTTCACTAAAAAAAGGGTTGTTGAATTTATTTATACTTTCACAGCAGAAACTAAAATCATAGACATTGCAAAGAGAAGTAGCAACCTTTTAAATTTTCTCCTCTACTCTTTACAACCATCATTCTTATATCTGAGCTTTTTTTGTTTTAGTAGAAATTCTCATGTTTTTTTCAACCTGCCAATTCCCCCGCTGCATTTATGAAAAATCAAACATTGAGGCTTAGAATTGTAATGCTTGCAATACAACATGAGAGATTGGATCACCGCAATAGTTGCAAGCACCGGTTGCAAGCTCACCTGCTATCTGGGTTTCCCCACCAAGATACAAATCTAATCTCTCTCCTACTTTAGTGAATTACTCAGAGAAGAAAAGAAGAAAATCATCACCACAACCTCAGAATTTTTGTTGCAATTATAATTACAAGGGTTGAGAGTTTAGAGAGAACAATCAAAGACTGATAGACATTTTGTTGAGTTTTTAACTAAAAAAAAGGTTGTTGAATTATTGCTTTTCCATAGCAAAAACTGAAATCACACCTACTCTCCGCAACCCTTATTCTTTTTTTACTTTTTGAGCTAAGCTTTTTTCCTTTTATGATAAATTCTTGTGTTTTTCAACCTGCAAATATCCTAGCTGCAATAACTACAACAACCAAAGTAAATCATTTCTACTTTGTGGAGATAAATAGGTAATTTTCAATAGACCCTTAGCAAATCATGGCCTAAGTTGCTCGGCCTTTCAAAATTGTTACATGACTTTTCTCCCTCATGTAGAATCATCAAAATATGAACTACTTTTAGAGGATTGTATGTGCACCCATCAACATTCTCAAAGATTCCGAGAAATTTAGAAGAATAAACTAACCTTAAAATCAATTTAAAGAATACACTAACCTTAAAATCAACAAATTAGAAGAAAGCCCCAAATTTTAGAGGATTCTAGTCCAAACTACTTTTGGAGGATTCTATGTGATGAGGTTATCGAGGAAACCCAGGCCAAAATCATCAATTAGAAGAATAAGCTAACCTTAAAATCAACAAAGTAGAAAAAATCCCCAAAAATGGACTACTTCTGGAGGATTCTAGTCTGATTCTAGTCCGAACTACTTTTGGAGGATTCTATGTGTTGAGGTTATCAACGAAACCTAGGGCAAATTCATCATTTAGAAGAATAAACTAACCTTAAAATCAACAAATTAGAAGAAAGCCCCAAATTTTCTCAAAAATTAAAGTGGTGGTCGGAGTAGTGGTGCCTCTTTACAACCTCAATAACTGAAATATGGTTGCTGGAAATTGATGGATGATGTTACAACTGTAATTAGCAAAGTGCAAATCTGGGAGTGGCTGAAATATGGTGTGGAATTGTATGGAGATGGATTTCGGGTGAAAGTAAACTTAGACCTGTGCCTGATATCGAACACACAATGTGGTTGGAGCTAAATATCAGTGGTGGTCGGAGAAGCCTTTGCTTTGTGTTGGATGATATCGAACACACAGTGGTTTTTTTTTGTAAATATAAGTATATAAATATGTATATAAAGAGAGAGATTGATAAAACCGATGAAATACATTGCCTTAGTTAACTCTATGAAAAATGTTTTTGGAAACCATTGCTATAGGGTAATCTAAAGCAACGGTTATATGACAAATGCAATGATTATACCAACGAATAAGTCTATTAAAACAAAAAAAAGTTGTAACAGTTGGAACAGTTGTAATAGGCTATCTATAGCAACGCTTTTCCAACCATTCCTAAAAATTTCTTTGCAATGAGGGTATTTTCTGGTAGTGACAACAAAAACATGAATACAACCCAATTTGTACATATAAATCATGAATTTGAAAACTTTTAGTTTTAAAAAGGGTTTTTGAACTCCAAGGGTGGAAGGAAACCCAAGGATCAACACCTAACATACCTTGATTGTTGATTTTGTGAAGTATTTTAGGGATTTCTTAGAACTCATACATGAGTTGGATAAATGAGGGTTTATTTCTTGAGAGGATTTTAAGAAGAATAAATGTATTTTTCCCTTATGGGAGCTTAAGTTCATGTTTTGGCTGAATTGGGTGGGAGGAAAAGGACCTAAATGCCCTCGGAAAAATGTAAGTTAATGAGCAATACTCTTCCAGTGATGCAATAGGTTCCACACCACGTTGATGGGATCAACACTATAATTGATATATTGCGTCGATGGGATGCAATAGCCAATACGACGCATTAAGATCGCTTTGTCTTGCTATTTTGGCCATCCAAACATGACTCGAAAGATGTTTGAAAATTCCAAAACTCGCCCAATATGATATATTGATATCCCTGATAATTAGTTAATTTAAAAATCAACAATCTAAGGCCGGAAAGATCTTAAATAATGCCATTGAAATATCAAGGCCACAAATAAGGCTAAGTGTCAACAAAAATTTTTTTAGTCTGGGACCTCTTTTGGCATACTATATAGGACTGAAATGACTAGGACTTTACAGGGTCTTATATCCCAGTGGAAATATTTGGTCGGCAAGTCCGTCAATTGGGAACTAAGGATGTAGCTTTGGTAAATGTTTTGCGGAGGAACCATAAGGTTGAAGAGGCTACTTAGGAAGCTGAACATGACATGAAGTGGAAATACTCATTTTTATTTGCCGCTTTAAATAATCATGCATGAGGTATGTGTATTCCTTACCATCTTTGTTTTTTGTTTTCTGTTAAAGTCTAGCACATGTGTACTCTATGTTAAATTATGCTAATAGATAATTTGACTGATTATTCGAGGAACAATGATACTAATTAGGGGAGAATAGAACACACAGGATGGTTGTGCTTGAAAATTTCTTAAATTTTATCCTTGTTGTCCTGAATATGAATCACTCTATAAGTCATAGGTTGACTATACAGGTCATAGAATCCCATTTCTAAGGTGCCCCTTGAGATTTTCCTAAGATACTATTTTGATGCCGACTTGGGGGCAATGAGTCATAACGAATCCATATGACTCATACGGTGGAAATCATAGGGTGTCCAATGCGTGCCATACAAAATTCCTATATTGGATATTCAATGAGGGTACGAATCATAAGGACTAGATACGACTAATGATGTAAGACTCATAACCAGACCAGTGTAGGGTAGCCTTAGACACTGTCGAAACTATGACTGGACTAAACAAATTATACAGTTACCTTACTGATTGTGAGGTCACCCGTAGCGACAGAGCGGTATTTTTAAGTCTTTAATTAGGGGTATCTTTGTAATTCCTCCTTAATCACTTAGACCCCACACCCATAAAACACCTAACAAGGATTATTTCCCATACTTTGCCATATTAAAAAATCTTCAATTCTCTCTCAAATTACCCATTCAAGTAAAGGCTAGGATTTTAAAAAGAGTGGTTATATAGGGTTCTAAGGGTGCTATATTCTTAAAATTTCTTTGTAATTAATTCATGTACCTCTATACCTATAGTTGTATTTTCTTAATGGCATAAAAATTGGTTTATTATTCACAATTTTAAGGTTGGGTTTTAAACTATAGGTTGAGGGTTTTGGATATAATGATTTGAATGTTTTCTCATGTTTACTATTGAACTATTATATATTAAATAGTTGGTTTGTACACTCACTAGGGTGCATAGGAATGGCGGATGGAATAAGGTTATAATGGACTCCCCAAATTTGTAAATAATGGTAATAGGGGTATAACAGAATCCCCAAATTTGTAAATAATGGCAATAGGGGTACAACAGAATCCTCAGATAATTGGTTTTGGTATAGAATTTGATAATGACCTTAATTCATCTGCATAATGGATTTTTGAATGTAAATTATCTTATGGTTTTGCTCAAGGTCTTTAAAACTAATGCAGGACATAAATTGTTAACTGGGTAATAATAGTAATGGTCTTGAAATCCTTGTAGGGTATGAAGGAGTCCCCCAAGTGATTTTCTTAATAGAGTTTGTAAGGTACAAAGGAATCCTAATAGTGTTCACCAATGACATTGCTTGCAAGTTATAGTCGTTATGACGAAACCACTTAATAATGCCTTAATAATTAACTTTTCGAATTGGTTGATGGTTTATGTGTTGAATTTTTTAATTGGGCATTAATGAG
Organism: Capsicum annuum; assembly: GCF_002878395.1. NCBI lineage: Eukaryota > Viridiplantae > Streptophyta > Magnoliopsida > Solanales > Solanaceae > Capsicum > Capsicum annuum. Next base: position 151,918,527 of record NC_061122.1, on the reverse strand, counting down.
GGTTGAAGGTGTGAGTTTGAATGGCGGACACTAGAAATTCTGTTTTTTGACATGAGGGTTGGTCTAAATGACAATGTGTTTATTTCATTGCAACACCCCACATTTTTAGCCACAAATCGAGCTGCCATTCCTACATGTGTAAACTCTAATCCCAAGATTTTTATGTGAATATATGTGTTATGATCATTAACCTATTGTTGAGAATGCTTTTGTATTGAAAAATGTTCATAGGAATCACTTAGAGCAAACTTGGTCTAAGAGCCTTTGATTGGACCAAATTTTGGTATTCAATTCTGCAAGGGTAAACTTTGAACGTGTATAACTTTTTATTTAGGTTGAATATTTGAACTCAAGATCCACCAAATTATAAAAAATTGAATTATCTTTCCAATGGTATCAATTGTTCCTTAATTCGATAATCGAGAAAAAGTTATTACCAATTTTGTGAGGAATAGTAAGGTTTCGTAATAGGCCCGCGTTGCAAGGGCTATTGCTCCGTACTAGGAGTTGCATCACAGGGGCTACTCCCACACACTAGTGGGAGAGCCGCAAGGGCTACTACCCCAATGTTTCATCTTCTTATTGGCCAAAGGGTAATTTGTTCCTTTCCATTCAACCCCAAACGTGCAAAGCACAGTTTATAACACTAAAAATGGCATTATTTGTCCATCTTCCTTAAAACAACTCACGTAAAAACCCTCAACCTTCCCAAGAACGTTAAGTCAAACTTCTTCTCTAAAAAACACAAGGATTCAAGCTTAAATTTCAAGATTTCTTAAAGAATTCATTCAACGAAGGTATGTGGGTAATCATCAATGGGTCCCTTTCACCCATTTAGCCCAAAAACTCTACATTTACTTACAAATACAAATCTTATCCTACTTTATGAAATAAATCCATCAATTTTATGCTAAATCATTTAAAATATACGTTTGCAAGTGTTTCCAAGTGAATTATGCGAAAGGGAGTTTTTAGCCACTCAAAGCCATAATAAACATCCAATTAATCGTATGAATGATTAAGACCATAAAATAAATATAAATTAATGAAATAAATCCCAAAAATAAGTTTTGGTTGCCTCCAAGGTTGTTCCAAGTGGTCTAGGGGTTCTAAGATTGTCAAAATGTATTTTAAGACATTGTATTTATAGTATATGTCATAACCCTACATTGATTAGGTTTCCACGTTGTTCTTAGAAGAATTATCCCAATTTTAATGGTGAACACGTCGTGCCATAGTGTCAAATGGATCATTGGTCACAACTGGGCACTTCTCCCGATTTTGGTCTTTAATGCGAAGCAGTGTTATCTTGTTGAGACACTGTTTTTGGGAAATTGAGATTGGGCACGACTTCAAGACATGGTGTTTCGCCAATTTGGTCCCTTTCCAAATCGAATGGAATAAAGCACGCGCCCAGTGGAAAAACACATTGACCATATGATCTCAATACTTTCCAGGGGTCCAAATTGCATCCAACTTGTGTTATGTCTTCCGTGGTCATTTTCGAGCCTTTTTGAGTTGCTTACACTTGATTTGAAGCTCGTATATGCTTAATATATCATAATATTAATTTAAAAAAGCATCATATATCATTAAAACCAATAATTTAGAGCTCAAAACAACACAACATCCTTAACAATTAACTAGAAATATGAGCTAAGCATAGGCTAAATTCACATTGAGCTTTAACTTATTGTTTTGACTCTTTTATTGATCCAATTAAACCTTGAACATTATGAATAAGTTTTTTTTACAGTTAAATACATTATAAAAACCTTAGTAACTCATTAAAGCACATTTGAACCCAGCATAATTGTCCAGAAAAATACCTAGCTCAAGCTAGTTATACTAGTTTTCTTGGTTGAACTCTAAATGCCCAAATTGAATCAAAACTCTTGTCAAACCACCATTAGACATACTAAACACATATTTGGACACATAAATGCTCATTTATATCATTAGAAACCCATTAATTACATGAATAATCCTCAAAACAAGGCTAAATAGGCTAGAATAGTAGCGCTAGAGTGCAGAAATGCTCCCAATATTACCACCCCTTACTTAAAGCCTTATTCATCGTTGAACAACTCTTAACTATAAGAATCATGAGAAGAAGAGACTCCACACTTCTAATAAATCCAAGAAATTGAATCTATCCCTATAATAACTACACGGAATGCAAGTTTACAACACTAAGTATGCTAGACACAATTGAAAGCTCAAGAATTCTACTTCCAAAACATCCTAGCCTCAAGAATGGACTACGTGAGTGTCAAACTAATGCATATTTCTCAATCAAAGACATCACAATAATCACCCATATTAACCAAACATGTGCCCCTTACCACAAGAGAGTTACCCATAATCACTCACAATAATGCAAATTATCACAATGGGTATACAAATTAAGTTACACTTACTCTCATAAAGAATTCACAAGTTACACATAATTAATCATAGTCTTTCCCTTAGTGTAGTGCTCCACTAATATTAGAATGATGAACTTAGGATCAATTAGGTATTTTTCGATTTTAATGTAGGCTAAGGGATAGGTAGGAACTATCTGGTAATATTGACTAACATCTCTAAGCGCTTTAATACACTATATTATAAATTTAAAACCAATATTCAACAATAAAATTACACTTTTTCATCCTACCATATCTTTTGTTTTTGCCCCCATCTCTTTTAAGAATTTACATAAACACTTATTGGACATATAGTTTATTACTAGATAAATCAATTTTTTTTCAACCATGGCAATATTTCTAGCATACATTATATCACATCCATCCACCACACATCAAATATAAATACCAATAACTATTTCCTTAGGGCTTTAGATTCATCTTTTCTTCTTACTTCTCAAACTCCTTACTCAATTAATTTTTCATTAAGGACATAGGAACATTTTGGATCAAATTTTAGTCTATCAAAGAAGGGGTTTATGCTAAATATAAGACTACCAAAGAAAATAAGCTAAAGCCTCAATGGGGGTTAACTAGGACTAAGCACAAAGTGTAGCACAAATAGAAGGTAAAAACAAGGCTATCAAAGAAATACCTATATCATCTCCTAAAACCACACTCTTTCTTTCGCTTAACACACACAGACTGGGCAAGTTCTAGAAATCACATGCAACAAGGAATATACAAAAATCTCTCACACACACGGCACATTCTCAACTCAATAGGATCATCATAGATTCCCAACAAAACAATAGCATGAATTCAAATTTAAGCCAAAAAGTACAAGAGTCACAAAAATAAGCCTCAGAGTTTCAAAAGTAGTAATTCACTCATTTAACATGCTTTTACCAAACAAAACACTTGTACCATATAATTAAAAATAGCACCAACAAGAATATCTCACTTATTCCTAACCTAAAAATTTTAAACTGAGCCAAATATTGGCAATTTCCCCACCTCACTATTAAAAATCTACTTTGTCCGCAAAGTGAATTTAAAGGTAAGAGATAGAAATACTCCCAGGGGCCTCTAGGCCTAGCTAGTACCATCTTTACAAGTAAAGGAGATCCATGGGACCCACACTCAGTCTTTATCATGCCCCTTAGCTCAAGTTCATGGTACTCAGACTTCCCAGTAACGTGTAACTCAACCAAAAACAAAACTACGTGAAGTAAAAACTAAAAACTTGTCACGAACCAAACCGAGGCCCTGGCCATGACGAGTATTTTGAACTATGAGGTCCGAAATACCCCTATCTTTCTGTTAATCATGCACATAATTCATATGATAAAAGAAATGTTGAAGATACACAATATAATGGAAACATGGTCAAGAATCATGCGAAATTCATAATGGGAAATAATGTACCACAATCTCAACACAACAACTCTATAACGTTTGAGAAATCTCTACTACATGACTAAAACAAATGTCGATATGAAAATTAGGACAAGGACCCCAGTAGACCCAAAGCTAATAAATGATAAATTAAACAGCAGACATCAGGCCTTCAGAAATATAGAAGGCTCACCACTTGTTCTGGTGATCTGTCGAAAGAAATCTACTGGTTGATTGGACCCCTAGATTGTGCCTTCGAACCTAGGAGGAGAAGGGGTCATTACAAAAATACTGGGACGCAAAGAAATAAAAAAAAATATAATTTTTTTACACAATATAGGTGAGAGCCATTATAAAGCAATTTTATATCAAATTATTTCAAAACACATGGGAATAATGTAATAGTTTTCAATACCAATGTAATGCGATTGAGCTAGGTGGAATACCCTACAATTGTAATCCAACAACTATGTGGAATCCGCCTCTGGTGCTCGGCGGCCAAGGCTACAATCCAAGTAGTCGCCAGGATTTGGAGCTGGTATAACCCCCATGTGTGTACACCGTAGGAACCCCCCATGTGAGATGTTCCAATTATTTTATTATCCTTTCATGTAGGATACAATATCATATGACCAGCATCGGCATCTATGGTTTCTAGCGATGAGCCATTTCACTCAAATGCCTTCTTCGGGCATCCATCTTTCTCATGAAAATCAATGCATTCAAACTATGTTCAAATCAATCACATGTCATACTCTGTAGGGTATCGTCTTACCTGACTTTCAAGTCATCAGTATCATATCATTCACTTCATTCAATCATCTTATGCAGTATATTTTAACATGAACAAACCAACTCTCTCTTTGAAAGTCAAAAATTATATCCAAATCATGACATTTTTAAGATATTCCATGACATGCATTTCAAGATGATTTCAAACGATTCATATCATGTGAAAACTTAAAACAATATCATATCAAGAGAGGGGTTCCATGTAAATCATGCTCTCAATTTATCATCATTGTGAAACACATGCATATCTATATATAATATATTATATCAAACTGGAATTAGGCCTAAAGACCAAATCAATATAATAAAATGTTAAAAACATAATCATATTCGTAATTTTAAAACCCCCATTTTGAAAACATGAATTTTTAAAGCTCGTGATATTTTTGAGATAACCCCACGTACCTCTATATGCGAAGATTATAGGAGCTTCTTGAAGCCTACGTTCTGGGGATTCCAAATATGCAATTAGTTTTGAAAACCCCCGGTTGAATCTTGAGTTGTTTGGATTTTTATTTTGAAACCCTAAGGAGAATCCTTGATCAATTTTGATAAATGAAGGTGTATTTTGGGGTCTTTGGAACTGAATTTTGTGTTTAGGGCTAAGTAATGGTGGAAAAGGACCATTTTACCCCAAAAACGGAGTGTTTAAGTCACTTGTAACCTTTACATAGGCGCCTCTTATGCCATCATCTATGTTTACATAGGCACCGCCTAGGCTATCGCCTATGTTTACATAGGCGCTGCCTAGGCTATCGGCTAGGTTTGCATAGTCGCCGCCTATGCTATCGCCTATGCTTCGCAGTGGCCATGTGCGATTGGTTAGGTGACGCATATTACTTTGTAAGGCCATAACTTTTTGCTCGGGTGCCAGATTTTAGAAAAATTGATATCGTTGAAAGCTATCTCAGAAACTTATTATTTTAAACATGCTAGGCTTTCTAATTCAACATATACAAAGAGTCATGGTCAATAGAAGTTGACATAAATTATAATGTCCACTTAATCTTAATCGGCTAAAGTAGTTTTCAACTCGTTCTTGAGTCAAATGACTCCTATGGTCTAAATTCAAGCTTGAATGGATTCACATGCTACAAAAATAATTAACATGCCGTATTGGCATAGGATTTATGGATTTGGGATTTATAAACACATCAGAATCATGGTCTATATTGTAGCCCAAAATGCGGGGCGTTAAATTATCCCCCCTTAGGATCATTCATCCCCGAATGATGATACGGGACACAGATAGACACAATTTCAAGAATAATAAAGGACTAGGATAGATAAGATAGCAATAGTACCTTCTGTCTCCTCCTACATCAAAGAAAATAAATTAGGATATCTAATTCTCATGTCATCTTCTAACTCCCAAGTTACTTCTTCGCCTTTTTGATTCCTCTACAGTACCTTTACTGAGGCTATCTCTTTGCTCCTCAACTTTCAATCTTGGTTATCTAAAATTTCAATGGGCTCTTTTTTGTAAGACAAGAAATCTGTCACTTTGACACCCTCTACTGGCAATACCAAGGAATTATCTCCAATGCATTTCTTCAACATAGATACATGGAATACCGGATGAACGGAATCCAAACTTACAAGCAATTCTAGCTCATAAGCAACTGCACCAATCTTTCTCAGAATCTGATATAGACCTATATAGAGAGGGCTTAATTTACCCCTTTTCCAAACCACATAACTCTTTTCATAGGATAAACCTTGAGAAATACCCAATCACCAACTTCAAACTCTAGTTCTCTTCTTCGAACATCGGTATAGGACATCTGACAACTCTAAGTAGTCTTGAGTCGTTCTAAATTAATCTTCACTTTCTCCATCGCCTGATGAACAAAATCAGGCCCATATAACAGGGTACCACCAACTTCATACCATCCTATCAAAGACCTACATCTTCTGCCATAACAATCCTCAAAAGGAGCCATCTTGATGTTGGCATGGTAACTATTATTGTAATCAAATTGAACCAGTGACAGGTGATATACCCAACTACCCTTGAAATCAATGACGCATGCCCTCAACATATCCTCGAGGGTCTGAATGGTATGCTCACCTTGACCATACATCTAAGAGTGGAAAGTTGTACTCAAATTCACTTGTGTACCTAAAGCCTTCTGAAAAGAACTCCAAAGCTGAGATGAAAATTGCGTACCTCTATTAGATATAATGGACACTGGTGCCCCATGCAACCAAACTATCTCCTTAATGTAAATCTTCGCATAAACCTCTCACAAATAATTAGTCCTCACAGGAAAAAAGTGGGCTGACTTTGTCAACCGATCTACAATCACCCATATAGAATCATACTGGTTTCGGGATCTCGAAAGTCCTGTAACGAAGTCCATGTCTATCATCTCCCACTTCCATAAAGGTAGGGCTATCTCTTGGGAAGTACCACCTGGCCTTATGTGTTCTACCTTCACTTGTTGATAGTTCAAACACTTGGACCCAAAATCAGCTACATCACGTTTCATGTTATTCCACCAATACAAGGTTTTCAGATCATGGTACATCTTAGTAAGGCCTGGGTGAACGACATACCTCAAAGTGTTAGCTTCATCAAGGATCCTTTTCTGTAGTCTATCAACATTCAGAACGCACAACATACCCTGATATCTCAGAATACCATCACCACCAATTTCAAATGACATTATCTTTTGTTGACCCACATCTTTCTTGATTTGCATCAAGATGGGATCTTCAAATTGCTTCTCTTTAACTTCGGCACAAAGGGATTACTTAGCTAACTCATGAACAATCACCCTTCCATCTTTAAAATCTAAGAGTTGCACTCCCAAATTCGCGAGGCAGTGAATATCCTTTACCATCTCTTTCTTCTCTTTTTTAGCATGAGAAAGGTTGCCCATAGATAACCTGCTGAGGGCGTTAGCTACAATATTAGCCTTACCCAGATGGTAATGCAAACTCATATCATAGTCTTTCAAAAGATCCATCCAAAGCCTCTGCCTGAGGTTCAATTCTTTCTACGAGAAAACATACTGCAAACTCTTATGGTCAGTACAAATATCAACATGCACTTCATAGAGATGGTGCCTCCAGATTCTAAGTACAAACACCACCACTGCTAACTCCAAGTCATGGGTAGGGTAATTGCACTCATACACCTTTAACTTCCTAGATGCATAAGCTATCACCTTACCACGCTTCATCAATACATAACCAAGTCCCATACGGGATGCATTACAATAAACCAGAAAACTATCTACACCCTTGGGAAGGGTTAAAATAGGACCAGTAGTCAGCTTGTCCATTAACTTCTCAAAACTATTTTCACACAAGTCAGACCATATAAACTTTATCTTTTTATGAGTCAGTTTAGTAAGCAGAGAAGCTATGGATGAAAAACTCTCTACGAACCTTCTGTAATACCCCGCCAAACCCAAGAAGCTCTGAATATTGGTTGAACTCGTGGGTCTGGGCCATTTTCTCACTGCTTCAACTTTTTGGGGATCCACTCTTATCCCGTCACTGGACATAATATGCCCCAAGAAGGCAATAGCATCTAACCAAAATTCACACATAGAAAATTTAGTATATAGCTAATGATCCTTAAGGGTCTAAATAATAATTTGGAGATGATTGGCATGGTCCTCCTCACTTTTGGAATAGATCAGAATATCATCAATGAACACTATGACGAACAAGTCTAGAAACTGATGGAATACTTTATTCATAACATCTAGGAAGGCTGCAAGGGAATTAGTCAACCCGAAGGACATGACTAAGAACTCATAGTGACCATATCGGGTTCAAAAGGTTGTCTTGTGAATGTCTGACTCCCAAACTTTCAACTAATGATAACCCGAACGAAGATCTGTTTTTAAAAAACAGTTAGCACCCTGAAGCTGGTCAAAAAGATCATAAATCCTAGGAAGAGGATACTTATTTTTAATCGTGACCTTATACAGCTGACAATAGTCTATGCACATACGAAGGGAACCGTCTTTCTTTCAAACGAAAAGTACAGGTGCCCCCCAAGGGGACACACTGGGGTGAATAAAACCCTTATCTAGAGGGTCTTCTAGCTACTCTTTTAACTCTTTCAGTTCCACAGGATCCATTCAATATGGAAGAATAGAAATAGGATGAGTGTTTGGCAATACATCAATGCCAAAATCTATTTCCCTATCAGGTGGTATCCCTGGGAGATCTTCGAGTAAGACTTCTGGAAACTCATTCACGACAGGGAATGACTGAAAAGGAAGATTTTCAACTCTTGAATCCTTTACTCAGATTAGATGGTACATACAACCTTTGGAAATAAGCTTTCGGTCTCTAAGATACGAGATAAAGTGACCTCTAGGTTCCACAGAACTCTCTGGCCATACAATTGGTGTATCATTTGGTAAATAAAAAGTGTTCTTTCAGGTTCTGCAATCAAGTATGGCATAACACGAATAGAGCCAGTCCATCCCAAGGATAGCATCAAAATCTACCATATCAAGTTTAATAAGGTCGGCCACAATATCCCTACTAAGAATAGACAACACAGCACAAATTCTATAAAATGTTCTAGCAATAATAGAATCACCTACAGGAGTGGAAATAGTGAAGGGTTCTTCAATAACTTCGGGCTCAAACCCAAAACCAACAACCACATAGGGGGTCACATAAGATAAAGTAGACCCAAAATCAAGCAATACATAAACATCATGAGAAAATTTTTTGTAATATACCGGTGAAAATATCTGGTGAAGCTTCCATCTCCTGGCGGTTAGTCGAAGATATAATCGATTGCGACCGCTCCCGGTAGCTGAAGGGGCACCCTTAAGAGAAAGAGCCGTAGGGGTAGCTTGAGGCCTAGTCCCCCCTGTATTTCCTTCAGTAGAAGGGAAATCTCTCTGAAGATGTCCCACCTTGCCAAAAGTATAATAATTTTTCCCCTTAAAAAAACACTTCCCTGGGTGATTCCTCCCATAAATCTCACACCGTGGATAAGTACGACGCTGTTGGGCCATACTCCTCTGCAATTGAGTATCTGGGGCTCTCGATTCATGATGAGTTTTAAAACTCTAAGATCGTCTGTCCGCTGGTGGACCGGGCACTGGGGCACTGGCAGCAGACTGTGCATTACTCCATGACTTATTATTTTGCCATCTATTTCCCCAGTTGCCACTCTGTGGCTGGCTATGATTTTGATCCACAGTTTTGGCTCTCTTTGCTTACCTGTCTTTCTCTCTTGTTTTTGAAATTTTCTTTCTCTTCTCTTCTATCTGCTACATATGAACCGTCAGCCGAGCAAAGTCTAACTCCTTGTTCAATATAGCCCCCTAGCTCTTAAGTACTAGGTTATCAGTAAGGCCGAATGCACATTTCCTTATCCAAGCTCTCATATTACTAGTCAAATCTTGTGTATAGCAGGCTAGATTATTAAACTTCAAAGTGTACTCTTGGACACTCATACTGCCCCACTTCAGATTTATAAACTATTCCACTTGGGCCTCCCTTAACTCCAAAGGAAAGAATCGATCAAGAAAATCTTCCACAAATTCGCCCCAAAATATGGGCTCAACACTCTCACCTTTTGTATCCTTCTAGTTGGCATACCACTGATTCACAACATCCTTGAGCTGATAAGTTTCTAGTTCTACCCCTTTAACCTCATCCACAAGCATTACCTTAAAGATCTTTTCTATCTTCTCCACAAACTCCTGTGGATCTTCCTCCACCTTGGTGCCAGTAAACTTAGGTGGGTTCATCTTCATGAAATGTCCAACCCTAGTAGCCTCAGACTTAATAGATGTAGACCCAATATCTTTGGATCATTGAGCCTGTTTATCTACCAACTGTGTCAGCAAATGAATAGACCATCTGAATTCTATATTTGAAATATCTCCCTGAGCAGTTGGGAGATGATGAACATTAGTCCGCTGAGCCTGAGGTGGATTGGTCAGGACTAGAGGGACTCCCAGAGTAGGGACAAGTTCTGGAGTATGAGCTCTGTTATGGGTTTGCATCCCATGGGTAGGATGGACCTCATCTTCCTGAGTATTCTGATCGATGATATGACATGGAGGCATAATTGCGTTTCAGAAATACAAGAGATCATTGTTTAGGCGACAACTCTGACTCTGAACCATGAACTAAATCACAAAAAAGAGAAACATTTCCTAAACACCAAGTAGTCTCCTGCTTATAAGTGTGGCGCATTACACACCCATAAATAGGACTCTACTCAATGCAATTTCACAGACACCCTGGGACCATGAACCGTGCTCTGATACTAAGTTTGTCATAACCCAAACCGGGGCCTTGGCCGTGATGAGTATTCTGAGCCATGAGGCCCAAAACACCCCTATCTGTCTGGTAATCATGCACATAATTCATATGATAAAAAAATACGGAAGATACACAACATAACGGAAACATGGTCAAGAATCAAACGAAAGTAATAATGGGGAATAATGTCCTACAATCTCAACACAATATCTCCATAACGTCTGTGAAATCTCTACTACATGACTAAAATAAATTTCTATCTCAAAACTGGGACAAGGCCCCCAGTAGACCCAAAACTAATAAATGATAAATTAAACTGCAGACATCAGGCCTTCTGAAATATAGAAGGCTCACCACTTGATTCTACGATCTATCAGAAGGAATCTACTGGTTGTCTGGACCCCTAGACTATTCCTTCGAACTTGGGAGGAGAGAGGGTTGATAAAAAAGTACTGGTATGCAGAGAAATCAAAATAGAAATATAATATTTTTACACAATATAGGTGAGAGCCATTATAAAGTAGTTTTAAATCAAATTATTTGAAAACACATGCGTATAATGTAATAGTTTTCTATACCAATATAATGCGATTGAGCTAGGTGGAATACCCTACAATTATAATTCCATGGCTATGTGGAATTAGCCTTTGGTGCTCGGCGGCCAAGCCTCCAATCCAAGTAGCTGCCAGGATTTGGAGCCGGTATACCCCCATGTGAGTACATCGTAGGAAACCCCCCCATGTGAGATGTTTTAATTATTTTAATATCCTTTAATGTAGGATACAATATCATATGACCCACATCTTTAACTACGGTTTTCAGCGATGAGCCATTTCACTCAAATGCCTTCTTCGGGCATCCACCTTTCTCATGAAAATCAATGCTTTCAAACTTTGTTCAAATCAATCACATGTCATACTATGTAGGGTATCGTCATACCCATCTTACACGTCATCAGTATCATGTCATTCTCTTCATTCAGTCATCATATGCAATATATTTCAACATGAACAAAACAACCCTCTCTTTGAAAGTCAAAAACCATATCCAAATCATGACATTTTTAAGAATTCCATGACATGCATTACAAGATGATTTCAAACGATTCATATCATGTGAAAATTTAAAACAACATTATATCAAGAGAGGGGTTCTATGTAAATCATGCTCTCAATTTATCATCATTGTGAAACACATGCATATCCATATATAATATATCAAATAACATTGGAATTAGGCCAAAAGACCAAATCAATATCATAAAACTTTTAAAATATAATCATATTCATAATTTCAAAACCCCCATTTTGAAAACATCAATTTTTAAAGCCCATGAGATTTTTGAGATAACCCCACGTACCTCTATATGCAAAGATTATAGGTGCTTTTTGAAGCCTACATTCTGGGGATTCCAAATATGCAGTTAGTTTCTAAAACCCCCGGTTGAATGTACAATTGCTTGGGTTTTTATTTTGAAACCCTAAGGAGAATCCTTGAGCACTTTTGATGAATGAAGGTGTATTTTGGGGTCTTTGGAACTGAATTTTGTGTTTAGGGCTAAGTAAGGGTGGAAAAGGATCATTTTTCCCCCAAAATGGAGTGTTTAAGTCACTTGTAACCTTTACATAGGCGCCTCTTATGCCATCATCTATGTTTACATGGGAGCCGCCTAGCCTATCGCCTATGTTTACATAGGCGCCGCCTAGGCTATCGACTAGGTTTGCATAGTCGCCCGCCTATGCTTTCCAGTGGCCATGTGTGATTGGTTAGATGACGTATATTACTTTGAAAGGCCATAACTTCTTGCTCGAGGGCAAGATTTTAGCAAAATTGGTATCGTTGGAAACTAACTCGGAAACCTATCATTTTACACATAGTTGGCTTTGTAATTCGACATATACAAAGAGTCATGGTCAATAAAAGTTGACACAAATTATAATGTCCACTTAAGCTTAATCGGTCGAAGTAGTTTGCAACTCGTCCTTGAGTCAAATGACCCCTATGGTATAAATTCAAGCTTGAATGGATACACATGCTACATAAATAATTAATATACCATATTGGCATAGGATTTATGGCATCGGGATTTATCAACGTATCAGAATCATGATCTATATTGTAGCCCAAAATGCGGGGCATTACAAAACTGAAAAGAAAACATACCTTTCCTTGGGTTTTCTCAAAAGAAGTGCCTAATTTAGTATCGCAGCACGACCTAACTCAACTCAACCATATTTCTTAACTCTTTTACTCCTTTTTGGGAGCAATTTTGCATGATCCAACAAAATTCTTAACTTAATTCAGTCCTTTAAGCTTGATGCGGACTCGACGTGAAGTGTTGGTCATTGAGTTGATGCAAATTATGCGGTGCATCAGTCTGTGCATTGATAACACATTTTCAGTCAATAAAAAGTTGTGTCATCAAGGTTAATTAAGTATTTTTCCCATTCCCTTCTTCCCCTATAACACAAAATTTAGCCTTCCTTTAGCAAGTCATATTCATTATTTCACAAATTTCTCAAGAATAAAAACCCAAGGTAACTTAAATTCAAACTCAAGGCTTCAAATTCCACCTCTAATTTTCAAGAATTTATCAACTAAAGTATGTAAAGTGTTCATCCAAGGGCTTCTTCCACTCTTCGAGTCCAAGAAATTATTTTTAAACTTCAAGTGTTTGGATTACATGAATTTTATGTTAGGTTTGATTATATTCATGTTTATAATAGTTAATTCGGATTGTAACCCATGTTTTATGATAAGTTTCATGTGGGATTAATTTATATATATGTAATATCATGTGAATCCCTGTTGAACCATTAAAATTATAAAGTTGGAGTTGAATTATGCTATTTACTTGTGTTTAATGTTATATACATCTACTATGCTCATTAAGTGCTTGATGAATTGCTCATGCGAACCACTAAGAAAAGGAAATCATGTCATGTCAGCTTATGTGCTAATTGTACATACAAGTTTTTGATAAAATACCTCCATGAATGAGCTGTGACCAAGTGTACATGATTATGCTTTTCAATACTATATTATGATTTGCTTGTATGCTATCGAGTCCTGGGGTTTTTAATACCCAACAATTTAGATGTGTACTTAGAGCCTGTGTAAGTTACAAGATATTCTCAGTCATGTCACGATCAGTAGTACTCTCACTCAGTTATAGGACTTAGGAAAAACTCAGTAGACTTAGTACTAGTCTAGTTTAGTTCAGTATTTAGTTCAGATAATAGTAAACTCATTTAGTTATATTTCATCAGTCAATCGAACTCAGTAAATTTAATAACAGTTCAGTCCAGCCTAGTACAGACGAGAAATCAGCTCAGTTTTTATTCAGTTGGGAGTAGAATCCAGCACTGAGCGAACCCAGGGATGGGGGCATTCCTGCCAGCAGAGGGTTTGACCCTTAGTGGAAATCCTTGCATTAGAGAACTACATAGCAAGCGTAGGTTGAGATATATTTCTGCAAGATATTATGAGGGTTGATACATCTCATTTGATTTTTTCTACTATCGAGGGTTGACATAAGAGCTTTCTGTTAGAGAGTCTTAACTCATAACTTATCTCTACCCATGGCATGGTGTTGACACCCTTCCAACTGGGTTATAGGTTAGACCCCAATATATTTATAAAAGGGAATATCGATTAGATGATCACCTCCAATAGTCTAAGTTTCATATTCAGTCTTAGCATAAAACTTAATTCAATTGTACAGATTCAAGGCTGTCAGTTATCGCCACTCAACTAAGTACTGAACTCAGTATAGTTCAACAGAATCAAGACTCTCAGATACATTCATTCATTTATCAGTAATACTGTATTAGTAAATCAATATTTAAACTCAGTATTCAGTGTTATCACGATCTCAGTTACAGTCTATGTATTCATGCATCTACTCTCATTCAGTCATACTCATGTTATTCAGTTAGTATTGTTCATGTATATGAACCCATGCATTTTAGCCTACCTCACTGAGTATACTAGTACATTTAAAGTACTGACACATGATTTTCTTTTGTACTATGATGTCTTATATCATAGGTTTAGACGCATTAACTCCAGAGCACTCTTAGCAGCTTAAATTCTCAGTAGATAGAGTTACTGGTGAGTCCTCACAGTTAGAGGACATGATTGTTTATTTTAGCATCGTACTTCATTGTCAGTAGTCAGAGTTAGTTGGGGTCTTGTACCATCAACTCCACAGTTTAGATAGGTTAGAGGCTCTCTAGACTAAAGTATTTTACGATAGTTTTTCAGTTTTTAGTATTGATGTTCATTTTTTGTATTGTGATACCATATTTAGTATTTATTTCATATTTGAACCATATGGCAAATTTCTGCCTATATCCATAAAGGTACAATATTATTATTTAGTTATTACAGTAGGTACCAAACATGCATTGGGTTATGGTCCTTCGGGATTATAAGCATCGTGTAGCATCCGGGGTACAGACTCGGGGTGTTACAAACTATGTATCAGAGCCTAAGGTTCAATAGAGTCGTAGGAAGTCTAAAAGCTACATCAAGTAGAGTCTTGTGCATGAGTGCGTAGCAGTCCACACTTATGGACAGGAGGCTATGACATGATTTAGGCAAAGTTTCCCTTATTTCAATATTTATGTCATGCAAGTGAGCATAAGCTACAGTTAAATTCTTAGTCTAATCCAAGTTTCTCTTCTACTTATAGAATATGCCTCCAAAGAGGACTTAAGAAAGGGGAATGGGAGACCAGACTACCCCTCAGCCTATCCATCCAGATCCTCTGGGCTAGCATGTCTCCCACACTAAGTTCAGAGCAACATTCACCACCCTAGCTCATTCTGTGGCATCCCAGACTGAACGCTCAACTACTGTGCTGGCCAACCCAATGGCCAATACTGCTACTGCTAGGATTCAAGATTTTACCCTAATAAACCCTCAATCGTTTACCGTGTCTCAGTCTGATGAGGACTCTCAGGAATTTCTTTATCAGGTGTAGAAATTTACAAATATTATGGGAGTGACAACTACTGAGAGCGCTGATTTAGCCATGTATTAGTTACATGATATGGCACACTCATGGTTTAAATAGTGGAAAGCAGAAAGGGTTATAGTTGCAGGGCCCATACAATGGGAAGAATTTTTAGTTGATTTTCTGGATAAGTTCTTTTCGCTAGAGTTCAGGCAAGCGAAAGGTTTGGAGTTTTTAAACCTGAAGCACAAAAATATTATAGTACAAGAGTATTCTCTCAAGTTTACTCAGTTAGGCAGATATGACCTGCAGTAGTAGTAGATAGCAGAGCGAATATAAGAAAGTTTGTGTTAGGGGTGTCTAGCAGTGTAGAACTGCAATGCTGATTAAAGAGATAGACATATCCAGGCTCATGGTCTATGCTCAATAGATAGGAAGGACAAGAATAAAGAGAAAGACAGGGAGAGCAAGAAAGGGAGAATAGGTAGTTTTTGTGTTGCTCAGCCTAAGTTAGAGAGTGGGAATCATTCTTAGTTCAACCCAAAATCCTCAGTTTTAGTTTCATCCTCAGCCAGTGCTCTTGTGCTGAAATTTAGAGATGGTAATAGGGATAGGGCGTCAGGCCCTAAACCCCAAGGTAGTGTAAATAGCGCCCGAACCAACCTTTTTTGTTAGAAGTATGGCAGAAACCACTAGGGTATTATAGAGTTGGCAGTGATGTGCGTTTTGGATGTGGCAAGCCAAGCCACAGGGTCAGGCAGTGTCCTTAGGTGGTTCTTAGAGTCAGCAGCAGGGTGCTTTATCTAGTGCCACCAGTGGGCAGTACCCAAAAAAAATTTATTCTCTTTATTCCCAACACGATCAGGAAAGTTCTCCTTATATTGTCAATTGTATGTTACAATTTTTCCATTTACATGTCTATGCTTTGTTAGATCTTAGAGCTTCCTTGTCCTTTGTTACTCCATATATAGCAGTTGATTTTAGAGTCAGTCCCAAAATTCTAGCAAATCCTTTCTCGATCTCCACCCCAGTGGGTAAATCCATCATAGCTAGGTGGGTATATAGGGACTACCCATTTATGATATCTTAGAAAGTCACTTTAGTAGACTTAGTCAAATTAGTGATGACCGATTTTAATGTCATTCTCAACATGAATTGGTTCATTCCTACTATCCCTCAATCGACTGTAGAAATAAAATTTTCCAGTTTTAGTTTTCAAGTGAACCCGACCTAGAGTGTAGGGGTAGTACTTCAACACTTAGGGGTCAGCTAATTTCTTACGTTCAGGCGAGAAAGCTGATATGTAAGGGATGTGTCTACCATCTCATTCGAGTCTAGGACTCTAGTTTAGAAACCCCTACTCTTTAATTAGTGTCAGTTGCATATGAATTCCCAGATATTTTTA
The DNA here is from genome assembly GCF_002878395.1 of Capsicum annuum. Lineage (NCBI taxonomy): Eukaryota > Viridiplantae > Streptophyta > Magnoliopsida > Solanales > Solanaceae > Capsicum > Capsicum annuum. The sequence goes on along the minus strand of NC_061122.1, from coordinate 151,901,306 downwards.
CCAAAGATCTTCCTGGAGTTTCTCCCAAAAGTGAAATCAACTTCGAAATAGAACTTCCTCCAAATACTCAACCCATATCTATTCTTCCATACACAATGGCACCTGCAGAACTCAAAGAATTAAAAGAACAACTAAAGAATCTCTAAGATATGGGATTCATCAGACCCAGTGTGTCCCCATGGGATACACTATTTTTATTCATGGGTAAGTAAGATGGTTCTCTCAGTATGTCTATTGACTACCGTTAACTAAAAAGATTCATGGTAAAAAACAAGTATCCACTTCCCAAAATTAATGACTTGTTTGACAAACTTCAAGGTGCCAGTTACTTCTCCAAGATAGATCTCAAATCAGGCTATTATCAACTTAGGGTCAGCAAATGTAACATCCCAAAGATTGCCTTCAGAACTCGGTATGGTCACTTTAAATTCTTAGTTATGTCCTTTTGTCTTAACAATGCCCCAGCAGCCTTCATAGACTTGATGAACTATGTATTCTAGAAGCTCTTAGATGTGTTTATCATAGTCTTCATAGATGACATTCTTATCTACTCTTGCAGTGAGCACAACCATGCAGACCATCTCAAAATAGTAATATGGACTTTAAGAAATCATCAGTTATTCGCTAAATAAAGTACGTGCTAATATTTTTTAAGGTCAGTAGCTTTCCTCATCCATATATTTTATGATGATGGCATTAGAGTTCATCCCTAAAAGAATAAAGCAGTGAGAAATTGGCCCATACCCATCTCTCATTCAGATATCAAGAGTTTCTTGGGCTTGGCCAGCTATTACCTAAAGTTTGTTATGGTTTTTTCATCTATTGAATCTCCTATGTTAAGAATATCTTAGAAGAAGGTCAAATTCTAGTGATCAGATTCTTGTGAAAAGAGTTTTTCAGAAGTTGAAGACTCGACTTACTAAAGCTTCAGTTTTGACCCTACTAGATGGTTCAAATGGCTTTGTTATGTATTGTGATGTCCCAGAGTTATCTTGGGTGAGTTTTTATGCAGAAAGGTAAGGTCTTAGCCTAGTCCTCTAGATACATTAAACCCCATGAGAATAATTATCCTACTCATGAGATTGAGTTAGCAGCAGTAGTATTTACCTTAAAGATTTTGAGGCACTATTTGTTTGGTATGCATGTTGATGTATTCACTAATCATAAAAGCCTGCAGTATATATTCTATTAGAAAAACTTAAACCTCCATCATAGAAAGTGGTTGGAGTTGTTGAAAGACTACGACATAAGTATTCTGTATCGTCTGGGCAAGGCCAATATAGTGACCGATACTCTCAGTAAAATGTCTATGCATAGTGTTTCCCATGTTGAAGACAGTAAGAAAAAATTAGCTCAGAAATTTTATCAACTTGGTCAAAAAGGTGTTTACTTAGTCAATTAAGAAGAAGGTAATGTATGACTACAGAGTAGTTTAGAGTTATCCCTAATTTTTGAGGTGGAGGAAAAGCAGGATAGGGATCCCAGTCTAGTCATGTTGAAAGAATCATTCATAAATCAGAAAGTAGAGGTTTTCTCCCAAGGGCTAGATGGTGTGTTGCACTACTAGGGTTAGCTATGTATGCCACGTGTAGATGACTTGAGGCAACGAATTCTTGTAAAAGTGCATGGTGCGCGCTACTCTATTCATCAAGGGGACACTAAGTTGTAGCATGATTTGCGGGAGATCTATTAGTGGAGTGGGATAAAGAGAGATATCACAATGTTTTTGGCTAAGTGTTGAATATGTCAGCCAGTTAAGATTGAGTATCAAAAGCCTAGTGGGTTCATGCACGAGTTCAACATTCCTACCTAGAAATGAGAAAAAGTGAACATAGACTTTGAGACGGGTTTTCCTCCTACTCATCATAAGCATTATTTAGTTTGGGTCATTGTAGACAGAATGACATAATCAGCTCAATTCCTACCAATCCATACCTCTCATTCAGCTGAGGATTATGCCAAACTCTATGTTGGAGAGTTAGTCAGATTGCACGGTGTCTATTATCTCTTATCTTATATAGAAGTACCCAGTTTCCCTCTTATTTCATGAAGACATTCTAGAAGAGTCTTGGAAGCCAAGTTCATCTCAGTACGACCTTTCATCTTCAGACAGATGGTCAAGCAGAAAGGACCATTAATACTCTAGAGGATATGTTATGAGTGTATGCAATAGACATTAAAGATTGTTAAGATGACCTCTTGCCTTTAATAGCTTTTTCATACAATGACAACTATCATTTTAGTATTTATATCTCTTTATTTGAGACGTTTTAAGAAAGGAGGTGTAGATCTCCCATTGGTTGGTTAGAAATGGGGGAGGCTATAGTGATAGGGCCTGACTTGGTATTTAATTCCTAAGACAAAGTTAAGTTGATCAGGGAATGTCTTAAGATAGCTCAGAGCCGATAGAAATCATATGCAGATTTGCAAAGAAAATATCTCGAGTCTGAGTTTGGTGATTTTGTGTCCTTGAAAATCTCTTCTATGGAAGGCGTGAACCAGATTGGAAAGAGGGAGAAACTCAATCCCCGTAGGTCGGTCCTTACCAAATTCTCAACCATTTCAAAAAGGTAGGTTGCGAGCTTGAGTTGCCTTTATATTTATCTTTGGTTCATCTAGTTTTTCACATATCCCTGCTAAAGAAATGCATAGCTAACCCATAAGTCGTAGTCCCCGTAGAGGGCATACATATTTTGAATAGCCTCTCTTATAAAGAGATTCTAGTTGAAATCATTGACTATTAGATTCGTAGACTGAGGAACAAAAAAGTCCCTCAGGTCAAAGTTCATTGGCAGAATCAGTCCGTTAAGGGAGCTACTAGTGAAGTAGAAGTAGATATGTGGACCAAGTGTCCTTACCTCTTCTCCAAAAATTTAGACTCAGCCTAAGGTAATATTTTTCCTTAAGCTTATTCAGTTTTATGCCCAGATTTACATTACAAACTTGGTATTAGTTACCATTGCATATTCAGTCTTGTATTCATCTATCAGATATGCCTGTTTCATATGAGGAACTCCGCTTATCAGTAATCCCAGTCATGTATTTATGAAACAACTCGGCAATGTACTCATGCACCAGATATGCATATTAAGTATGAAATTTAGTATGTCAGTAATGTTAGTCAGATAATCATGTTTTAGATATTCATGTCCAGTAAGTAAGTTCAGTCTACCAGTATTCTCAAATTATTCAGTCTCATTAGAGGACAAATATTCCCAAGGGGGAGATAATGTAAGATTCCACAAAATACTTAGTTTCATTCAGTCCTTTAAGATTGTTAAGGGGTTCCCAGACTTGGAAAATTCTAGCTAAGTATTCAGAATTAGTGTTATTTTAGCCTTCAAAAGTTGGCAATCTTATTTTGTGACCTTTTCATCCTTTAAATATTGATATTTCAGTTAGTTCATGATCAGTAAGGTCAATAAGTGTTTTAAAAAAGTTTTAGATTTTTTTAACATCGTTTAGACCATGCTCGAGTGATAAAAAAAGTGAGTCCATATGATATTAATGCATTGTATCATCCATTATGTCGACAGATAATATTTCCCTCAGCTCAATGCAAATTCCAGTGAACCGATGAACACTTGATGCGGCGTATTGGTCATCGCGTCAATGCCAATAATGTGGCACGTCGGTCTACGCGTCAATAACATTGCTTCAAGTCATTAAAATCCCGTATCCTCAGGGTTAATTAAGTTTTTTTTTATGCCCTTCTGCCCCCATAACACAAAATTTAGCCCTCTTTTAGCAAGTTATATTTATTCTTTCACAAATTGCTCAAGAACAAAACCCTAGGTAAATTATATCAAATTCAAGGCTTCAGATTCAACCATTAATTTAAAAGAATTCACCAACTAAGGTATGTGAATTGCTCTACCAAGGGTTTCTTCCACACATGGAGCCCAAGAAACTATTTTTAAACTTCAAGTGTATGATTTTCATGAATTTCATATTGAGTTTGATTATGTTCATGTTTATAATGGTTAATTAGGATTCTAATCCATGTTTAATGATAAGTTTCATGTGGGATTAATTGATATATATGTAATATCATGTGAATCCATATTGAATCCTTCAAATTGTGAAGTTGGAGTTGAATTATGATATTTACTTGTGATTAATGTTTTTGTACATGTATCATGATCATTAAGTGCTTGATGAATTGCTCATGTGAACCAATAAGAGAAGGAAATCATGTCTTGTCAATTTATGTGCAAATTATATAATGCAAGTGTTGATAAAATTCCTTCATGAATGAGTTGTGATCAAGTGCTCATGAATATGGTTTTCAAAACTATGTTATGATTAACTTTTATTTTATCGAGTCCCAGGGGTATTTAATACCTGACAATTTAGCTGTGACTCTTCCAGTGCTATTTCTCACCGCTAAGCCGTAATCATATTATGTTGATCTTTTAGAAAAAGGGTGAACACTTGTATTTTTGAGTTGATGATTTCCTTCTTTTCCTTATTCTATCTTTGTATTGGAGATGAATGTATAAGAGTATTTAGACTTTGAGTTGTATTTCCTATTGTTGAACTTAGATGCTTTTGCACTGATAATACCAGGTCGTGGGAAGTGATATCCATAGTTGATTGTTTATCGTTGTACATTGTCATTTATGATTGTGTTCATCAAATATGGCCCTTGTCAGGTGATTCTACAAAGGTTACCCATTAACTTAGCTCTGGGTTATGATGTTGGCTTACCTACTGGTGGTTCTTTGTAGGTGCCATCATGACTCATGAATAGGGTCATGACAAATTGGTATCATAGTCTAAGTTTCACTAGTATTTTTGGGGCAAGAGCAAGTGTCTAATAGAGTTCTGTAGATTGAAACCTCAACGCCCGTTTCCTATCTTTGGAAGGCTATAAGATACTTTTTGGAGTCCTTCACTTCTTCTTATCATATTGTGCTAAGATTTAGAGTTAATTCGTAGGTTCTTTTCTTGATTTAACTCTTTCATAAGATGCCCAGGACACATGTTTCAGCTATGCATAATGAGGGTCTCGAGACTCAGCCAAGTGATATGTCCCCAATTAGGGATCAGGATGGGCCTCCCCATATCCCATTCCTGCACCTGATCCAGAGATTGCTTTGCCAAAGCTAGCGGTGGACCAAGAAAAAGCCCAGGCTCCACCAGATTTTATTCCTTTTTAATTGCATAGAGACACTTTGGTTCAGCTATTAGGTATTATTATTGGTTCGCAGACTATTAGGGTAGGGGTTCATCCTGCAACTGCATCTCCTGGAGTTGAGGTTCCTCCTTTGCAAATAGAGTTTTAGTTGATGGTTTCTCAGCTAGTTGTGACCCAGATTTCTATGTCTGCTGAGGAATAGATGATGCTGGGTAGGTGTTTGAGGTTGGCTTTGCCTAGGTTTTTTGGTGCTTCAGTAGAGGATGCATTTGAATTTCAGAATGCTTGTGAGTATAGGATTCATGGGTTAGGCCTTTTTAAAACTCGTGGAGAGGATTACACAATTTTTAGTTAGATTTGTCTTCTCGACAATGATAGAGAGGTATTATTAGTTCTAGTCCAGTTGGATCTTCTACCCTTTCCTGGACTCAGTTCTCTAAGATGTTATTGGAGAAACATATACCACAGAGCCTTAAGGATTGATTGAGCGATCAATTCACTAGATTAGAAAAGGTTTCTATAATAGTCACTGAGTATGAGACCCATTTCCATGAGTTTTCTAGGCATGCACTTTCCATCTTGGATACTGATTATGAGAGAGTTTTGTCTTTGTGAGAGGATTGATACTTCCGATTTGGATGGCTACTTAGAGTCTAGTTGTCATCGGTAGGACTTTTGCTGACGTTTCTAATCATGATAAAATGATAGAGGACATATGTCATGAGGGTGGTGATAAGATTCCCAAGTATCAGGGTAGATGGGTGGGAGCCATAGTAGTTCCCAATTCAAAGGTGGTAGTTCTTATATTAGGCATCCTCTGTACCCATCTTTTATGCCTCAGCATCAAACCAGTTGACTAATTTAGGCAGCTCTTTGAACCACTAGTGGCGGTCAGTTTGGTACTAGTGGTCACTATAGTAAGGGAGATGATCAGTATTTTAGAGGTTATATATAGGTCATGATAGGCGTGGTGGTTACTCTAGTTAGCCATATCTGTGAGTTTAAGTTCTGTTCATGATTCATTTTTTACTTACGGTCTTCCCGGTTATTTCACAAGAGATTTCCCTAGTCATAGGGTGATGGTTCTTTTATCCTAGGGTGCTACTCCTATTTAGGAAATTTATTGCTCAGGTAGAGGCATTTAACAAGGATGTAGAGGATTACCCAGGTGCTTGAGATGGTACTCAGGAAAGTAGGATAAAAGGTCAGTCAGGTGCCCAGCCAGGTGTCGGGCGTGGTCAGTAGTATGTAGTACCTGCAAGGCTCAAGGCTTACACTTTAGATGCTACTTTGACAAGTATGATTTTGTGTGCTGCAAGTTTGATCTTGCTTTATTTGATCTCGGATCAAGTTATTCTTATATAAATGTTTATTATGCGCTATGGTTAGACTTGACTTGTTATTTGTTATCTGTTCCATTGCATATATCTACTCCCGTAGGTGATTCTTTAGAAGTGGATCGAGTATTAATATTATATATTGTTATATTTGTGACGTTGATTCTTATGTTGATCTTATTATTCTAGATAAACTAGATTTTAATGTAATTCTGGGCATGGATTTGCTATCCCACTATCATGCGGTCATAGATTATTTTTCCAAGATAATTACCTTATCTATGTCCAGTATACCCCCAGTCGCATGGCAGAGAGTGATTAGCAATGAGCTAATAGGGATTATTTCTTATGTTGGTGCTAGAAGGCTTATATCAAGAGGCTGCGAGTCTTATCTCGAATATGTATGTGATACTCATGTTGAATGATGATTATTCCATGAGGGATTTTCAAGATTATGCCTTGTACAAAATTTCCATCGATATAAGATTTGGTTAAATATGATAAACGGGTATGAAGCTATGCCTATTTCAAGTTCGCATCATAAAACAGGACCATATTGGTCAGTGGCGCGCCGCACCACAAGCTAAAATGGCACTTGTCCTTTTCCAGTTTCTCAGCGTGATTTTCCCCGCATCACACCAAAGTTCTAGGTTAGGAAGGAAGGGCCAATGTGATGGCTCCGCATCGCACCATCCCTCAATTTCTCAATTGCCAAATTCCAATGACACAGCGCAATAGCGCCACATCGCGATAGGGGACCAGTTCAGGAAAATTTTACTGAAATTACAAGACTTAACCAAGGGTTAAAAGGGTCAATTTCCACCCCTATTTAAACCCAATAACATGTGATTTAGCCATTCTTTACCAAAAATACACTAGTTTCTCTCAAGTTTCTCTCAAGAACAAGCTAGGGTTTCTATTGGGGATTCAAATTCAATCAGGTTTCACCGTCAATGTTCACGAAATCATGAACAAAGGTATGATTAGTGTTCATTCAAGGACTCCTTTTGTCCATGAAGTCCAAGAATCTCTTTTCAAATTCAATTGTATGGATTTTTGTATGAATTGCATGTTGGGTTTGTGTTGCTCATGTTGTTAATGACCAATTGAGTTTTAATCCATGTTTGGTGATAAATTTCATGTGGAATTTACTAGTAATGCCATATCTTCATGTAAACCTAGGATTAAAACCCTTGGATGATGAAATTAGATATGAATCATGATATTTTGATTTTTGTATAATGTTGTCTACTTATATTATGCCTACCATGTGTTTGATTAAATGCCTACATGGAGGAAAAGTGCCCAACTAGTATGATATTATGAAATCCCCAAGTTTGTACAAGTTTATGCATATCACATGTTGGATGAAGGGTTTTAATATATGAATTATGAATTGTGTTGTTAGTCATGTGTTCATGTAAGTCATGCTTTGTCAGTTTCTTTCCATCGAGTCCTGGGGGTACGTATACCCAACAATTTAGTTGTATGCCCAAAGCCATGTCATGTTTTCAAGATACTCCCAGTTATGCTATGATCCATAGAACACAGTCAGTCATGTGACTCAGGAAAAAACCCAAAAATCTTAGAAATCTTAGTAATATCAGTGATCTCAGTACTCAGTAATCTCAGTAACCTCAGTATTCTAAGTCAATCTCAGTAACTTCAGTATTTTCAGTCAGTCCTTAGAACTCAGTATATTTCGTCAGTCAATGGAACTCAGTAAATTCTGTTTAGCTCCACTAGACAATACCACTAGTATTAGTTCAGTTCAGTTCAGTTAATCATCTCAGTTGAGTTAATCAGTTCAGTGTCTTTCAGATGGGAGTAGGATTCAGTACTGAGCGAGCCTAGGGATGGGGAATCACCCGCTAGATAGGACTGAGATCCCTAGAAGCAATCCCTAAGTTCCAAAACTACATAGCCATCATAGGTACGAGATGTCGCCCGTTAGATAGGATTGATATACTCAGGGATCACCTGTTAGCGTATTTAAATGTATAGGACTGATCGCAAGGGTCACCCGCTAGAATAGGACTTACTCCATAGCAACTGTCTTTATCAGTGGCGCAGTAATGACACCATTTCAACTATGGTTAAAGGTTAGATCCCAGTTAGGTTACTATGCAAAATGTCGGTTAGATGAATACAACCCACAATTTTAGTTGTAGAATGAGGACTATGAGATATAGACAATTTAGCTCAATAGTATAGATTTAGGACTGTCAGATATAGTCAATCTTTATAGTTATAAATAGACCCCGAGATCAGCCACCAGGTAGCAATGATCTCAACTATGGTCAATTAGTATCAGTATCATCAGATATAGAGATCACTCGCTAGATAGTTCTGATCTCAGATTCAGTTACTTAGATATGGTATAAAACTCAACTAGTTCCATCAAATTCAGGACTATCAGATATATTCACTCATGTTATCAGTTATATTAGTTATTAGAACTTATATTATTCGTATTTATCATCATGACTGTCAGCTACATTCAACAAAACCAGTTCTTCATAATCAAAATTGTCAGACACATAGTATCAGTGCCTCAATATTCATTAATATAGTATCAGTTTCACACTCATCAATGACTCAGATGTCAATATCAGTAGACATAGTAGTCAAAACTCAATATTCAATTCTATCATGTTCTTAATTACACTTACGTATGCATGCATGAATTCTCACATTTATGTTAGTAAGTCAGTCAGTATTGTTTAAGTGTATGAACCTATTGTATTCAAATTACCTCACTTGCATACTAGTACATTCAAAGTACTGACGTATTTGTGCTATGGTGTCTTATACAATAGGTTTAGAAGCACGAGCTCCAGAGAATCTGTAGCATCCCAGTTCGGCGATCAAAGTTAGTTGTGAGTCCTTATCCTTTGAGGACATGATGATCATGTTACTATTTCAATTTTTAGTTTATTTCAGTATTTTGATTTAGTTAGGGACATATCACATCAACTCCTTATTCAGAAAGTTTAGAGGCTTTCAGATATTTATCTCAGTTGTTTTGGTATTGTTATAACATATTTTCCAGTTATGTACTAGTATTGAGCATTAAGGCCTTACATTTCATGTTTGTAGATTTATGATATTATTACTATTCTTTAGTGCTCAATTTACACATATCAGTCATGGGTTAGCTTGTGGTCCTTTGGGGTCATGGGCACTGTGTAGCATTCTGATTACCAGATTTAGGGCATTACAAACTTGTTATCAAATCATAAGGCTCAACAAGATCCTAGGAAGTCTGAAAAGCCGTATCTAGTAGAGTCTTTGTACATGTGCGTATTGTGCACCACACTTATGTATAGTAGGCTATGAGATGTTTTAGGAAAACTTTACCTTCTTTAAGTATTCATGCCATTACAGTGAGCATAATCTCAAGTAAATCTCTCAGTCTAATCTGTTTCTCCCTTTCTTCTACAGAACATGCCTCCCAAAAGAAGAAACAGGAATAAGTCAGCCCCTCAGCCCGAAGAACCTTTAGGCGAATATGTTTCTCATGCAGTGTTCAGAGCTGCATTCACTACTCTTGCTCATCTAGTTGCCACTCATAATTAATGACTAGCTACCATTCTGGCCAACCCAGTGGCTAATTCATCTGTAACCAAGATTTGAGACTTCACCCAAATGAACCCTCCATACTTTTTAGGGTCTAAGTCAGATAAGGACCCTCAAGAATTCCTAGATCAGGATCAAAAGGTGACCGACATCATGGGGGTGTCTACTATAATGAGTGCTAAGCTAGCTACATAACAGTTGTAGGATGTGACTCATAATTGGTTCAAATAGTAAAAGTCAAAGAGGGCGGATGATGCAGTGTAAGTTGAGTGGGAAGAGTTTGCTTCCACCTCCCTTCATAGATTCTTTTCCTTAGAGATTAAAGAATCCAAGGTGCTAGAGTTCATCAACCTCCGAAAGGGAAATATGATAGTCAAAGAGTATTCTATTAAATTTACTCAATTAGAAAGATATGCCCCATATATGGTTGCAGACAGTAGGGCCAAGATGAGTAGGTTTGTGTTTGGGGTGAATGATAGTGTGGTTAATAAGTGTAGATCCACGATGCTGAATAGTGACATGACTTTAGCTAGACTTATGACCCATTCTCAGCAGATAGAAGAGCAAAAAATTAAGATAAAGAAAAAGCATAATAAGAGCGAGAGGATAGGTAGTTTTAGTTTTGCTCAGCCTAAGTTAGAGGGTGGTTTCCATTCTTAGTATAGACATAAATTTTAGTCCTATCTCCATCTTTAGCTAGTGCACCATTGCTCATGTTTGGGAATGACAGTTATGATGGGTTGCCTGAATTTGAGGCCCAGGGTAGTGAAAACAGGAATCTTACTTATCTGCTTTGGAAAGAGTGTGGTAGGAATTACCTTGGTGTATATGGAGAAGTCAGGTATGTTATGAATGTGGTAAACTAGGCCACAGGCTACGGGAATGTAGAGTAAGGGCTCAAAAGGGAAAATATTTACACCAGCATGGTGTCACTTCCATTACCACTAGTGGTCAGCATCAGAACAAGTTTTATACACTTCAGAATTGCTATGATTAAGAAAATTCCCCCAGCATTCGGGTACATTATAGGTTCTTCATAATCATGATATACACTATTTGACCTCTTGCTCTTATTTTAGCTTAATATTTTCAGCATTACTTATTCAGTTATGAATCAGTCCGTGGATGCCCTGTGCATCACCCTAATATCCCTGTAGGCTGAACATTCTTAAAGGGACATTGTGTTCTAAGGGGGAGATATGCCATTTTTTCCCTCAACATTCTTATGCCTTAATCCAGTTTAGAGTAGAGGGTATTCATAATTTGACACTCAAAGTCCCAACCTCAGCTTTGGGCCAAGTATTCAGAGGCTTAGTTTTGTTCATGCTATTCAGTTCGTATGTCACGCATCAGACTAGATTCAGGTAGGTTCTCATATTTCTGCTCATGCACATTTAGTAAGACTATCTCGGATTCATTAGCATTTCCGGTCAAGATAATAGTTCTCCATAGTCCTACTCAGTTTAATGTTTAGTGTTCATCACAAACTTTGTACTAAGTACCTTTGCATATTTAGCAAGCATTCATATATTAGTATAGGAATGTAATTATGTATTAGACATGCATTCTCACTACGAGAATTCAGTTCATCAGAATATTCACTCATGTGCTCATAAATCAATTATCTGTCATGCATCAAATATGCATGAATTCAACTTATTAGTCATGAATCAGATATGCATGAATTCATCTTATTAGTCATGCATCAGATATGCATATTTAGTATGTTATATTCAGCCATCAGTCATGTCAGTCATGAGATTATATTCTAGTTATTCATTATTCAGTACGTATGTCAGTGTATGTTATTCCCCTCACTCTTAGTCTCATTCGAGGAAGAATGTTCCTAAAGGGGAGATATTGTAATACCCCAAAGTTTCCTAGCTAATTTCATCCTAAGAAGGCCTACTACTAGCTTTTAAATTGAATAATGATTATTCCATGAGGAATTTTCATGATTTTCACTTTTTTTCATATGGGAAATTTAATAATCTATCCATCAATATAAGATTCCCTTAAATCCGATAACCGGGTATGAAGTTAGGCTTATTTCAAGTTCCCATCGTAAAACAATGCCATATTGGTCAGTGGCGCGCCACGCCATAAGCTAAAATAGCAATTGTCCTTTTCAAGTGTCTTAGTGCAATTTACCCCACGTCACACCAAAGTTCCAGGTTAGGAAAGAAGGGGAAATGTGATGCTCCGCATCGCGCCATCCCTCAGTTTTCCATTTGTTAATTGTAGTGACACAGCGCGATAGCTCCGTGTCGAACCAGGGGCCCAGTTCTGGAAAATTTTACTAAAATTACAAGACACGTCCAAGGGTTAAAAGGGTCAATTTCCTACCACTATTTAAACACAATAACACATGATTTAGCCATTATTCACCCTAAATATACTAGTTTCTCTCAAGTTTCTCTTTAGAACAAGCTAGGGTTTCTTTTGGGGATTCAAATTCAAGAAATTTTCACTGTCAATCTTCAAGAATCATGAACTAAGGTATGTATAGTGTTCATTCATGGACTCCTTTCATCCATAAAGTCCAAGAATCTCTTTCAAAATTTAAGTGTAAGGATTTTTGTATGAATTCTATGTTGGGTTAGAGTGGCTCATGTTGATAATGGCGAATTGAGTTTTAATCCATGTTTGGTGATAAATTTCATGTTGAATGTACTAGTAAAGCTGTAGATTCATGTAAACCTAGGATTAAAACCCTAGGATGATGAAACTAGATATGAATCATGATGTTTTGATTACTGTATAATGTTGTCTACATATATTATGCCTACTATGTGTTTGATTAAATGCCTATACAAAGGAAAAGCGCCCAACTAGCATTATATTATGAAATCCCCATGTTTGTACAAGTTTAAACATATCACATGTTGGATGAACTGTTTCAATATAGGAATTATGAATTGTGTTGTTAGTCATGTGTCCATATAAGTCATGCTATGTCAGTTTCTTTCCATCGAGTCCTGGGGTACTTATACTTGACAATTTAGTTATGTACCTAGATCCATGTCATGTTTTAGAGATACTCTCAATCAAGCTATGATCCATAGAACTCAGTCAGTCATGTGACTCAGGAAAACCCAAAAATGTTAGAAATCTCAGTAATCTGAGTGATCTCAGTACTTAGTAATCTCAGTAACCTCATTATTCATAGTCAATCTCAGTTACTTCAGTGTTCTCAATCAATCCTCAAACTCATTATATTCCATCAGTCATTGAAACTCAGTAAATTCAGTTTAGCTTCGTTAGACAATACCACTAGTATCAGTTCAGTTCAGTTAATCAGCTCAGTTCAGTTAATTAGTTCATTGTCTTTCAGATGGGAGCAGGATTTAGCACCGAGCGAGCCTAGGGATGGGGACTCACCCACTAGATAGGATTGAGATCCTTAGAAGTAATCCCTAAGTATCATAATGAAATAGCCATCACTGGTACAAGATATTATTCATTAAATAGGACTGACATATTCAAGGATCACCCGTGAGCGCATTTCAATGTATAAGACTGATCTTCGGGGTCACCCTCTATATTAGGACTAACTCCATAGTAGTTGTCTTTATCAGTTGCGTGATACTGATACCCTTCCAATTAGGGTTACAGGTTGGATCGCAGTTAGCTTAGTATGGGGCATATTTGTTAGACAAATACATCCCAGAGTTTCAGTTACAGAATCAGGACTGTCAGATACAGTCAATTCAGTTTAGTAGTAGAGATTTAGGACTGGTAGATACAGTCAATCCTTATCATTATAAATAGACCCCGGGATCAAACATTGATAAGACTAATGTTAACTATGTTCAATCAGTATCAGTATCATCAGATGTAGATATCACCCACTAGATATGACTAATCTCACATTCAGCTACTAAGATACAGTGCGGAACTCAGCAAGTTCCACCCGATTAAGGTCTGTCAGATATAGTCACTCATGTTATCATAGTATTTAGCTCCAGGATAGTCAGATACAATTAACAAGATTAGTTCTTCATAATCAGAACTATCAGATAGAATTATCCAAATATCAGTAATATTGTATCAGTCCGTCAATATTTTGTAATACAGTATCAGTTTGTCGCTAATCAGTTACTCAAATATTAATGTTAGTAGACTCAGTATTCAGAAATTAGTATTCAGTTCTGTCTTGATCTCAGTTACTATTACGTATGCATGCATATATTCTCACGTCCATGTTTGTCAGTCAGTTAGTATTGTTCATGTATATGCACCTATTGAATTCAGCCTACCTCACTTGTATACCAGTATATTCAAAGTGCTGACATATTTATTCTATGTTGTTTTATAGCATAGGTTAAAAAGTATGAGCTCTAGAGAACCAGTAGCATCCTAGTTCATCGATAAGAGTTAGCAGTGAGTCCTCATCCTTCGAGGATATGATAATCATGTAACTAGTTCAGTTTTTAGTTTATTTCCATAGTTGGAGTTAGTTGAGGACATGTCCCATCAACTCCATATTTAGATAGTTTAGAGGCTTTCAGACTACAATATGTTTAGACAATTATCTCAGCTGTTTTGGTATTTTTATACCATATTTTTTAGTTATGTACTAGTATTGAACCCGATGGCCTTTCAGTTCATGTTTCTACATTAATGATATTATTAATATTATTCAGTGCTTAATTTACAGATATCAATCATGGGTTAGATTATGGTCCTTCGTGATCATGGGCATCGTAAAGTATTTCCAATACTAGATTCGATGCTTTACGGTTTTGTTAGACTGAGTGTGTGCCCGTGGGGAGCCCCTATTTTAATTATAAAGAAGAAAGATAGTTTGTTCCATATGTGAATTTAATATAAGCAGCTTAATAAGTTTATGGTGAAGAACGGTTATCCTATGCCTCTCATTGATTATTTGTTCAACTAGCTTCAGGGCATAGATGTGTTTTCTTATATAGGTTTGAGGTTCGGCTATCATCAATTTAGAATTCGAGCTAAGGATATCTTAAAAATAGCTTTCAGGATCCATTATGGTCATTTTGAGTTTTTGGTGATGTCTTTCGGGGTGACTTAAGCCCAAGCCACATTTATGGATAACATAAACCTTGTGTTTAGAACTCACCTATACTCTCTCATTATTATATTCACTAATGACATCCTTGTGTATTCAAGCAGTAGTGAGGAGTATACACACTATTTCAAGATTGTGCTAAAGACTTTAAGAGGTTATGTACTTTTTTCCAAGTTCTCTAAGTATGAGTTTTGGCTCAAGTCAGTGTCATTTCTTAGATATATGGTGTCCAAAGAGGGTATTATGGTAGACCCTGCTAAGATTTTGACGATTAGTGATTAGTATAGGCCTAATTCTCTGACTAAGGTCTACATTTTCATTGGTTTTACCATCTATTACAGTTATTTTGTTGA
The DNA here is from genome assembly GCF_002878395.1 of Capsicum annuum. Classification (NCBI taxonomy): domain Eukaryota; kingdom Viridiplantae; phylum Streptophyta; class Magnoliopsida; order Solanales; family Solanaceae; genus Capsicum; species Capsicum annuum. The sequence continues at coordinate 151,885,853 of NC_061122.1, read as the reverse complement.
GAGTTTTGCTACTATATAATAGACTGAATCGAACTCGAGTTCCTTTGTAATGGTCTGAGAAGTGTGACGTGAGCTTTGGAAAGCTCAAGGATTGCCTTACTTTATCTCCAGTGTTACCTTTTCAAGTTGAGGGTAAGGAATACACCATGTTTTATGATGTTTCTGGTCTTGGTCTTTGTTATGATTTGATGTAGCATGGTCATGTTATTTCTTATGCTTCTAGATTTTTGTGCATGAGTGCAACTACCGCACTTATTATTTTAAGTTGGCGGCGGGAGTTTTGCACTCAAGATTTAGAGGCATTATTTGTATGGTATGCATTGTGACATTTTAACTGATCATCACAATATTCAACATCTTATGACCCAATGAGAGATTAATGCTCACCAATGTAGATGTATGGAGTTACTAAAGGACTATGATATTTCTATCTTGTATCATTTGGGTTAGGCAGATATGGTAATTGATGCCTTGATTCCAAGGCAGTGAGTATAGGTAGATTTTTTTATATTTCTATTTCTCAAAGGCCTATGTTATAGGACATTCATTCCTATGGCAATTTGATGGTTCGTCTTGATATTTTAGATCTTGTGAGGATTTTGGCTTGTGTGGAGGTGATGTCATCCTTATTTGAAATTTTTTTTTATTATCAGTATAAGGATAGAAAGTTGTGTTTTCTTTGGGATCAGTTGGTGAGTAGTGAGTTTTAAAGACACAGTATTGATTTTCAGGGTCTTTTTAGGTTTCACGATCATATTTATGTTTCTCGTCTTGATAACTTGATTCAGTCAATTCTTCATGAGGCTCATAGTTCTAGATATTATATTCATCACGGTATTACCAAGATATATAGATATTATAGAAAATATTATTGGTGGGATGATATAAAGAGAGATATGGTAGAATTCATAGCTTGTTGTCTTTATTCTCAGCAAGTGAAGGTCGAGCATCATTGTCCACATGGGTTTACTCAGAGATTACCCATTCCAAAGTACAAATGGGTATGGATTACTATGGACTTTATTAGTGTCTTACCTCATACTCCCCGTGGTATTAATGGTATTTAGGTTATTGTGGACTATTTGACAATATAGGCATATTTCATTCCTATTTAGATGACCTTTAGTGCTAAGAGATTAGCCTAGATTTATATTTTGGAGATAGCTTGTTTGCATGGGGTGCCTATTTCTATCATATCAGACCGTGGTTCTGTATTTACTTACTATTTTGGGGCACATTTTCGAAGGAATTAGGTACTCGAGTGGATTAAAGTACAAATTTTTATCTAAAAATAAATGGCTAGTCCAAAAAGACTATTTAGGTGCTTGAGGATATGATTTGAGCATGTGTTATGGATTTTGGAGGACAGTGGGATCAACACTTAGCATTAGCAGAGTTTGCCTATAACAATAGCTACCATTCAAGTTTGGAGAAGGCGCCTTATGAGTCTTTATATGGTAGGAGGTGCCATTCTCTGATCGAATGATTTTATACTTCTAAGGTGAGACCTCGTGGTATAGAATTGTTTCAGTACTCATTGGATAGAGTTAGGGTGGTTCAGGATAGGCTAAGAACTACCTAGAGTAAACAAAAGGCCTATACCAACCATAGACTCCATGCCTTGAGATTCTGAGTTGGTGACCATGTATTCCTTCGTGTTTTTCCTATGAGGGGTGTGATGATATTTGGAAGGAAGAGTAAGATAAGCTCTTGTTTCAGTTTTCTGTTATAGATTCTCCACAAAGTTGGTGAAGTGTCGTATGAGTTATCCTTGTCACAATATTTTGTTGTTGTTCATCTGATTTTCTATGTATATATGCTGCAAAAGTATATTCGTGACCCATATTATGTGCTTAGATAGGACTTGGTCTAGTTAGATGAGCAGTTATCCTTTGTAGAGGAGCCCATGCTTATTTTGGCTAGTGATGTAAGGCAGTTGTGTACTAGATAGATTTTTGTAGTTAAGTTTTAGTGGAGGCACTGCCCAGTAGAAAAGGCCACTTGGGAGATCGAGATTGAGTTGAGATCTCAATATCCTCATTTATTTGAGACTTTAGGTATTTTCTTTATCTTTAACTATCGGGGATGAATGTTCCTTAGTAGTGGACGTTGTAATGACCCTTCAGGTCAGTTCCCATGTTCTCACTTATTTTCATCGATAGAGCTTTCCCATAGCTTACACAAATCATTGATGACTTGTTGAAATAGAAAGTTCGATTACTTAATAGTTTGTTTACATTTAGAACCATTTCCCTATTTAGAAGTTTTCGTTTATTCCAAATGGGCACTAAAAAAATTAGTAAAACGATATTGGATATGAATTCCAACTGTCTTAACACTTCTAAAATATTGATTTTAGGTTGGATAGACCTTTGGTCCTACCGCGCGCGACTTCATTTTGACCTATTGGTCGAAAAATTTGAGAAATAGGGCCTATATTTGATCAAAACGACTTCATACACAAAATCCAACTTCGCTAATACATCCAGAACATCAAAATCAGTATGGTTGCATATTTTGTTTGCTCATATAGGATTACGGATGCATCTCGATGCATTAGTAGAAAGATGGAATTAATTTTTAACTTTTAGTTGTCGTCTGTAAAGGATGGAGATACCGTGATTATGATAGCCTTAGAGTGATCACAATGGCCACAATCTAAGCAAGCATGTATGCATGATTGCTACTTCTGAGGGCTTGGGCAATGCGTATTTATGTGCAATTAGGTCCAAGAACTTGGCCATTTTATCTATTTCTTATTCTCTAAAGACCTAATGGAGAGAGTAGTCCTTAAAGCGAGTTTTTGGTTTTGAATTGGGAGTTTAAACAACTTGCATATTCATGATTAACATTGAATCTAAGGTAAAATTCCTTTAATTTTGGTGTTGAATTCTTGATTATTAGACCCAAAACCCCAAATGGCTTAAGGATTAGTTTTAGCCCCAAATATGGTTGATTTCCATTAATTTCTTATGGGTTATAACACCCTAATGGTATTTAAACAATGGGTTTGTCTTAAAATTGATTTTTCATATGTGGGACCCACTTGAGAGGTTTTGGTGTTGTTTTGAACCCGCAGCACAATGGTGCAATATTGGTGTTATTATTCTCATATTAATGCATAGATTATGTTTTTTTACTCTACGGTTCCTTAGAAATGCTTCAAGGAAAGGGAAAGTAAAGATTGTTGGTTCATGAGCTATATTTGGATTCAATGTAGGTTACGCTTGTGTTATATAGAGATTTATTGTAGTATAATTGTGATATCTTAATTATATTTGTCGGGGTCTTGGATGGTTAAATATAAATATTAATGCTTTAGATTAGTTAATACATTTAGGCTATTGAACTTGTTAAGTGTGATATTTAACTTTTAGTCTAGAACAATGGTTAGTTGGACTTGCTCTCTCATGAATGGCATGAGAATGCTCTAGTTTCTCTAGTTATATGGGAGTGACTTTGTTCACTCACCTTACTATTATGTTGGCCTAGTTTTGTAGTTGTAGATTGAGTATAAGTACTTGGATGACTTAAGAGTAATACTTGAGGAAGAATTGTCCTATGGAACTAGTGAGGATTGATAAACCTTTGAGACATGATTTATATAATCTAGTCTAATTTCGGGTAGAAATTAAACTTGAAAAAGATAATTTGGGATATTAGAAGCGGAACTTGACATGCCTTAAGCTTGAACTATGTAACTTAATTATTGATCCAGATATGTGTTGAATGCCTAGAATGTGCTTTTGGTAATGTGATGGCTAAACCTGGTAAATGGTTTATTCATCATGTTGATTCGAAAATAATGTGCATGCTTGATTGTAATCTTATTTATACTATTTGGATAGCATTTGGAAGCCCTGTAAATAAAATTCATAATTATGCTATCACTTGGTTTTATTGTCTAGTTTACTATGTGAGCCTTAGATTAAGTTATTATTAATATTATGCTCAATCATGGTGACGATATTAATGTGCTGCAAAAGAATCCTTTTCTGCTAATATTGTGAATTATGATAATAAAGAAGGGTTCGAGAAAGTATAACCATGAGTTGTTATTGACCATGCTAATGATCATTTTAAGCTCGGTAATGTGTGAAATGCTCCTACAACAAGCATACACTTTCTCATGCACCTAATAATACATTTCATTGGTATCAAATAGCAAGGAGCGATGATATTCCTTTTCTTACTTCTTTTCCCACTTCATTCTTCCTTAGGCTTACATTTGTTATTGATTTGGCTATATATATAAATATATTCATATTGATGTCATATGGGACATATTGATGTTATGATGATGCCCAGCAAGGCTGGAGGTTATATTGATGTTATATTAATGCCCGATAAGGTCAGAGGATATATTAATGTTATGTTGATGCTCGGCAAGGATGGATGATATATTAATGCAATTTTTATTCCCATCAAGGACGGAGGATATACTAATGTTATGATGATACCTGATATATCTAGACGAGGTATCGCTATTATGATGATGCCCGATAAATCCAAAAGAGGTATTATGTTATGATGTTGCCCAATAAATACAAAAGAGGTGTTGATATTACGGTGATGCCCGGTAAACACAGAAGGTATAGTGATGTTGTAAATATGCTATGTATGGTAAGTATATATAAATATATAGTTATATATGTAGTTATGCCCTTATATAATTGTTCCCGTATGTGCATTCGTGATATGATGTTTTACTTTGAAAGTTGTCTATAATTGTCTACCATTAATCACTTGTTAACTGGAATGGCTCTTGTTAATGCAAATTAGAGAATAGAATTAGAATATGTAAAATAATGAGTAAGTCTAATTGGTAAGTGTAACCATGTGCAGAATTAAGGATTCACCTAGTGGATAGTTTTGGGTTGAATAAATGGATAAATAATGGATTATTGCCTTATAAATTAGGAAATGTGGTAACTAGTGGTCTATATAAATTGATTATATTACTTGATTGCTAGAAGTCTAGAATACTAGTAGGTGAAGCTTGTTTAGTTAAAATGTGGTGACAAGTAATTATGCTTTTTAAATGGCTAATGACAATAATGGTTGATGATTGTTGATTACTAGTGATATTGATGCCTAGTTTGTTATGTGGTTTAATGCTAAAATGTTGACTTAGAGATTTATGGTACTAACTAGTAAGAGGCATTGCTTAATAGATAGATAAGTGTGTTTGATAATATGTAACCCCATTCCTATGTGATGACTAGTGCATTTCTGATAAGTAGGAATGAACTTTGGCTAAATGGAAACTATGGTTTAGCTACGCTTCTTGATTAGATATAGATGTTCTCTATTTAGTGAATAATAATCAGTTACTATTTCATGATGATGGATTATAAGGAATCGGTTATTGGATGCCTTATAATGACTAGCAAACTAGTAGTTTAATAACAAGTGTTGGTTAGTTAATAATGAGTAGATATAGTATATGGATGGGTTAGATATCTAGATGACCATAACTATGATTGTGAGTACTTGATATATGTTAGTTCATAGGTGGTAATTGATGATGATCATGAGCTTGGAAAATGTACTTTTATACAAAAGGTAGTACACCATGGATATCCATGACTTGGTTACAAGATTACATACTTGGTGATTTGGATCTTTAATGTACTCTCCGGTGGTATAGGATGCCATGATGAGTTCTTTGCTTAATGTTTTATGAGTGTACTCCCCGGTGGTATGGGATGTCGTGGTGGGTTCTTTTACTTATGCTTTAATAGATGTTTGTATATCATATTTGTCTTATTTCGATTTTGACTGTATCAGTGACACTTTATATTTTGGATCATTTACTTCTTATAATGGTATTGGCGCATGTCAAAGGGATATGTCATAGTATTGTTCTACTTTTATTATTGATTATATAGAGCGATGATAAAGTCAATTCAGGTTCAATTCTATACCTTGATGTAGAAATATTGTCTTACTTTATATCTTTATATCATGATTTAGCTCAGTCGCCCAATGATGCCTACTGAGCACCCATCATTTTGGTATCCATACTACACATCTGTACCTTTTTGGTGCAGACCTGAATATTAGTTGCCACTGTTGAGCTGAAATAGTATTGTGTTGATCTTTTGGACACAAGGTTAGCTCTTGGAGTTTCGAGTCACCCGTTTCCTTCCTATCCTTATTTAGTCTTTTCTATTCGGAACGAATGTATAAGAATATTTAGACTTTGAATTGGATTTCCTATTGTCGAACATAGATCCTATTGTACTGATATTACTAAGTTGTGGGAATTGGTATCCATAGTTGATTGTTTATTCTGGAATGTTGTCGTTTATGATTGTGTTCATAAATTTTGTCCCTTGTCAGGTGATTCTACCAAGGTAACTCATTGCCTTAGCTCCAGGTTTACTGTGTTAGCTTACTTATTGGCGGTCTTAGTAGGTGCCATCACTACTCGTGAATCGGCTTGTGACACCTTCCATATTGTCCCCAAGTTAGACAAAAGAGTTTCCACAAGCATCAGATCTCCTGGTAGGAAAAATTGGAAATGCGAACAATTGGGGATTAGAGGAGATTTCCACATCCTAGACTTTACAGCTCAAAAGTAGAACACTAGAAAAGGAAATATTCCTGTATGCTATGTAGCCACTCCTTTATAAATGGTGCGCAACACACCCATAAAAAAGACTTTACCTTACATTGCGTTGTGAACACCCAATTGACCCTGAACCTAAGCTATGATACAAACTTTGTCATGACCTGAACTAGGGTCTGGCTGTGATGGGTAACCCAAGTCCGCCGAGGATTAGAGACCACCCTCTTTACCTAGTCAAACTGAATGCACCATACTGGCAATAGATGAATTCAATACATATAACAAGATATAATAACAAATAATTAGGAAAGTACTAAAAACTCACTGACATCTATTTCTTGAATCGTATAGGGATACAACGTCAAGAGATGGATAGCAAGGTGAGCGCTAGCATGTCACTCAGGGAAGGGATAAAAAATGCCAAGTGAAAATCATAGCAAAATCCACATAAATAGATTGTACATACATATATAAATATAACATGTTGGGATAGGAAACAAGGTTTAGTATGAAAGATACACATTATCCTAAACTATATAGCTTAACCGTCATAAAAAGGCACCCACGAGTTATATTGGTTCAGCTCCCTCTACTGAAAGGGTTCCGGTGTATGTTAGCCACACAAACCTGAGGTACCAAGGGTGACCATTGGATTCCGTAACCCCTCATAAATCTAAGGTATAAATAAATATCATTAGTGTGAACCTTGCACACGGTCATCAAGACCAATCATTACGTTAGTAAATGCGAGTTTCCAGTATCGGTCTTTTGGGACCTCCACCTTCATGGCTCAGCTACATAACCCCCACTAAACCTAATTAAAACAAGTTTCACATAACCAACGAATTGACCACTAATTCACACCATAGGTAATTTCTTACCCTTACGCTTGCAAGCTTATAATTATGTCATTACAATTCCATTAACTTGGAAAATACCTTGACCCATTTTGTTTATTAAATCTATGTAGGGGAATTCCATACCCCAAATTTTCATTGAATCAGTGACGGGGAATTCCACGACACCTTTTTTCACTAAATTAGTGTGGGGAAATTCCATGACCCCATTTGTTCATTAAATTAAATTTGGCCCTTCATCCTTTTATGCGATGAAATAGTTCCAAATATATTTTCAATGTGTATGTTCTCATGTTCAAAACAAGTTTAATAAGATTGGGTTGAGGTTATCACTAATTTAAAAATCAAAACATTCCATTTGGGTTCATCCACAACCCCTATTGAAATTAACCATGTGCACCCCAAATAGTTTAAAATCATCAATTTAAACCATGAATCATCCATAAACGAAATAGGAAAAACAATTCATTCATTGACGCTCAAAAGCCCTCAACCCACATTAATACACCCTAATTTAATCGCATGAATAATAATTGTACATACATTCTTTTAACAAAATAACCTTTGGGAAGTGTAACATGCCTGAGATACTAAGAATTACGTAGAGAAATCAACTTGTGCGCATTGTACTTGCTAGTTTCTTAGAAACCCTAGGTGCTCTTGAATTAGGGATTTGATAGAGCTTAAGAGAGAGTGTTTGATGGTTAAGAGTTTTTAATAAGGTGCTCAACAAGATTTATCGATGTTGGATTTAATTGGGTCAAGGAGATAAATGACGAGAATGCCCCACTTAAAAGTGTAGAAAAAGACGCCCAGGCATCACGGGTCACCTTACGACTTATGATGACTCCTTAAAAATTGTCACCACGACTTATGGTCTAGGAAGAAACATTACACACCCACATTGGTCTGACTATGAGTCCTACCATATGACTCATACTCAGACCTTACAATTTATTTAACCTTATTTGTACTCGGGATAGAAACTTTTGGTATTATACTGGTCACCCTATGATTGTCACGTCATGACTCATATTGAGTCTTCACAACTTATTAGTTACAAGTCGTAATCAAGGAATAAACTAGAACAACCTTTAATTTTCATCCTATGACTCAATTCCAATGACCCGTAAGGATACCTTACGACTTGTCTAGTGAATCGTAGTATAAGCAGTGAGCTCACAAATCAATAATTTTCGAAAGACAAAAATCTGGTGTGTTATATTCTCCCTCCAAGATTATTCATCCCAAAATGATGTGTCAAGGCATCCATTAGCACGATTTAACACTGAAATGCAACCCCAATTTCCTTTAACATTGACAAAAAACAAAGATATTAAGGAATGCACATACCTTAAGCACGAATATCAAAAGAGGGAAACAAAAATGGGTATTTTGATTCCATGTCTTCTTTAGCTTCCCTAGTAGCTTATTCAACCTTATGATTTTGCCATATAAACTTCACCGAAGCCACATACTTAGTCCATAAATAATTGAATTGACTATTAAAAATATCAATGAAGACTTTATCATAAGAGAAGGAATCTGAAACACCAATACTATCCAAAGGAGCAGCCTAGGAAGATTACCCATGCACTGCTTCAACATCGAAACATAAAACACCGAATGCATAGAACCAAACTTGATGACAAATCCAACTCGTAAAGTACATTGCCTAAACTCCTCAAAGATCAATTAAGGAACAACATAACAGAGACTGAGCTTCCCTTTCTTTCCAAAAATCATCACCCTTTTCATGGGAGACATATTAAAGAACACCCAATCACTAACATCAAACTCCAACACCTTACGCCTCACATCCGCATAGGACTTTTGACAACTTTTGGAAGTCTTAATACTATCCTTAATCACCTTCACCTTCTATATAGACAGATAAACTAAGTTAGGACGATATAATCTAGTCTTGCAAACTTTGAACCACCCAATAGGATAGAAATATCTCCTATCATAAAAACCCTAAACTAGAGCCATATGAATAATAGAATAATAGTTGTTACTATACACAAACATTATGAGAGGCAAACGATCAGCCCAACTACCATTAAATTTAATTACCAGGACCTTAGCATATCTTCTAAAGTCTGAATAATATTCTCCACTTGTCCATCCATCTGAGAGTGGAAAGCAGTTCTAAGGTTTACCTTAGTCCCCAAAACTCCCCAAAAAGAATGCAAAAAGTGAGAAGATAATGGCATACGATGATCAAATATAATAAAAATAGGCACACCATGAAACCTGAAGAACTCCTCAATGAAATTCTTTGCATAATCCTCCATAGAATAATTACTCCATACTACCAAGAAGTAAGTGGACTTAGTCATCCTATCCACAGTGAACCAAATTAAATCAGACTGACTGCAAGACAACGGATGACTAGTAAAAAATTCCATATTAATTACTTCCCACTTCCATAAGGGTAACTCAATCTCTTGAGACAAACTACCAGGCCTCAGTGCTTTACCTTCATTGCTAGAAAACCATACTGTAACCCACAAAATTTGCTGCATCCATCTTTATTTTATTCGACCAATAAATCTCTATAAAATCATGGTACATCTTTGTCGAACTAGGATAAACCATGTACCTCAACTCATAAGCCTCATCCAAGATCCACTCTCACAACCCATCAATATTAGGAACATTCAATATACCTTGATACCTCATGATACCATCACTACCAATCTAAAAAGCCATGAATTTCTCCTGACCCACATTATTCATAATCTGCATCAAGATAGGATCCAAAATCTGCTTTTCCATTTCCTCAGTACCACGAGAAAAATTCATCACCTCTTGAACAATCACATCTCTATCTTTGGAGTCCAAAAGACAAACTCTTAGATTATCCAAATTGTGAATATCCTTCACCAAGCCTCACTTAATCTCCTTCACATGAGATAAGCTTCCCATAGACACCTTTCTAAATAATCTATTATTACTCACCTCAAACCATCCAATTATAGCACCCTAGACTTTTGACCTAGAATTATTAAATTTTTAAACTCACTGCCTAGACTATGACTTTCCCTTCAAGTTGTAGGGAGTCATTACGTGTCGTAGAATACTCAATCATATCTCTTCTAGTGTGTTTTGCTAAGTTTATGTGTTGGTAACCATTATCACTTAGCGAGTCATCAAGACTCTATGAGAGTCATATAGTCTAAGTCATAGGCTAGCCAGTATTGTGGCCCAAGTGTTATCTCCTAATTATGACTAGGTGTTGCGAGTCATATAAATGCATAATGACTTATAAAGCCCATCATAAAGGTAACCAGAGTAGGGACTTGATGTTTCTACCTAGGCTACAGATCATGGTGATAATTTGTAATGAGACCTTAAGAGTCGTAGGGTGACTTGTTGTCACTGACGGTAGTTTTTTAGTGTTTCATTAAGGGTACTTTGGAAATTTTCCCTTTACCCTAATAGAAACCCATAACTTAAAAACCCTGTTGGGGACCCCATTATAATCCATAACATAATCAAAATAACTCTCAAGGCTCTTGAAAATTCTCTTAAGCAAAAATATTTAGGGTTTCTCAAGGTTGGAAATTAGAGCTTCCAAGGGTGATTTCTTCTTCAAATTTCTTGGTGATTAAGGCATATGGTTCGACCATTAAAACTTTTTTACTTAATAATGAAATTATATATTTGTTTATGTAGATCTGAATATGGATCTTGGTATGGGTTGAGGATGTCAGAATAAATATTTTTTATATTATTTTCCCATGATTTATTATGCATTATTTATGCTTTATTATTGGTTTTGAATCCGTGGGGTGCATGGGCATAGTGAAAAAACTAAGGGGTGATAGTTTCCCCCAATTTCATGATTTTGGCTTAACATATGGTTTTGGAAATTATGTTTCCTCAACCTATTTGAGAAATTGATATTAAGATATGGTTTCATCATATGGTTTAACTTGTTTACTTGATCTATTACATTCATAAAAGGCCAATGAACGATGGCTTAAATTTTTAACTAAACCTTGTGAATTATGAATTTCTTACGTGAATGAATAATTGAATCTAAGGGGTTGTGAATTACCTAATATGATAGATAATTGATACAGCATGATAATGTAGCTTGTATGTAAAGTTGGTATAATGACATCAACAAGGTGCCTTAATGAATGAATTAGTTCAATGAATGAGAATATATGAAAAAGATTCAATTGGGATTAAAAGTGGGTTATGTAGTTGGGCCATAAAATTGGAGGTACCAAGGGACCAATATTGGAAATCACATTTACCGATGCAGTGGTATAAATGGATGAGTGGTTCAAGTCCCTAATGTTAATTGACTGGATGCTTAAGTCATTCTCTTTTTATGACCTAGATATTTGAATCCCCCATGGTACATATGTATATATTATTATTCTTTAGTCCATCCGACTACACATACTAAGGCCCTTTTTAGTTAGGAGAGAGATGAACCTATCTAACTCATGGGTGCCTTTTTATGATGATTGAGCAAATATTTTAAAGTCCATGCTATGCCTTGTTCCTCATCCCATTATTTTCTATATGTATATGACTGCATACATACATGTGAATATGTACATTGAGTTGAACTAGATTTTGAATTATCATTTCTTTATCCTTATCCCTGAGTTACATGCTAAAGCTCAACCCACTAGCCTTTTTCAAGTGTTATATCCCCACGTGATAAAAGAACTGAAGATACTTCTATTTTTCCTGCACAGTGATAGGATTTTTGAATTGTCATCAGTCGTCTTGAAGTGGTGAGCCTCCTTATTTTAGAAAGATGTTACTTTCTAGTTTATTTTCTATCATAGACTTTCTTTGGATTTTTTATGGATATCATTGGAGGCATGTCCCAACATTGGTTTGATTCATTTTGTCAAAGAGGCTTTATGGATTACTATGGATTGGGTATTGGTTTTGTTCTTATCTTAGACTTCTTGCGTTCTAATTATTCTATCTTATTATATGTTAGAAATTCATCCACTGTTAGTATATTGTGTTCTATGTGACAAGGTAAAAAGAGTAGTATCTGGTCCATGACAGACTTGGGATGCCTATAATGGCCAAGAATTGGTTCGGGTCATGATAAAGTTTGTATCATATCCTAAGTTCATGGTCAACTGGGTGTGAACAAAGTTGTGCCAAGTACATTATCCTGTATGGGTATGCAGCACACCACACTTATAAGGGAGGAGCTACAAAATATTTAGAAATATTTCCCTTTCTTGTAGTTTTATTTTGGGCTATATAATCTAAGGACTTAAATCTCTTCTAAATTCTATTTATTCGCATTTTAAATCATATCTCTCTGAAGATTTAATGCTCATGGAAACTCTTCGGTCCTACTTGGGGATAATATAGATGCAGATCGTCCTACTAATAGAGTTCAGACTTGGTGCAAGGGTCAATCTCCTGAATGGCCTTATGGAGTTCTATCAATTCCCTCTATTCCTTATTAAACACCTTAGGCCAATGTGTTTAATGCTGAGTTTTGCTAGTCAATCCATTTGCATACCCAGTTGGTGGCCCCTCAAACTGAGTGTGTCACTTCTGTTACTCCATCTTCTACGATTACTAGAGTTGGCCGGTTTATGAGGTTGAGCCCTCCAAATTTCATTGGTTCAAAGGTTGAGGAGGATCCTTAAAATTTTATTGATGAGATGGAAAAGATCTTTAGAGGTTTGCAGGCTTCTAACTCTAAGGGTATTGAGTTTTCCATATACAAACTAAAGGATATGACATATCAGTGGTATGAGGAGTAGGAGCAGATGAGGGAAGATGATGTTAAGCTAGCTATATGGGATGACTTTTCTAGTTTTTTTCTTGATTGCTTCTTTCCACATGAGTTGATAGAGGTAAAGGCCGAGGAGTTTATGAATTTAAAATAAAGCAGAATGACTGTGAAATAGTATGCCTTAAAATTTCATCAATTATCTTATTATGCTCTAGAGTTAGTGTAATCTATGATGGTGAGGATGAGAAAGTGTTCTTAGGGCTTGTCTTGTGATTTGATTTTGGAGTGTAAGGCCTCTTTGATAAACAAGGATTTAGATATCTCTAGGCTTGTGGTGTGTATGGAATAGGTTGATGAGGAAAAGAAGAAGTAAGCTAAGACAGAGGAAAGTTAGAGTAAGATATCCAGGTATTCTGAACAAAGAAGAGGCCATCAAAATAGTAGTAGGAATAACAGGCAGTTGTCTAAGAAAAGTAGGAATTCAGTTCTTGTTCTATGGCTAGTTCTCTATATCCTAAGTCGTTTGTCGATTGTGGATTTTAGACTGATAGTGGGTTTAGGGAACAAGGTGCCCAGTCTCAGGCCAGCAGAGCTTAGTCGAACCTATTTATCCCTCTTGGCATTTTTATAGGTAGATCCATCATGGAGTATGTGATAATGGAAGGAATAAGTTCTTTAAGAGTGGTCATCTTGGTCACATACGACAAGATTGTCCTTCAAGGGTTGCTTCTAGAGCTAATAAGGTCCTTATTGCTACTTCTTTAGCTCTTGCAATGAAGGATGTTCCTTCTAGTACTATTTCTGGTTGGAATCGTCTGTATGCTCTTGCCACCCATAGGAATCTAAGGCTTCTCTTAATATTGTCACCAGTACGTTACAACTATTTTCTCGTGATATGTATTTCTTACTTTATCTAGGGTCTACTCTTTCTTATGTAACCCCTAATGTGACTATTCATTTTGGTTTTGGTCTTGAGTGTATTTTAAACACCTTTTTTGTGTCTACCTCTATAGGTGATTCTATAGTTACTAGAATAGTTTATAAGGGTTGTGTGCTATCTATCTATCATAGGGAGACCTTGGTAGACTTGATAGAGTTGGATATGGTTTATTTTGATGTAATCTTATGGATGGATTAGATCACTTCGTGCTAAGCATCTATAGATTTTTGGACACATAAGTTCCTTTTAAAATTTCCTAATGATCTAATTATCGAATAGAAAGGGAGTTCTCTGGTGCCTAAGGAAAGATTTATTTCTTATCTTAGAGCCCAGAATTTTATTTCCAAGGACTGTCTATATTATGTAGTTTGGTTTTAGGATTCTTGTACTGAAGGTTGTTCTTTACGGTCGGTCCTTATGGTTAGTGAGTTTTTCAAAGTGTTTCTTGATTATATTCTTAGTATTCATCTCGATAGGGAAACTAGTTTTGGAAGTTACATTCTTTTGGATACCCATCTTGTCTCTATTCTTCCTTACAAAATTGCTCTGGCTGAGTAGAAAGAATTTATGGAATAGTTGAAAGATCTTCTTGATAAAGGTTTTATTCACCCTAGTGTTCCCCGTGGGGTGCTCCTATTCTCTTTGTGCATAAATAGAATGGGTTCCTTTGTATGTGTATATACTATCACTTGTTGGATAAGGTGACTATGAAGAATAAGTACCATGTCCCTAGGATTAATGATCTCTTTGACCAGCTTCAGGGTACTAAGTACTTCTCTAAGATTAGTGTTCGATCGGGTTATCATCAGCTTAATATTAGGGAGGTAGATATCCCTAAGACTGCTTTCCAAACCTAGTATGGTCATTCTGAGTTTTTGGTGATGTCCTTTAGTTTGACAAATGCCTTAACAACATTTATGGATCTTATGAATAGGGTATTCTGTCAATTTCTTGACTTGTTAATTATTGTGTTCATGGATAGGATGACTAAGTCTACTCATCCATTACTGGTATTCCACAATCTTATAGTCAGTTTTATTTAATTTAGATCATCGTGGATAGAATGACTAAGTCTACTCACTTCTTGTCTATGAGGACCAATTTTTCTATAGAGAATTAGATGAAGTTGTTTATTTCAGAGATTGTCCAGTTGCATAGTGCTCTAGTTTCCATTATATCTTATGGAGGTACATAGTTCTCATCATACTTTTGGCATTCTTTCCAATAAGTTTTGGGAACTAAGGTGAACTTTCGCACCGCTTTCCACCCTAAAATAGATGGGCAAGCGAAGAGGACCATTCAAACTTTCGAGGATATGCTAAGGTTGTGTATTATCAATTTTTTTAGTAGTTGGGTTGGCCATTTTTCTTTCAAAGAGTTTCCATATAATAGTAGCTATCATTCCAGCATTCGAATGTCCTTATTTGAGGCTTTATATCGTAAGAGATGTCATTCTCCTATTTAGTGGTTTGAAGTTCATGAGGATGGGTTGTTTGTGTCTAATTTGGTTCATCAGCCTATGAAGAAGGTAAAGGTAATAATGAAAATGCTTAAGACTACCCAAATTTGCTAAAGGTTCTACACAGATGTGAGGCAAAGAGAGTTGAAGTTTGATATGGGCGATTGGGTATTCCTAAAGGTGTCTCCCATGAATGGCGTGGTGATATTTGGAAAGAAAAGAAAGCTCCCTCCCTAATATATTGCCCCATACTTGATCTTAAGGAGAGTAGGCAACATTTCTTATGAGTTTGAGTTTCCTTCTAGTTTGATTTTTATTCATCCTGTGTTCTATGCCTTAATATTGAAGAAGTGTGTGGTCAATCCTTCTTCGATTGTCCCTTTGGAAAGTGTTGGTGTTTTGGATTCCTTTCCTTATGAGGAAGTCATGATTGAGATTTGGATCGAAAAATTCTTTGGTTGAGGAATAAGGACATGGCTTTGTTAAAGGTTCTATGGAGGAACCAAAAAGGTTGAAGAAGCTACTTGGGAAGCCAAAGCGGACTTAAAATCCAAATACACATTCTTGTTCCCCATTTCGAATAATTGTGCTTAAGGTATTTGTTTCCTTGATATCATTGTTTTCTGACTTTGTTAATGGAAATTATGTTTTCCTTGATATCTTTTATTCTATTTTTGTTAAAGGTAAGTGTTGTTTCATGTTAAATCATGCTAATGGATGCCTTGTCCCATCCTAAGGGGGGATAATTAACACCCCAAATTTTTTCCCCTAGAATTCTTGAGTTCTTACACTCATTACCTAGACTATGACTCTCTCTACAAGTCTAAGGGATTGATTACACCACGTCAAACCCTAAATTGTAGCCTGACCTGTGTGTTTGGTTAATTTTCTATGTTGGTCTAAACTGGAACCCAACGAGTCGTCAAGGCTCTATACAAGTCATATAGTCTAAATCGTGGGCTAACCAGTATTGTGCCCCAAGTGTTCTGTCCTTATTATGACTAGGTGTCGCGAGTTGGATAGATGCATTATGAGTCATAATATGCCTTTCGTACGATAAATAGTGTATTCCATGATATTTCTTCCAAGGATACAACTCATGGTGACGACTCATAATGAAACTTTATGAATCGTAAGGTGACCCATAGTCACTGACAACGGGTTTTTAGTATTTCATTAAGGGTATTTTGGACATTTTCCTTTTTTCCAAATTGCAACCCATGACTCAATAACCCTATTAGGGACCCCATTATCATCCATAACATAATCAAAATAACTCTCAAGATTTTTGAAAATTCTCTTAAGCAAAAACACTTACAGTTTCTCAAGGTTGGCAATTAGAGCTTCCAAGGATGATTCCATCTTCAAATTTCTTGGTGATTAAGGCATGTGACTCTACCCTTAAAACTTTTTTACTTAAGGCATGAAATTATATGATTGTTTATATGAATATCAACATGGGTCTTGATATAGGTTAAGGGTGTCAGAATGAATGTTTTGCAAATTATTTTTCCATAATTTATTACGCATTGTTTATTCTTTATTAATGGTTTTGAACCCTTGGAGTGCATGGGAAATATGATGAATAAACTAATGGGTCATGTTTTTTCCTAATTTCATGATTATGAACAGAGATATGGTTTTGGAAATTATGTTCCCTCAACCCATTTGTGATTTCGAAATTAAAATAGGGTAATGTCATATGGTTTTACTTGCTCACTCAATCTATTACATGCATAAAAGGCTAACGAACCACGAATTGAACCTAGGGAATTAATATTTTAATGTGTGAATGAATAATTGAATCAAAGGGGTTGTGAATTCCCCCATGTGATAGTAATTGAAACTACATGATAATGTATCTTGCAAGTGAAGTTGTTACGATGATACCAACAAGGTGCCTTAAAGAATGAATTGGTTCAATGAATGGGAATGTGTTAAAAGAGTTTCAATTGATCTTAAACAAGGATTGTCTCATTGGACAATGAAAGAGGAGGTCCCGAGGGACCAATACTAGAAACCACATTTCCCGACGAGGGGGTCTAAATAATTGGGTTCTTCGAGTCCCTCTTATTAAAAGACTGGGTGGTTTGAGTCCCCCATGTTAATTGACTGGTGCTTAAGTAATCCTCGATTTAATACTGGAAGGTTTGAGTCCTCCATGGTACATATGTACATATGATTATTCTTTGGTTTGTGCGACTACACATACTGAGGCCCTTTTTAGTTGAGAGAGAGTTGAGACTATATATCTCGTTGGTGCCTTTTTATGACGGTTGAGCTACATAGTCCTGACTAATGTTTTAAAGTTCATTCTAGCCTTGTTACCTATCACTGCATTTTATATATGTATATGTACGCATGCATGTATGTGAACATGTACATTGAGTTGAACTAGATTTTGAGTTGTCGTTATTTTATCCTTATCCCCGAATTAAATGATAGTGCTCAACCCACTAACCATCATCGAATGGTGTATCCGTATGTGATACAGGAACTTGAGATACTTCTACTTTTCTTGCGCAGTAAGAGGATTTTTGAATTGTCAGTAGCCAGCTTAAAGTGGTGAGCCTCCTTCTTTCAGAAGGCTGTTACTTCCTGGTTTATATTTTATCATAGATTTTCTTTGGAATTATTTTGCCTACCATCGGGGGCACGTCCCGACATTGGTTTGATTCGGTTTTTCATAGAGGCTTTATGCATTACTGTGGACTGGGTATTGGTTGTGGTTGTATCTTAGAGTTCTTGAGTTTTGATTATTGTATCTTGTTATATGTTCGGAATTCATCCACTGTTAGTGTATTGTGTTCTATGTGACTAAGTAAAGGGGGTAGTCTTTAATCGTCGATGGACTTGGGATGCCCGTTACAGCCAGGCCCTAGTCCGGGATATGACAGCAATAGGAGACCTACACCCCTACCATAAAGAGCCTCAAAATTATCCATTTGAACGCCAGAATGATAACTATTATTGTATGCGAACTCAATAAGAGGCAATGATAACTATTATTGTATGTGAACTCAATAAGAGTCAAATGGTCAACCCAACTACCTATAAAGTCAATAATAGGACCTTAATGTATCCTCCAAAGTATGAATACTCTGTTATACTTTTCCATCCATTTAAGGGTGGAAAGCGGAGCTAAGGTTCACCTGAGTACCCAAACTTTTCTGAAATGCATGACAGAAATGAGAAAAAAATAGCGTACCTCAGTCTAAAATGATGGACACTAGTGCCCCATGAAACTTAACAATCTCCTGAATGAACAACTTAGCATAATCCTCTCCTAAATAGTTAGTCCTCACAGGCAAGAAATGAGCAAACTTAGTCATCCTATCCACAATGACCCAAATAGAATCATATTCATTGTGAAAACACGAAAGATCCATATTAAAGTCCATATTAATCATCTCCCACTTCCATATAGGCAACTCTATCCCTTGAGATATGCCACCAAGCCTTAAATGTTCTACCTTGACTTGCTGAAAACCATACACTTAGCCACAAAGTCATCCACATCTCCTTTCATATTATTTCACCAATAGATTTCCTTCAGGTCATGATACATTTTAGTTTAACCCAGATGAATTGTATATATAGACTCGTGTGCCTTAGTTAAAATCCTTTTCCACAGCCCATTAATATTAGAAACACACAACCTTCCTTGATACCTCAAGACGTCATCTCTCCTAATCTTGAAAGCCCTAACCTTTTTCTGACCCACATCATTCTTAATCTTCATATGTATGGGATCTAAAGACTGTTTCTCCTTCACCTCAGCACTAAGATATGATTTAACCACTTCTTAAACAATCACCTTTCCATCCTTAGAGTCCAAAAGATGAACTCCCAAGTTAGCTAAAACCTGTGAATATCCTTCAGCAACCCTCTTTTCTCCGCATCCATATGAGCTAAGCTTCCTATGGACAACTTGCAGGAGCATCAACAAAAACATTAGCTTTACCTAGATGGTAGTGAAGGATCATGTTATAATCCTTAAATATTTCGAGCCATTTGTTGTGCCTAAGGTTCTTTTCCTTCAACATAAACATATACTGCAAACTTTTATTATCTTAATATATATATACATACCACCTATATAGATAATGGCACTTGATCTGTAAAGTAAAAAGCACTACTACCAACTCTATATCGTGAGTCGAATAATTCCTTTCATGAACCTTAAGATACATAAAATAATAGGATACAACCTTTCAATGCTGTATCAAAACACAACCAGTCCCACATGGGATATATCATAATACAAAACGAACCCCTCAGTACCCTCAAGAAGGGTCAAAACTAGCTTAAAAGTAAATTTATCCTCAAACTTCTCAAAACTACCCTCACAAGAGTCAGATAAAACAAACATAACCTTTTTCTTAGTCAACCTTGTCAACAGTGCACCAATAGATGAAAAACTTTCCACAAACCTCCTATAATACCTGGCCAAGTCCAAGAAGCTCCTAATGTCGATTGGTGTCATGGGTCTTTGCCATTTCTTAATTTCCTCAACTTTTTGTAGATCCACATTGATCCCCTCACTATAAATAACATGCCCAAGAAAGGTAACAACACTTAACCAAAATTCACACTTAGAAAATTTTGCATACAAATTCTGGTCCTTAAGAGTATGCAACACAATTTTGAGGTAATTGGCATGATCCTCCTCACTCTTAGAGTACACCAGGATATCATTGATGAAAACTATAACAAAAAAAATCCTAAAACTGCCTGAAAACATAATTCATAAGATCCATGAAAGCAGTCGAGGCATTAGTCAATCCAAATGACATTACTAAGAATTTATAATGGGTATACCGGTTTGGAAAGCATTCTTGGGAGTATCAAGATCCCTAATTTTCAACTGGTGATTGCCCAAATTTAGATCAATCTTAGCAAAAAACCTAGCACTCTAAAGCTGATCAAATATGTCATCAATCCTAGGAAGAGGATACTTATACTTCACTTTAACCTTGTTCAACTGATGATTGTCTACACATATTCGAAGAGACCCATTTTTCTTTCGCACGAAATATATATGAGCACCTCATGGAGAAACACTAGGATAAATGAAACCCTTATTAAGAATATCCATCAACTACTCGTTTAGATCCTTTAGTACATCCGAAACCATTCTTAACACGACCTAAAGTCATATTAGGTATCTCAAGTACAACCAGGACCTGAAACCACCCCCAATACCCAACCATAACTACCATATACCCCATGTCAAATGAATTTTGAACATATAACAAGATAAAACAAGGATAATTTAAGACATTAGATAAAGTCTATAATCATAATCCAACAAGCTCAATCAAATATTCAACCAATGCCAACCCCAATGCAAATACCAATACAAAGGCTGACACCTATATTTACAATGATTATGCCCATAGTTCACTGTCAAAGCCTCTATCCAGAATCAATAACGTTCATTTGGGACATTCCCCTGACCATAGCCAAAACCAAATAAAAGAAGTCCATAGCATGAAAATGAGCCTTCCAGAGTATAGAAGCTCGCCACATTAGTCTGACTCAAAGCTATCCCCGAATCCAAGTCACTGAGCAGAAGAAATGGTAGTATGGTCGATTCATGCATCTAGTAGGAGTACAACACTCCATGACGATTAGTGGAGTGAATGCTAGCATGTACTTAGGGATAAGATAAAATAATGCCAGTAATTCAAAACCAAAGTAAATAATCATAAGCAATCACATAGATACATATATATACATCGTGCCATGAAAGGGAACCGGGTTTGGCAAGCATTTAAAACCTTAACCTAGGTTGAGTAGCTTGGCCGTCGAAAAATCACCTACAAGCTAACAGGGTTCAGCTTCCCTCACTGAAAGGTCCCGTGCACGTGATAGCCACATGATCAGAGAAAAATAACCTAAGATGACTAGTACATCTCCTAAAATATAAAGTGTGTCATCATGTACTCGGTCACCAAGACAACCTCATATCTACAAATGTGAGTTTCCATTTATGGTCCCCCCAGGACCCCCACCTTCCATGACTTTGCTACTCGACCCTTTTTAAGCCCATATTAAAACCATTTACACATTCCAACCATTTATGCAGGATTTTTTTAATTAGGTATTAACTATTAGTATCGTCATACAAAAATTAGAGATTGCAAGTCTATTATTTTATGCTATACCAGAATAATTAAACCAAGTTTACTCCTAAGTTTCCAATTAAACCAAAACCATGGCCATTAAGGTCATTACAAACCATTTAAAAACAACCTAACCAATTTAAGTTCCATTAGCATTTATGCAATGCAAAGATTTCAATAATAGTCAATCTACGTGACAAAACCACCCTCATTTGCATTTTAACAAATAAGTTGAGGTCACATCAAGTTACAAAACCATAACCAAGTAAATTGGGGGGATCCAAAGTACTCCTAAATCCATTTACCATGACCATGCATTGCATAATGTCAAAATCATATTGAAAGATTAAAGAAACATCATTAAACCATAAGAAATATTATTCAACCATGAACATCGAAAACCCCGAACCATTATTTCAAACCACAACAATATCATGAAATTCGTACTTTAAAACACATTCTTTTTGTAAAATAACTATGAGGGTGGAGTAACATGCCTTAGACACCAATGAAGACAGAGAGAATCATTCTTGAAATCCCCATATTTATTGTCTTGGTAAAATCCTTCCTTTTGCTTGAGAGAGATTTTAACAGTGTTTGATTTAGAATAATAGGTTAATAAATCCCCAAAATGTGTTTTATGTTGTGGTATCAAAAGGAGTTACCAAGGGGAAATATCCAGGATGCCCAAAACTTAAAGCTATGAAAAACTCGCAGGTGGGTACATTTTGACCTTCCCAACTCATCACCACATCATATGACTAGTATTATCAAGTTGTCACCAGAATAGAAAGTTTGACACCACATTCTATCAACCATACAACTTCATTTCCAAACTCGTCACTAGACCATATTACTAATACCGTCAAGACGTATCAAAGGCAGAACATCAAGGGATAGACACTATACAACATACTATTGGACCCTAAACCTCTCATCATAAGACTAAGTTCCCTAGACATGTACCCATACCATATGACTCGTATGGTGGGTCGTTACAAGGGTAGTAAGTTAAAAACTCAGGAAATTTCCAAGGGCCAAAATTCAGGGTGTTTCAATTCTCCACCTCTTGGATCATTCATCCTTGAATGATGGAACAAGGTAGTACAAGCACGATTTAGACCCCACACGCATCTACTCTTATCTTTAAGACATAAAATATATCACCAAGGAAGTCACAACCCACTCTTACCTTTGATTAAGTTAGAAAAAAAGGATACCAAGAAAATCAAATCATTCCTTTAACAAAGTTTGAAAACAAAGAGGGCAAGATCAACATATACCTTATGCATAAATTTTTAGAGCAGAAAATAGGAATGGATGCTTGGACTTCATGTCATCTTCAGCTTCATATGTAGACTCTTCCACCTTATGGTTCCTCCACGAAACTTTTATCGAAGCTGCGTCCTTGGTACTCAACAGATGAACTTGCCAATCCAAGATTTTAACCATGACCTCCTTAAAACACAGGGAATCCAACATACGAATATCATTGATAGGTGTAATCTGCGATGAATCATCCAAACACTTTCTTAACATAGAAACATGGATATCGGCTGAATTGAGCTCAAACTAAAAGGAAAATCCAACTCATACGCAATATTGTCAACTTTTCTCAAAACCAAGTATGGATCAACATACCTGGAACCAAGCTTTCCCTTCTTCCCAAATAGCATTACTCACTTCATGGGAGACACCTTCAAGAATACCCTATCTCTAACCTCAAACTCTATCTTTGCCTCAACAATATCGAACCAGCCAATAGGAGACCTACACCTCCTAACATACAAAGCCTCGAATGGAGCCATTCTAATGCTAGAGTAGTAGCTATTATTAGATGCAAACTCTAAAAAAGGCAAATGCTTAACTCAACTATCACCATATCAATCACACAAGCTTGAAGTATGTCCTTCAATGTCTGAATAGTCCTTTCCACTTGCCCAACCGACTGTAGGTGGAAAGCAGTACTAAGACTCACCTTGGTCCTCAAACTTTTCTAAAGCGACCACCAAAAATGATATGAAAGTTATGTTCCACGATTTGAGAAGACAGGAAAAGGCACCCCATCCAACTTCACAACCTCAGGAAGGTATAACCTTGGATAATCCTTAGTAGAGAAATTTACCCATACTAGCAAGAAGTTAGCTGACTTTGTCATCCTATCCATAATTACCCAAATAGAATTGAACTAATTTTGATATCGGGGAAGAACGATAATGAAATCCATGTTTATCACCTCCAACTTCCACATAGGCAACTCAATTTCTTAATACAATTCTCCGAGCCTTATGTGCTCAACTTTCACTTATTGGCACACCATACACTTAGCTGTAAAACTAGCCTTATCCTGCTTCATATTATTCCACCGATACATCTCCTTAAGTTTTAGATACATTTTGGTCGAACCAGAATGTATAACATAGCACGAATTTTGCGCCTCATCTAACATACTCTCTCGCAAACCATCTATATCAGGAACTCATAGCCTTCCTTTGTACTGTAAGGTACCGTCACCACTAATCTCGAAGGTCATAACCTTTTACCCACCTACATCACCCTTGATCCTCATCATGATAAGATCCAACACATACTTCTCTTTTAGTTCAGCACCAAGATACGACTATGCCATCTCCGATCCAACCATACCACCAACCTCAGATCCTAGAGATGAACTCCAAGGTTAGCTAAATTGTGAATATCTTTCACCAACTCTCTCTTTCCTTCAACCACACGAGTTAGACTTCACATGGATAACTATCTAAGAGCATCAGCAACCATATTAGCTTTACCTGGGTGATAGTAAAGACTTATGTCATAATTCTTGAGCAACTTAAGCCATCTCCTTTGCTTGAGGTTCAGCTCTTTCTGGGTAGAAACATATGTAGGCTCTTATGATCAGAAAGATATCCATATGCATGCCATATAGATAGTGATACCAAATTTTTACCATGAACACCGCAACCAACAATTCTCTGTCATAAGCTAAATAATTCTTCTCATGCACCTTCAACTATCTAAAGGCATAAGTTATCAACTTTTTATGCTGCATTAAAATGCAACCATGCCCCATACATGATGCATCATAATAAACCACCAACCCATCAGCACCTTCAGGCAAAGGCAAGACTATAGCTAAAGTTAGCTTATCCTTCAGCTTTTCAAAACTACCCTCACAAGCATCAAATTATAAGAACTTTACCATCTTCTGAGTCAACTTAGTCAATGGGGAAGCAATAGAAAAAAACTATTCACGAACCTCCTATAGTAACCAGGTAAACACAAGAAGCTTTGAATATCAATTGGATTCGTGGGTCTAGGATACCTCTTAACCACTGTAACTTTCTATGGATCCACCATGACCCCTTCACTAGAAATGACATGACCCAAAAAAGTGACAGCATCAACCAAAACTCACATTTTAAGAATTTGGCATACAACTGTTGCTCTTTCAGGGTCTACAACGCTATATGGAGGTGATTAGCATGATCCACCTCACTCTTAGAATATACTAGGATATAGTATATGAACACAATGACAAAATAAATCCAAAAACTAATGAAAGACTCTATTCATCACATCCATGAATGCCGCCGAGGCATTGCTCAACCCAAAAGGCATAGACCAAAACTTAAAATGCCCATACCAGGATAGGAAAGTAGTCTTAGGGATATCCACATCCATAATATCTAACTGATGATACCCAGACTGATGATTAATCTAGAATAAAAACTTAGCACCATTAAGCTGATTAAAGAAATCATCAATCCTTGGAAGAGGGTACTTATTCTTTATCGTAACCTTATTCAGTTGTAGGTAATTAATATACATCCAAATGTAACCATCCTTATTACGCATGAATAACACTGGTGCACCTTATGAGGACACACTAGGACATATGAAACCCTTGTCTAAAAGATCCTTTTATTGCTCTTTAAGCTCCTTCAACTCTTTTGGAGCCATTCTATATAGGGGAATAAAAATAAGATAAGGGTCTAGAATAAGATCTATCCTAAAATCATTCTCCCTATCAGGAGGAACACCAGGAAGGTCATCGGGGAAGACCTCAAGAAATTTATTCACCACCGGGATAGAATGCAAAGAAGGACCCTCCAAGTTAGAATCTTTAACCCAAACCAGATGATAGAGACACCCCTTGGAGATCAATCTTCGAGCTCTAAGATACGATATGAACTTCTACTTAGGATCTAGGAACCACCCACCCATTCAATAATAGGATTATTAGGGAATTTAGAGACAACCTTATAGGTACGACAGTCTAGAGAAGCATAGCATGATTGCAACCAATACATCCCCAATATAACATTGAAATCAGCCATGTCTGATTTGAACATATCCACCAAGGTATTTTGACTACCCACAGATACCACACATCCCCTAAAGACCCTTTTAGAAACTACAGAATCACCCACTGGGATAGAAATAGAAAAAGGGTCTGAAATATATTGGGAATTGATACTAAAATGGACAGCCATAAATGCGGCACATAAGAAAAGTGGACCCCAGATCATGTAACCAATACACATCACGAGAAAAAAGTTTCATCATACCACTCATGATATCAAGCGATTCCTTGAACTCCTATAGAGTCGTGAGAGAAAAGAGACGGTTTTGACTAATATCAAAACTAGATGGTGCACCCTTTGGTGCCGAGCTGAAGAAGAGGCAACAGGAACCTTGGTTGCCCAGAAGCAACCTTACTCACATGATAATTTCTAACCATATGCCCTGGATAATCGCAGTTGAAGCACTTGTTATTTCTCTTATCATAGTAACACTGATATAATTGACCACAAAATTTGTAAGGAGGGTATAATGGCGCTGATTGGGCCTTACTAGCGTTAGATTAGGCCCTCTATGCCTTATAGTTATCACCACTCTAAAAATGTCTGTAAGTAGACGGTTTTGGGTAGGGATCACTAACCACGAGTAAGACCCAGAGCTGCCTACTTCTTCTTGGAACACTTCCTACCATCTCTGCGAGTCTGCTATTAGCCACCACTATTCTAAGAAAATTTTAAACTTCTTGCTTTGTCTCTCCCTAATCTCTACTTGTTTTTTCTTCTCCTCCTCAACCTGCTGCATGTACACAACCAACCTGGAAATGTCTATGTTCTTTTTCAATAAAGTAGCCTTACTTTCCATAATAATGTCTTGGGAAAAACCTAAATCAAACTTCCTTATTCTATCCCTCATGCTAGAAATCAACTTCGAACCATACAAATATAATTGGTGAAACGTCAAGTCATACTCCTTGACTAACATCTTTCCTTGCTTCAGGTTAACAAACTCTTATGCCTTCACTCTAATAAATCCTACAGAAAAAATGGTCTAGAAAAGCACTAGATAATCATCCCATAGGGCTGACTCATCATTGCCACCCCTGGACTACTCCTATTCCTCATACCATTGGTATGCTTTATCTTTTAGTTGGTAGGAAGCAAATTCCATACCCTCCGCATTGGTAGCATTCATAACACGAAATATTTTTTCCACCTCATCCATAAAATCTTGAGGTTCCTCCTTAACCTTAACACTGGTGAGCATAGGAGGGTTCAACCTCATAAACTGGCTAACCCTTTTGGTCTGAAAAAATAGAGCAACAGAAGCACCATGCCTGTCCTGAGAAGCTACGAACTATGCCAACATATGGATAGACTAACGAAACTCTATATTCATAACATTAGACTAAGGAGCTCGAGAGGGGCTGGAGGAAACTGGTGGAACTCCAGTAGGACAATAAGGAACTGTACCCCTAGACCAGGTTTGGACCCCATAAGTGGGATGGGTCCCATCAACATTGTCCTCGGGCAGGACGGAGGAGTTTTCATAAGCCTTACATTATTGAGAAGGCATTATCTGAAAAGTGAACAAACAGGAATTAAAGATTTTAGGACCTTAGGCTCTAAATCTAGAAAATAGAACACAAGAAACAGAAACATTCCTAAATGCCTTTTAGCCTCCCCCTTATGAATGTGACACTCTACACATCCTTAAAAAGGCTCTACTCGATGCAGGTTTATCAGAAACCCAATTGATAAGAACCTGGATTTGATACGAATCTGACACGATCCAAATTAGGTCTTAGTTATGTCGGGCATCTTAACTCCAAGCAGGACCAGAGCCGATCACTAATACCCAACTATAGTTTCCTTACACCCTATGTCAGATGAATTCTGAACATATAACAAGATAAAACAAGAATAAATTTAAAGGCATTAGATAAAGTATATAATCATAATCCAACAACCTCAATCAAATATCCAACTGGTTCCAACCCTAATATCAATACCAATGCCAATGCTGACACCATTACCGATAATAATAGTCAAACTATGTGACAAAACCATCCATATTTCCATTGTAACAAATAGGTTGAGGGAACATTAAGTTTCAAAATTATAACAAAGTAAATTGGGGGAATCCAAAGTACTCCTAAATCCCTTTACCATAACCATACAGTTAATGATGTCAAAATCATATTAAAAGCCTAAAAGAAACATCATTAAACTATGATAAACATTATTTAATCATGAACATCCAAAACCTCCAACCATTAATTGAAACCACAAAAATATCATGAAATTCATACATTAAAACACATGGTCTTTGTAAAATTACAATAAGGGAGGAGTAACATGCCTTAGGTACCAAGGAAGATGAAGAGAATCACTCTTGAAAGCCCTTAATTAATTGTCTTGGTGAAACCCTAGCCTTTTGCCCGTGAGAGAGTTTGAGAGAGATCTTAAGAGTGTTTGATTGAGAATGATAGCTTAATGAAGCCCCAAAATATGTTTTATATTGTGGTATCAAAGGGAGTTACAAAGGTAAAATGTCCAGAATGCCCCCAACTTATAACTATGTAAAACTCGTAGGTTGAATACGAGTTGACCCTCCAACTCGTCACCCCATCATACGACTAGTATCATCATGTCATCACAAGAATTGAAAGTGGAACACCATATGTTGTCCAACATACGACTCCCTTGCCCAACTCCTCATCACTAGGCCATACGAAAAGTACCATCAGGTCATATCAAAGGCAGAACATCAAGACTAAACCAACAACATACTGACCAACATATGAATAAGGTCCCTAGACCCATACCCATACCATACGAATTGTATTATGGATTATTACAAGGGCAGTGAGTTCAAAACTCAGGAAATTTCCAAGGGCCAAAACCCAGGGTGTTTTAATCCTTTAAGGAGGAATAGAAATAGGATTGATATCTGGTAGAAGATCAATCCCAAAATCAGTTTCCCTATTGAGAGAAAATCCAAGAAGATAATTAGGAAAAACTTTAGGAAATTCATTAATCATAGGGATAGATTGCACAGAGGGAATCTTAGAATAAAATCCTTAACCCAAACTAGATGATACAAAAACCCTATATAAATTATTCTATGAGCTCGAAGATAAGAAAATAAACCTCTTTTAGAGGACTAAGTAACCCAATCCGACCCCAGGCTTTGTCATAATGGGAATTTCAAGTCCAACTAGGACCGAGGATAACCCCCTGTTACCTAACCCAACCACCTATATATAGCCTTAGATGCGCTGAATTTCAAAAATATAATAAGATAGTATTATTGTTCTCATTAAGATTAAAGGATAGGATCACGACGGTGATCGACCAACCAAGTCCAACCGTACCACACGAACCTCCCAACCACACCAAACCAATCCATAGACCAAATAGAAATACCAAAATATAATATGAAAATCAATACCAAAATGTAATATGATGGAAAAGTGAGAAATCATGTCCGATGATGCCATCCTCAATATCAATATCAATGAAAAGATTAATCCCTCTACCTATTTCTCCCATACCAACCCCCAGAAGTACCACAAAGCCTCTTTTTTAAAGAGTAAACAAATATGGTTGGGACATGCCTTCAACCATGGCTAAAACCAATATCCAAAAAAAAAAAAAGTGCCAAAATAAATCCGTAACATAAAATGATGCCTTTTAAAAGGATGGAAGCCACCACTTCAATTCAAATGTTGATATTGAGTCTGCATGCTAAACAAAAGGAGTAGAATGTCCAGTTCTGGCATTGCATGGGTATATAGCCGCTAGTAGACGGGGTGAGCGAGTGACCGATAGCATGGATCTCAGGATAACGATAAAATAATGTCAGTTATAAAACCAAGTAACACCATCCATAATGCATACAACCATACACATATAAGTGCCAGCAAAGGGATATCGGGTTTAACATGCATTTAAAACATTTATTAGGCGGTGTAGCTTTGTAGTCCTAACCACCCATAGTCCATATGGTTCAGCGCTCCCTGCTAAAAGGGCCCTAGTGCGTGTAGCCGCATGGCTAGGGAATATCCCATGGGATGACTAGTACATCCCCCAATATTAAATGTGACACAAACACATGGTCGTCAAGACCCCTTATATCAGAAACTATGGGTTTTCACTTTTGGTCCCCCCGGGAACGCCACCTTCCATGGCTTAGCTATAAACCCTGCCATTAATGCCCAATTAAAACTATGTAAGAACAATTCATTTACCATTTACTAACCAAGTCAAATATTAGTGTTATCATCATACCACCCCATTACTTGCAAGTAATATCCACAGCCAAACCATTTAGGTTAAGAGGGTGTTAGGTGTCCTTCAAATTTCCATATTAAATCCACTTGGGAGACTTCCATGTTCTCCATAAGCATAACCATTTAGTATTTACCCTTTTCAGACCTTTTAAACCATGCATAAAGCCTTTATTCAGTTTAAAACAATCAAAATTTCCAATAAAAGAAGTAAATGCAATAAACATATCTTTATAAGCATTTTATCAAAAACCTTGGGGGTAAAATATAACCAAGACCAATTCAAAAGACTAGTAAACCATTACCATGAAATCTAATTGTCCAAATCCACCATTAATGCATATAAAAGCATAATAAAACTATAGGAAACCATAACTAAGTATTTAATATCAAAACCCCCAAATAATAGTTGAAAACCATAATAATGAACTAGTAAACCATGAAATCAATTATATAAACCATGACTTTAATTGAAATTACAATGAGGGAAGAGAATCATGCTTTATTCCAAAGAATTGATGGAAAGAAATCACCTAAACAAGCCCCAAAGCAATCAGTAAAATAAAACCTTAGCCTTCTTGCCCAAAAAGCTCTTGAGAGAATTATGAGATATTTTGGAATAGTTTCTAAGGGTTAATGAATAGAAGAATAAGGTAAATAACCTCCTAAGTGTATTAGATGTCATGGGTCCTAGTTGGGGTAAGTAGGGAAATGTCCAAAATACCCCTAGTTAAATTCCTTAAAAACCCATCATAGGGATTCTACTGACCTATATGAGTCGTACCCTCCTATATGATCGATATCCACTACTCCTATCCAAGCCTCAACCATAAGATCAAACACTATCTAGTATATGACTCATCCATCCAAGTCGTAACAATAACATATGATTCGTACCAACTACCCATATCCTTGGTAGAATGAAATACCAGAAGGATCAACACTGCCCACTATACGAGTCCTTGATACAACTAGTACCAAGCCCTACGACTCATACCCTAAGTCGTACCCATTTTAGTAACCAGAACCATCCCACCAACTAATAGTGGTCAGCATAAGATAAGACTATACCACTCGAACCCCAGCATATGAATCATACCCATAAGTCGTATTGGGTCTGGAGAATGGATTTCCAGGAAATTTTCTAATGGTCAAAGCCTAGGATGTTTCAGTCTCTCCTATAAGGAACATTCATCCCCGAATGAAGGACAAGGGATATATAAAATATCCCTTCAATAAAGTTTGAAAACTAAGAGGCAAAGATATTAATATTTCCTTTGACAAACTCAAAAACTAAAGATGTGTTGAAGACACATACCTTCCGCACGATTCCTAGGAGCAGAAAATAGATGTGGATACTTTGACCTCATGTCCTCTTCAACCTCCCAAGTAGCTTCTCCCACCTTATGGTTCCTCCATAGAACCTTAACCGAAGCCACATCCTTTGTCCAAAAATGATGAACTTGCCTATTTAATATCTCAACCGGGACCTCTTCATAAGATAGAGAATCCAAAATAACCAATCCTTCCAAAGGAACAATCGAAGAAGGATCACCAAAACACTTTCTAAACATAGAAACATGAAAAATCGGATGAACCGAACTTAAGCTAGAAAGAAACTCCTACTCATAAGCAATATTGCAAACTCTCTGCAAAATCATATAAGGACCAACAAGACAAGGACTGAGTTTCCCCTTTTTGCCAAACTGCACCACTCCCTTCATGATAGATACCTTGAGGAATACTATATCCCTAACCTCAAACTCCAAGTCCCTACGCCTAACATTCGCATAGGACTTTTGGAATCTTTAAACCTATATCGACTCACCTTCACATTCTACATCGCCTGGTAAACCAAATCTGGAAAAAACATGTCCGCTTCGCCTAAATCAAACCACCCAATAGAAGATCTATACCTCTTACCATACAACTCCTCGAAAAGAGCCATACCAATACTTGAATGATAGCTATTATTGTAAGCATACTCCACCACAGGTAGATGCTCAATTCCCCCATATTCAATCATACAAGCTCGAATAATATCTTCTAATGTCTAAATAGTTCTCTCCGCTTGCCTATCAGACTGTGGATGAAAAGTAATACTCAGACTAACCTTAGTCCCCAACCCTTTCTGGAAAGACCACCAGAAATAAGACATAAACTGCATACCATAATCAGAGATAATCGAAATAGGTACCTCATGTAGCTTTACAATCTCCTAAAGATACAACCGTGCATAATCCTCTACTGGAAAGCTAGTCCGAACTGGGAAGAAATGCATAGACTTGGTTATCCTATAAACGATGACCCAAATCTAATCATACTTATTTTTAGACCAAGGAAGATCGGTAATGAAGTTTATATTGATTATTTCCCACTTCCATTCAGGAAAATAAATTTCTTGATATAATACTCCTAGCCTCATATGCTCAATCTTAACCTGTTGATACACCACACACTTGGCTACGAAATCAGCCACATCCCTCTTCATTCCATTCCAACAATAGATCTCCTTGAGATCATGACACATCTTAGTCAAGCTGAGATGAATAACATAGCACAACTCATGTTCCTCAGCCAAAACCCTTTGTTGCAGCCCATCGAAATCAGAAACACATAATCTCCCTTCATACCATAAAGTACTATCACCATTGATCTCAAACACCACTACCTTTTGCCAACCAACATCACCCTTGATTTTTATCAAGATAGGATCCAGCACTTGCTTCTACTTAATCTCTGCACCAAGAGGTGATCGAACCACATCTTGCACCATCACACTACCATCCTTAGAGTCTAAGAGATGAACTCCAAGATTAGCCAAGCGGTGAATATCCTTCACCAATTCCCGCTTACCTTCCTCTACGTGAGCCAAACTCCCCATGGATAACCTGCTAAGAGCATCAACAACTATATTAGCCTTACCTGGGTGGTAGTGAAGACTCATATCATAATCCCTAAGAAGCTCAAGCTACCTCCTCTGCCTAAGATTTAGCTCTTTTTGAGTGAACACATACAACAAGCTCTTTTGATTAGGAAAGATATCAATGTGAAGACCTTACAAATAATGTCACCATATTTTTAAAGAAAATACAACCACAAACAAATCTAAATCATGAGTAGAATAATTTCTCTCATGTACTTTCAACTGCCTGGAAGCATAGGAAATCACCTTCTTATGTTTTATCAAAACACAACCATGCCCTACCCAAGATGCATTGCAATAAACCAAAAACCCATCATTGTCTTCCAGTAAAGTCAAGATTGGAGCTGAAGTCAACCTATCCTTCAACTTCTCAAAACTCCCTTCACAAGCATACGACCAAGAAAACTTAACCTTCTTTAGAGTCAACTTAGTCAAAGGAGCAGCTATCGAAGAAAAGACTTCCACAAACCATATATAATACCTAGCTAAACCCAAGAAGCTCTGAGTATCATGTGGAGTCATGGGCCTAGGCCATCTCTTCAATACAACAACCTTCTGCGGATCCACCATGATCCTTTTACTAGACATAATATGGTCCAAAAAAGTCATAATATTTAACCAGAACTCACACTTAGAGAACTTGGCATACAACTGTTATTCCCTTAAGGTTTGCAACACCACACGGATGTGATTAGCATGATCCCCTCCACTCTTTCAATAAACTAGAATGTCATCAACAAACACAATGATGAAGAGATCCAAATACTGCATGAACACCCTATTCATCAAATTCATAAATGCTACTGGAGAATTAGTCAACCCAAATGACATCACCAAAAACTCACAATGACCATATTGAGTATGAAAAGTTATCTTAGGGATATCCTCATCCCTAATATTAAGGTAATGGTACCCAAACTGAAGATCTATCTTAGAGAAAAACATAGCACCCTGTAACTAGTCAAACAATTCATCCATCTGAGAGAGAGGATATTGTTCTTGACCATCACCTGGTTCAACTACCTGTAGTCAATGTACATCTGAAGGGAACCATCTTTCTTATGTATAAACAACACCAGTGCACCCCATGGAGAAACACTGGGACAAATAAACCCTTTATCCAAAAGATACTTAAGTTACTCCTTTAGTTCCCTCAACTCAACCAGAGCTATTCTATATAGAGGAATAAAAATTAGAAGATTTTTCAAAAGTAAATCAATACCGATGTCTATTTCCCTATCCAAAGAAACACCAGGGAGATCAATCAGAAAGACTTCTGGAAACTCATTAACCATAGTGACCAAAGACAAATAAGGACCTTATGAGTTAGAATCTTTAACCTGGACAAAGTGATAAAGACAACACTTAGAGATTAACCTCTGAGCTATAAGATGAGAAATAAACCTCCCTCTAGGATATAAGAAACTACCTTCCCATTCCATAACCTTCCCATTCCCATTCCATACCTAAAATTACATCAAAATCTACCATATCCAACTCAAACTGATCTGCCAAGGTTTGCTTGCTACCAATAGATACCACACCTCCTATAGACTCTCTAACCAATAACCGAGTCACCTACTAGGGTAGAAATAGAAAAGGACTTTAAGATAAATTTTGGAATGAAACCAAAAGACATAACCACATATAGAGTCATATAAGAAAGAGTGGACCTCAAATCAAGTAAATAATATATGTCACAAAAGAAAAGCTATAACCTGCTAGTAATGATATTAGGTGATGCCTTAGATTTTTTTTGAGATGCCAAAGCATACAACCTATTCCAACCAATACTAGAACCTGGAGCAGTAACAGAAGCAGATGCCACACCACCTGGTGTAGGAGCAGAAGATGAAGCCACAAGAATCTTATTCACCCTCGTAGAAACCTTATTGACTGGACAATCCCTGAGCCGATGATCCACCTGGCTGAACTTAAAGAATTTATCCTTTTCTTCCTTACAATATCCGCAATGAGGATGACCACAAAATTGACAAGAAGGACACAAAAATTGACTGACCTCTGCTTGCCTAACATTGAGCAACTAGTTATCGATAATTGTCACCACCCAGATGACATCTGCCTCTCGACTGATAAGAAGCACTAGCAGAGTAGGATCCTAAACTCCCCTACTTCTTTTTCTGCCACTTGCTATAATCCCTACCACCTTGATATTGAGCACGTCCCTGATTAAAAAATCTGCTCATCTTTCCCTGCCTATCCCTAAACTTCACCTACTTTCTCTTCTCATCTTTAACCTGATGCATATGAAAAATCAACCTTGAGATGTCTATATTTTTAATCAGTAAGGCTATCTTGCTTTGCAAAATCAAATCTCTATTCGTCCAAGAAGTGAACTTCCTTATTCTTGACCTCATATCAGCCACAAAATCAGGAGCATACCTTTATAGCTGATGAACTTTAAAGCATATTCCTTTACTGACATCCTCCCATGCTCGAGGTTCACAAACTCCTCCATCATAGCTTTCCTTAATTCTTGAGAAAAGAACTGATCTATGAAGGAATTACAAAATTACTCCCACAACTTATCCTTTTCCATATCACCTCTATCCCTATCCCACTCCTCATACCACTGATAAGAAACATCCTTGAGATGATAAGCTACAAAGTTAACCCCCTCTACATTAATAGCCTGCATCACCCAAAAGATCTTTTCTATCTTATCTAAGAAGCCCTAGGATTCTCCTCCACCTTTACAGCAGCAAAAGTTAGAGGATCTATCTTTATAAATTGACCAATCCTTGTAGCCTCAACAGAAAAAGCACCAGTCGTACCCCACTCATACTGAGAAATAACTAATTGGGAAATAATATATATAGATTGACAAAATTCTACGTTCATCTTGTTTCCCCGAGGGACTTGAGTAGAACAGCAAGAATAGGAGGAACTCCAGCACCATCAGGAATAGGACCATGAGATCTAAGATGTACACCAGACATAGAACATACCCCTTCAGCATTATCCCTAGATGGAATGGAAGAATTTCTTTGTATTCAGATCTAGGAGGCATGATCTAAGAGACGAACAAACAAGGATTAGAGGAGATTCTAGGATTGAGAACTCAAGCTTGAAGATAGAATACAAAGAAAGTGAAACATTCCTAAATATCTTGCAGCCTCTCACTTTTGAGTGTGGTGTATTTCACACCCTTAAAAGAGACTCTACTTGAAACGGCTTTATGGTCTTTCCAGTTAACCATAAACCTAGGCTCTGATACTAACTTGACCTGACCCGACCCTTGGACTTGTTATAATAGGCATCTCAAGTCCAACTAAGACTGTTGACTACCCTCTGTTACCTAACCTAACCACCTATATCCAGCCTTAGATGAGCTTAATTTCAAACATTTAACAAAATAGAATTATTGTTCTTAATAAGCCTCTAGGATAGGGCCACGACTAGGACCGACCCAACTGAGTCCAACCGTACCACACCAACTTTCCAACCATACCAAACCAAACAATGGACCAAAGAGAAATACCAAAACATAATATAAAAATCAATCCCAAAATTTAATATGAAGAAACAGTGATAAATTATGTCTGACGATGCCAACCTCAATATCAATACCGATTCTAAGGCTGACACCCCTACTCCCATATGATAGATACTAAACATGATTAACTAAACTAGACTAAACTAAATTAACTGAGTTTCATTGACTGATGGAATACTACGGAGATTATTGAGTTTTCCTAAGTCATGTGAGTGACTACATCCGATGGATCATGTATTGACTGAGAGTATCTTGAAAACAAGACACTAATTCTAGGAACACAACTAAATTTTTGGGTACAAGTACCCCCAGGACTCGATGGAAAGAAACTGACAAAGCATGACTTTCTTGAAGACATGACCAACATCAACAATCCATAATATAATAAGTTGGAGATTTCATAAAGTACAAGTTCTAAAGCACAATAATGGCTACACATATATCCATAATTCATTGACTAAGACATTTTATCAAACACTGGACGTGCATAAACTTGTACATAAATGGGGATTTCTTATTATCATACTAGTATGGTACTTTTCTTTCACATAGGCATTTAATAGAACATATATGGAGCATTCTTTGGTTATACAATCATCAATATATCTAATAATCATGGATAAATCAATCAACATGTAAATTTAAGGGTTTATCATGATTATTATGAAAATCACCATATCCTAGGGTAAATCATTGGAATATGTATTTTCAAATATGAATCAAAAACCTACAACAGCATGAGCATAAATTTCAATTCAATTTAAATCATGAACATTCATCCATACACAAATCTTGGATTTTGAAAAGAGGTTGTTGAGCTTCATGGGTGAAAGAGACCCATGAATCAACACATGACATACCTGGGTTGTGAGTTTCTTAAAGTTCCTGGACTTAAAGAACTTAGAATCTCTTAGTTTCTGGAAGAATGATTTGGATCTTGTTCTTAAAGATTATATTTTGAGAGAAAACCCTAATTTAACACTATAGATAGATAATGAACTTATGAGCCTTGGTCTGATATAATTAGGGTTTAAAACGGGTGGAAAAAGAACCAAATACTCTTTTAAAAATAACTTTAAAATAACTAAACGAACAATGCGATGGTGGGTGCGATGGTCCATCGTTGGGTCGACGGTCCGTCAATCCTGACCGTCACACCTGGGAAGAATAGGGGTTCACTATCTCTGATGCGATGGCTTGGGTGATGGTGTGTTGCTGGCTTGATGTTCTATCATCCTGAGCCATTGCCCCTAGGCAGAATGTGGTCTCACTTCCTCCACTGCGATGGCTTGGTAGATGGTCCGTTAATAGCTTGATGGTTTGTCGGCCCTCATCATCGCACCTGGGTAGTTTTTAACTACTTTTTGTAAAATAACCATAACTGTCTACCCTGATACCTAATTTAGACGAAATTGGTATCATTTGAAAGCTAATTCATTTTTCAACATGACAAAAAGTGAAAATGTATAAAATTCCACATGTATAAAAATAAATTCATCTTTCAAAGTAAGTTTCTATCATACTTGGGATGATTTCAAGCTAGGTAGATGTATGGGGTATTACAATATTTCACCCTTAAGAACATTCATCCTCGAATGAGACTGAGTGAGAGGGGAGAAGATTAACTAACATACATACTAAACATGAATAACTAGAACATGATCTCATGATTGACATGATTGATAACTGAATATATTATATTGAACATGCATATCTGATGCATGTGTAACTGATTCATGAATGCATGACTGAGTGTTTTGATGAACCAAGGTTCTCACAATAAGAATGCATGTCTTATAATGATTGTACAGCTGAATTGATACATGAATGCATGACTGAATATGGAAAGGTATTTAATACCAAGTTTATAATGAAATTATGAACATAAAATGGATACCAAGATTGTAACTGAAATCTGAACATGAAATTGAAAACCTTAAGGAGAACTATTACCCTGAGTTAGACCTGAATTGGTAGAAGAGGTGAGGATACTTGGTTTGCATATCTCCTTCTTCCCAAGTAGCTCCCTCAACTAACTAATTTCGCTAGAGAACTTTGACTGGAGGAAATTCTTTGTTCCTCAATCTACGAGTCGGATAGTCTAAGATTTCGACTGGAATCTCTTCATAAGAGAGGCTATTCTGAACATCGATGCTCTGAATAGGGACTACAACTGCTGGGTCACCTATGCACTTCTTGAGCAAAGAGACATGGAATATTGGATGAACTGAGGCTAGATCTTGAGGCAATTCGAGCTTATAAGCTACCTTACCAAAGAGATTGATAATTTTGAAGGGACCGACATACCAGGGGCTGAGTTTTCCCTTCTTGCCGAATCTCTTCACTCCTTTCATGGAAGAGATCTTTAGATATACATAATCACCAATCTCAAACTCAAGATCCTTTTTGTACACATCTACATAAGACTTTTGTCATCTCTGAGCAGCCTGGAGTCTTTCTCTGATCAACTGGACTTTCTATAAAGCATCAAATACTAAGTCAGGTCCTATAACCGAGGCCTCACTAAATTCAAACCAATTGATTGGAGATCTGCATCTCCTACCATAGAGAGCTTTGAATGGAGCTATCCGAATACTGGAATGATAGCTGTTGTTGTATGCAAACTGCAAGTGGTCATCCCAAATACCCTTGAAATCAATTGCACACGCCCTTAGCATATCTTCTAAAATCTAAATGGTCCTTTCGACTTGACCATCTATATAAGGGTGAAAGGTTGTACTAAGATAAACTTAGATACCAAGACCCTTTTGAAATTCTTTCCAGAAGTGAGAGGTGAACTGAGTACCTCTGTCCAAGATAATAGATAATGGAACACTGTGCAATCTAACCAACTCTCTGATGTAGAGTTTGGCGTAATAGTCAGCTAAATAAGAGGTATGGACTGGAAAGAAATGAGCTGACTTGGTTATTCTGTCTATAATAACCCAGACTGAATTATGCAAGCAAAGAGTATGAGGAAAATCTGTCACAAAGTTCATGTTCATTTCTTCCCACTTCCAAGTAGGAATGCTGAAATCCTTCATGGACCCACTAGGCTTCTGTTTCTCTATCTTAACCTACTGACATGTAGATCACTTATCAACAAACTCTGCAATATCTCTCTTCATCCCACTCTACCAATAGATTTCTCGCATGTTTTGGTACATCTTGGTGGACCCTAGATGAATATATTAGCGCGCACTATGTGCTTCTGCAAGAATTTAATGACTTAAGTCGTCTACACCTAGAAACACACAGACGACCCTAATAATGCAAAACACCATCTGCCTCTTAGGAAAAAATCTCTACTTTCTTATCTTTAACTGACTCTTTCAACTTGACTAGACTGGGATCTCTATCTTGCTTTTATTTCACCTCAGAAACTAGAGATGATTCTTAAGTACTCTGAAATCATATGTCACCCTCCTCTAATTCGAATAAGCAAACGCCTAGTCTGGGAAGATAATGGAATTCCTGAGCTAACTTTTTCTTACTATCCTCAACATGAGCAACACTACCCATAGATAGTCTACTGAGAGCACGTCCATGATGTTGGCCCTGCCCGAATGATAAAGGACACTTATGTCAAAATCATTCAAGGGATCTAACCACCTTCTTTGACAAAGATTGATATCTTTTTGAGAAAAGACATACTGAAGGCTCTTATGATCTGTGAACATATCCACAAGAACTCCGTATATCTAATGCCTCCACATCTTTAAGGCAAATACTATGGCTTCTAAATCAAGATCATGAGTTGGATAATTCTTCTCATGGGGTTTAAGTTGACTGGAGGCATAGGCTATGACCTTATCGTGCTGCATGAGGACACAACCCAAATCTACTCTTAATGCATCACAATATACCATGGACCCATCTAGATCATATGGAAGAACTAAGACTAGAGATGAGGTGAGTCAAGTCTTTAACTCCTGAAAACTCTTCTCACAAGGATTTAACCACTGAAACTTGACTATCTTATAAGTTAATCTAGACGTAGGGGATACAATAGAAGAAAATCCATCAACAAACCGTCTATAATATCTAGCCAAACCCAAGAAACTCCTGATACCTGATGGACAGATAGGTATGGACTAGTTTCTTACCACTTTGGTCTTCTGAGGATCTACTCTAATGCCATCACCAGAAATGAAATAACCAAGAAATGCTACCGAGCATAGCTAAAATTCAAACTTACTAAATTTGGTGTACATCTGATAATATCTGGGGGTCTAAAGTACAATTCTGAGATCATTTGCATGATTACGCTCACTGCGGGAATAGACTATAATATCATCTATGAGGACTATAACGAATTTATCCAAGTACTGCTTGAGCACACGATTCATCATGTCCATGAAAGAGGATGGGGCATTGGTAAGACCAAAGGATATAACTAAGAATTCAAAGTGACCATACTAAGTATGAAAGGCTGTCACATTCTCTGAATCTGAGCTGACGATAGCCTGACCTGAGGTATATCTTAGAAAATAGTTGGCACCCTAAAGTTAGTCAACCAAGTAATCGATTATGCGAAGAGGACATTTGTTCTTGATCGTAACTTTATTGAGCTGACGGTAATCAATGCACATTCTGAGAGAACTATTTTTCTTGTGCATGAATAAGATTGGTGTGCCCTATAGGGACACGCTGGGTCTGATGAATACCTTATCTAAGATATCCTTTAACTGCTCTTTCAATTCTCTGAGTTTTGCTAGTACCATTCTGTACGGAGGAATAGATATAGGCTGAGTATCTGGAATAAGATCAATGCCGAAGTCTATTTCCCTTTTGGGAGGAATTCCTAGAAGATCTTCGAGAAAGAAATCTGAATATTTATTTAAGACTAGGACTAGTTCAAGACTGGAAGTTTCAGAACTAGTGTCCTTAACTCAAACAAGATGATAGACATATCCTTTAGATATCATTTTCCTTGCCCGAAGGTAGGAAATAAGCTGACCTCTGAACGCTCTCTAGGATAGGTTTATTCTAAAACTGGAACTGGATTATTCTATTTCTGTCGTTGATTGTGGCATAGAAGGAAGGGAACCAATCTATGTCGAGAATGACATGAAAATCAGTCATCTCTAATTTAACTAAGTCTGCTGAAGTGACTTTCTGAAATATCATAACCGGGCAGTTCCTGTATACCCACCGAGCTATGATGGTTTTATCCACTAGGGTAGAGACTGAGAGGAGCTCTGCTAGAATTTTGGGACTTACTCTAAAATCAACTGCTATATAAGGAGTAATAAAAGACAAAGGAGCTCCTGGATCTACTAAACCATAAATATACACATAAAAGATTTGTAATGTACCAGTAACTGCATTAAGAGAATTTTCATGATTTTGCTGGGACTAGAGAGCATAAAGTTGATTTGAATGTTCCCCACTAGTAGCACAGGAAGTGGCACCCTACTAATTCGGGCGGCCATACTGGGCTGAGGAACGGTTCTACTGACCCAGATAACCTAACTGGGGAGAATCTTTGACTCTATGGCCTGGATTGCCATATCCAAAACAGACATCACTGCCAGCTTTGCAAGTACCTTTATGGTTCTTCCCACAAGTCTAATAGAGGGAATTAGCTCGGGCATTGATCACACTGCACTGAGACTTAGCTCCTGATACTCTATATCTATTACCATCCCTGAACTTAGGAGCTGGAGCACTAGCTGAAGAAGGAGATGGAACTGCTGACTTATGATGAAATTGAGAATGGTTTCGTACTTCTAATTTGGGTTGAACAAAGTTGAAACTACCTATCCTTGCTATCTTATTCTGCTTCTACCATATCTTAATCTTTTGCTCCTCTATCTGTTGAGCATGAGTCATAAGCCTCAGTATGTTATGTCACTATTCAACATCGGCGACCTACACTCGTTGACCATACTATTAGTCACCCCAGAGATAAACTTACTCATCTTGGCCCTACTGTCTGCAACCACATGAGGAGCATATCTGGCTAATTTAGTAAAATTAAGAGAATACTCTTTCACCGTCATGTTGCCCTGCCTGAGGTTGATATATTCTAAAACATTGGCTTTTTCTCAGGTCTAGTGGTAAGAATTTATCTAAGAATGTGATGGCAAACTCCTCCCAATCAATAGGCCCTATATCATCTGGCTTTTTTGACTTCCACTATTTAAACTAAGTGTGAGCAACATCCTGCAACATATATGCAGCTAGCTCAGCGCTCTCACTAGAAATAACCCCCATGAGGTCTGTAACCTTTTAAACCTGATCAATGAATTCCTGAGGGTCCTTATCTGACTTAGACCCGAGAAAAGATGGACGATTCATTCGGGTGAAGTCCCGAATCCTAGCTACAGCTGAATTTGCCACTGGGTTGGCTGCAATGATAGCTGGTCATTTATTCTGAGCAGCGACTGACTGAGGAAGAGTTGTGAATGCAGCTCTGAACTTTGCATGAAAAACATATTCTCCCAAAGGTTCTTCGGGCTAAGGGGCTAACTAATTCTTGTTTCTTCTTTTTGGAGGCATGTTTTGT
Organism: Capsicum annuum; assembly: GCF_002878395.1. NCBI lineage: Eukaryota > Viridiplantae > Streptophyta > Magnoliopsida > Solanales > Solanaceae > Capsicum > Capsicum annuum. The sequence goes on along the minus strand of NC_061122.1, from coordinate 151,842,611 downwards.
AAAAAAAACAGAGAAACAGCTTAGACTAGATTGAGAGATTAACTGGAAATTATTCTCACTAGTACAACATGAATACTGAAAGTGAAACTGTTCCTAAAACATCTTATAGCCTTCTGTACATAAATGTGGCGTGTAACACACCTAAGTACAAGACTCTACTAGATGTGGCTTTCAGATTTCCTAGGACTCTATTGAACCTTACGCTCTAATACTAAGTTTGTAACACCCTGAATCTGGTACCCAAAATGCTAAACGGTGCTCATGACCTTGAAGGACCATAAGCTAACCCATGACTGATATCTGTACTTGTACACTGCATAATATACTATATAAATACGAAAATAAAGACTGAAAGGCCATAAGGTTCAAAACTGTAAAATAATCTCTGAATGATATGGTATCATAATACCAAGATAATACCTAAAATAAACTGTTTCAACATGATAGTTTGAAAAGCCTCTAACTGACTGAACTGTCTAAATAAGGAGTTGATGGGAGATGTCCCCAACTAACTCCAACTACTAAAATAAATTAATTAATGACATAATAAAGTAATGGTCATGTCCTCGGAGGATGAGGACACAGTGCTAACTCTGACTGCTGAGACTAGAATGCTATTGATGCTTTGGAGCTAGTGCTTCTGAACCTATGGTATAAAACACCATAGCATAAATGCATCAATATGTTTGAATGTACTGGTATGCATGTGAGGTAAGACGAATGCAAAAGGTTAACATACATGAACTATACTAACTGTGTGAATAACATGAGCGTGAGAATACATGCATGAATACATAATAAATATAATTGAGTTTGTGATAACATGATTACTAAAAATGAGTACTGATAACATGGGATACTGATAATTGTGTAACTAAAATAACTAATACTGAGCGACTGTATCTGACAGTTTAGTTTCTGATGGAACTACCTGAGTTCTGTACTATTCTGGGTTGATTGTATCTAATAGTCCTAAATCCTGTAGAACTATCTGAGTTCTATCACTGAGACTGAATGACTATATCTGACAGTCCTGATTCTATACTGAAACTATGTGAAATAGTCATCAACTGACATGACCCAAGAAAAAACAATATAGCTGAGGTGGGATCCAATCTGTAACCCAAATTAGAAGGGTGTCAATATCGTGCCACTGATAAGGAAAAGCTATGGGAAAGATTCATCTGACAGTGTCCTTAAAAGAGAACGGTGAGGCCCTCATCTGACAGTGCTTATCCCACCTTATCAACCCTTATCTGATAGTGTTGATGTCTGAACCTATGTTGGCTACATAGCTCTAGAATGCAAGGATAACTTCTAAGAATCACACCCTCATTTGACAGTGTGTGTTCCCATCCTTGGGTTCACTCGGTGCTAATTCCTACTCCCATCTGAATAGACACTGAACTTGATTAACTAAACTGGATAAACTAAATTAATTGAGTTACTTTGACTGACAGAATACTACTGAGATTACTGAGTTTTCCTGAGTAATGAGACTGACTGAATTCTATGGATCATGGCTTGACTGAGAGTATCTTGAATACATTACATTGATTCTAGGCAAACAGCTAAATTTTCGGGTACAAGTACCCCCAGGCCTCAATCGGAAGAAACTGACAAAGCATAACTTTCTTTAATACATGACCAATATCAACAATCCATAGCATAATAAGTTGGAGATTTCATGAGGTACAAGTTCTAAAGCACCACAATGGCTACACATATATCAATAATTCATTGACTAAGACATTTCATCAAACATTGGACATGCATAAACTTGTACATAATGGGGATTTCATATTATCATAGTAGTATGACACTTTTCTTTCACATAGGCATTTAATTGAACACATGGGGAGCGTGCTTTGATTTTACAATCATCAACACATCTAATAATCATAGATACATCAATAAACACATAAATTTAAGGGTTTATCATGATTATTATGCAAATCACCACATCCTAGGGACAATTATTGGAATATGTAATTTCAAACATGAATGAAAACCCCACAAAAGTATTATCATGAATTTCAATTCAATTTAAATTATAAACATTCATCTATACACAAATCTTGTATTTTGAAAAGAGGTTCTTGAGCTTCATGGGTGAAAAAGACCCATGAATCAACACATGACATACCTAGGTTGTGAGTTTCTTGAAGTTCCTGGACATGAAGAACTTGGAATCTCTTAGTTTCTTGAAGAATGATTTTGATCTTCTTCTTAGGGATTATCTTTTGAAAAAAAACCCTAATTTGATGTTATAGATAGATAATGTACTTATGAGCCTTGGTATGATATAATTAGGGTTAAAAAGGGTGGGAAAAGACCCAAATAACCTTTAAGAAATAACTTTAAAATAACTTAACGAACTATGCGACGATAGGTGCAACGGTCCATCGCTGGGTCGACGGTTCATCGATCCTGACTATCGCACCTGGGAAGAATAGGGTTTCACTGTCTCTACTGCAACGGCCTAGGGGACGGTCTGTCGCTAGCTCGATGTTTCATCGGCCTAAGCCATTGCCCATAGGCAGAAGGTGGTCTCTCTGCCTCCACTGTGATGGCTTGGGCGATGGTTCATCTCTAGCTCAACGTTTCATCGGCCCTCACCGTTGCCCCTGGGCAGTTTTTGATTACATTCTGTAAAACGACCATAACTTTCTACCCCTATATCGGATTTGGACGAAATTAGTATCGTTGGAAAACTAATTCAATTTTCCAAATGACAAAAAGTGAAAATATTAAAAATTCCACTTGAACAAAAATGGATTTATCTTTCAAAGTAAGTTTCTAACATACTTGGTGCGATTTCAAGCTAGGTAGAAGTATGTTGCGATTACAACCACTTCAACTCATAGGCAACATTACCAACCCCCTTCAAAACCAGCTATGGACCAACGTACCAAGTTCTAAGTTTCCCCTTCTTACCAAACTACATTACTTCCTTCATAGGAGACACCTTCAAGAATACCTAATCACAGACATTGTACTGCAAATCCCTATACCTCACATCCGCATATGACTTTTGACAAGTTTTAGTGGCTTTCAACTTGTCACAATCACTTTACCTTCTCCAAGTCTTGGTGAACCAAATCGAGTCCATAAAATTTACCCTCACCAACTTCATAGCATTCAATTGGAGAATGACATCTCCTACCATACAACGCCTCAAAAAGGGTTATACTAATACTAGAATGATAACTATTGTTATAGGAAAATTCAAAAAAAGAGGAAAATGGTCATACCATCTACCACCATAATCAATCACATATGCACAAAGCATGTTTTCTAATGTCTTAATGGTCCTCTCTGCTTATCCATCTGTCTGCGAGTGGAAAGAGGTACTACGACACACCTGAGTTCCCAAACCTTTCGAAAATGACATCCTAAAGTGAGATGAGAATAGAGTACCACAATATAAAATGATAGAAAGAGAAGAACCATGCAACTTCATAATCTCAGCAAGGTACATCTTAGCATAATCCTCTATCGAATAACTAGTCCGCCTCGGCAAGAAGTGAGCAGAGTTGGTCAATCTATCAATAGTGACCCAAATAGAATCACATTGATTCTGATACTTGGAAGATCGATGACAAAATCCATATTAATTTCCTCCCACTTCCATTCAAGAAACTCAATCTCTTGGCACAAACCTCCATGCCTCATGTGTTCAACCTTCACTTGTTGACACACCATACACTTATCCACGTAGTTAGCCACATCTTGTTTCATATTTTTCCACAAACAGAACTCCTTAAGATCATGATACATCTCCATGGAACAGGGATGAAAATAGCATAGCTTGATCCATAACACTCATCCTTTCCCTTAATCCATCAATTTCGGGAACCCATAACCTGCCTTGGTACCTCAAGATACCATCGCCACCAATTTTAAAATTGACAACCTTTTGTTAACCCACATTCTTCTTTTTCTTCATCAAATCAAGATTCAACATTTGGTTTTCCTTTATCTCAACAACAATAGATGACTATGAAAACCAATGCACAAATATACTACCTTCCTCAGAGTCTGCAAGACAAACTCCAAGATTAGCCAAATGATGAATATCCTTTACTAACTCTTGCTTATCCTCATCCACATGAGCTAAACCACTCATGGATAACCTGCTAAGAGCATCAGCAACTACGTTAGCTTTACCTAGATGGTAATAGAGACTTATATCATAGTCCTTCAGCAACTCAAGCCATCTTCTTTGTCTGAGATTTAACTATTTCTGAGTAAACACATACTATAGGCTCTTATAATAAAAAAAAATGTCAACATGAACCCCATAGAGATAGTAAAACTAAATCTTTAATGAAAATACCACTACTAACAATTTCAAGTCATGAGTAGGGTAGTTCTTCTCATGAACCTTTAATTGCCAAGAAGCATAGGCCACCACTCTTCCATGCTGCATCAACACATAACCCAGCCCGACATGAGAAGCATCAATATACAATGAAACCATCACCATTCTTGGTAAAGGTCAAAACTTAAGCTAAAGTCAACTTATCCTTCAACTTTTCAAAACTGCCCTCACACGCATCTGACTATAAAACTTGACCTTCTTCTAAGTCAACTTAGTCAATGGGGCTGCTATAGTAAAAAAACTTTCCACAAACCTTCTATAGTAGCCAGCCAAGTCAAAGAAGCTTCGAATATCTATTGGAGTTGTGGGTCTAGGCCACTTCTTAACAAAAACAACCTTTTGAGGATCCTCTATAATCCCTTTACTCGACACAATATGACCCAAAAAAGTTATGGCATTCAGCCAAAATTCATATTTGGGGAAGATAGTATACAACTGTTAATCTTTTAAGGTTGGCAACATAATGAGTAGGTGATTGGCATGGTCCACCTTGCCCGTAGAGTATACCAAGATATCATCGATGAAGACAACGATGAACAAATATAGAAATAATGGAAGACCCTATTTATTAGATCTATGAATGTCACAGGGGTATTGGTCAAGCCAAATGACATCACCAAGAACTCAAAATACCCATACCAGGTATAGAAAAACGTCATAGGGATATCCACCTCCCTAATATTTAGTTAATGATACTCGGATTGAAGAACAATCTTAAAAAAAAATTTGGAACCGTGAAGCCGATCGAAGAGATCATCAATTCTATAAAAGGGATACTTATTATTTATTATTGTATTATTCAGTTACCGATAATTAATATACATCCTAAGGGACACATACTTCTTTCACGCAAATAAGATCGGTGCACCCCATACGGACAGACTAGGATAGATGAAACCCTTATCTAAAAGGTCCTTTTATTACTCTTTAATATCTTTCATCTTAGCCGAAGCTATTCTGTAAAAAGGAACAGAATTTGGATGAGTGTTTGGAACAAGGTCAATACCAAATTCAATCTCTCTATTAGGAGGGATACTAGAAAGTTATTCAGGAAATGCCTTAGGAAACTTAGTTACCATAGGAACAGATTGCAAAGAAAGACCTTCTGAGTTAGAATCTTTAACCTAAACCATATTATACAGACACCCTTTGCGAATTAACCTTCAAGCTTTTTGATATAAATGAACTTCCTCTTCAAAGCTAGGGAACCACCCTCCTACTCAAGGATTGGCTCGTTAGAGAATTTAAACATGACTTTACAGGTTCAAAAATCTAAGGAAGCATAGAACAAGTGCAACCAAGCCATTCTAGAATAATAAAAAAATGAACCATGTCCAACTCTATCAAGTCTACAAGAGTTTCTTTACTAATAATAGATACCACACACCCCCTGTAGACTCTTTTAACAACCACAGAGCCTTCTACTTAGGTAGAAATAGAAAAAGGAACCAACAGTCACTCAGGATCATAACCAAAATGCACAGCCATAAGTAAGGTCACATAAGAGAGAGAGGACCTCAGATTAAGTAAATAATACACATCACTGGAAAAAGTTTCAACATACCCATAACTACATCCAAAAATAAAGTAGAAGAAGGAACAACACCCTTTGGTCTTAGAGCAGATAAAGTAGCAATAAGGACCCTATTGGCCTAAGAAGCCACTAGATAGGGGCACTCTTATTGTATGTGCCCATCTTGACCACATCTAAAATATCTATTTCGCCATTCTTAGACATACCACGATGATGCTAACCATAAAATCTACAAGGAAGGTAGGTTGGTCCCGATTGGGCCCCACTGTCTTAAAACTAGGCTCCTTGTACCCTAAAAGAATCACCACTCTAAAAATATCTCTCTCCTGATGGCTTCGGGTAGGGATCACTAGCCATAGAATAGGATTTAGGACTTCTCCAACTCTTTCTATTAGATTATTTACCACTAAACTATTCACCTTCAGTTTGCTTAGGAAACTAAGACCTCTTACTCTACCTCTCATCAATCTCGGTATGTTTTCTTTTATCTTCCTCCATATGTTGCATATACATAACCAATAAAGAGATGTTCATGTCTTTGATCAACAAGGCTGCCTTACTCTCAAGAATTAATTTGTGAGACAATCCTGAAGAAAACTTTCTCATTTGGGCCCTTATGTTAGATACCAATTTGGGAGAATACAAGGATAACTGATGGAAATTCAAGGGATACTCCTGGACTGTCATCCTTCCTTTCTTCATTTTAAAATATTCCTGCACTTTTTCCTCCCTCCACTCTCGAGGAAAGAAGCGGTCAAGAAATATACTAGAAAAATTATCCCAATCGGTAGGCCTAGCATCCTTACCTCTCAACTGTTCCCAACCTTCACACACTGGTATGCTAATCTTTCAATTGGTAGGAAGCAAACTCTACACCCTCAACCTTTGAAGTATGCATAACCTAAAATATCTTCTCTATTTTATCAATGAAACCTTGAGGATAAATATAGAAGGATGCAACCTCATGAAAAGGCCAAACCTTGTGACTTTCAAAGATGGAGAAATAGGAAAACCATCCTCAGACTGTGAAGCTACCAACTGAGTCAACTAATTATGGAGCAATGGAATATAGAATTAGTACCATCCCCTTGAGGCGACTGAGTATGAGTATCACTCTCAGGAGTAGGGTTAGTAGGGATAGGTGTAATCCCATAAAGATAGTCAGATGCAGCGACCCTTGACCAGGTATTAACTCAAGATATTGGACGAGCCCTATCTACATTGTCCTTAATTGGTACAGAAGAGTTTTCCTGAATATCAGATCTTCTTAAAGGCATGATCTGAAAGATGAGCAAAAAAAAAATCAGAAAGATCCAAGACATTAGACTCTATAGCTCGAGATAGAACCATAAGAAAGGGAAACACTAGTAAATGTCTTGTAGCCTCTCTCTTATAAGTGTGGCATGCTACATACCCATAAAAGAGAATACTTTACATGGATTCATGGACACCCAACTGACCATGAACCTAGGCTCTAATACCAACTTAACATGACCAAAACCAGGGACTTGTTGTAATGGGTATCTCGAGCCTAATAAGGATTGAATATATCTCCTTAACCTAACCCAACCATCATATTAATTGATAAGTGTTGGATGAACTCCGAACATATAATAAGATAGAAAAACAAGACTAATAATCATAACTTAAGAAGTATCAAATCAATCCATTAATGTCAACATACTAAATTAACATGACCAAGTCCATAGTCATCTAAAAAACCTTTACAAATCTAAAGTCAATAATATGTCGGGATTTGACCCCAACAATAGCCAAAACCAAGTCAAAAGAAAGTCAATGACATAAGTTAGAAACACCATGAAATGTATGCCTTCTGATGTATGAAAGCTCACCACGTCAATATCAACACACGATCCGCTCGAACACCTGGTCATTATGAAAGAAGAGAAGAAGAAGCTTCGGGACTTGTATCGCATGGGCATACAACATTTAGAGATGGTTAGAGGTTGGACGCTATCAAATAACTCATAGATAAGGATAAAATAGTGTCATTATTCAACCAAGTTAAATCATCATGCAATCACATGTATGTATATATATATAGTACTAGGAAAGAGAACAAGGCTTAGAATGTATTTTGAAGCATCCGATCATGAAGCATGAAATGAAGGACTCTAACCTTCTACTCATATAGTTTAAAAACTTTAAATGTCCCAGCCTTATTAAGCAAGTGGAATCTAACCTCAAGCCACTTTGACCCTTCTTAATTAAACTTGGGACTCTAACCCTTAGTCTATGCAATGACATCCATTCAATTTAATGCTTAGGGACTCTAACCTATTTAGTCAATTAAAACCACCAAGGTCATAATTTAGAATCACATATGACCACAATGAAGCCATTTGTCAACCATTTACTTTAATAGGCTAATGCCTTGGTTCAAATCACCATTCAAATCAATTTATGATCATCAAAATCCTTTCAAAGCCATTCATATTTCATTAGAATACCCATACCAAGCTTAAGTTCAAAATAAAATTCAATTTCATGTTTCAGGACTCAAAACCTTTTAACCAATCAAACCACCAAGGTTACCAATTAACTCATTACATGGACAAAAGGCCTTTACAAAACCATTTACCAATGATCCATGCTTATTAAGTCATTTCCTTAGTTCAAAATACCATTAATATGTGACTAGTTATTTCTCTTAGATATTTTCACAAACACCTTGAGGGAATACCTTTAAAATGACCAAAACCAAAGTGAAAACCATCAAGATTAGGGTTACTCATGACCCATTTGTTAAACCACAACCAACAACTACCCACATGTGCAAACCATCACCAAAAACACGTAATATATAATTTAAACTAGGAGTAAACAATACTCAATAGTATGCATCAAAACCCTCAACAATGATTTTCAAAACCACCATAAACAAGTCATAAATAATGTTGAAAACACATGATATTTTCGAACTAAAAATGAGGGAAGAGTCACATTCCTTATACAAGATGATTCATGAAAAGAACTTGACCCCTTTAGCCTTTAGATGAACACCTCTTTGAAATCCTAGCCTCCAATCTTTCAAAGAGAGTTAGAGAGTATTTAATATTTCACAAGTGAGTTATAAGATGCCTATACATGATTTAAGGCTTACGGAGGGTATATTATATTCCACGCCCTTATCGCAGAGACTAACCTCTGTGGCACACCACTATCACGGAAGCTCACTGCCTTGAGGTCCCAAAATAACCCTAAACCCCTTCTAAACATTTTGAAACTTTTCCAAAACATCCTTTTAACACCACTACAAATAATTCAAGTCAAAAATTAACATTACACATGCGGGAGGGTCAGAAATAAAATAGTCAAAATTTTACAAGGTCTTACAGTCCTAAAGGGTTAAATTATTAAAAATGATGTATTTTTATAAATCAGTTAGTTCTATTGAGTTTGAAATATCAAAATTAGTGTATTATCATTATTTGTTTACTTTTATGAGATCTCAAACAAATATGCAAGGTCCATTTGAAGGAGTTTTATTATCTCCTTATTGTTAAACTTCTATTTCTTGTGCCAAAATAAGTCTTTCATTGCATTGGTAAACCCATGGTCATGATCGAAAAAAATAAAAATATTCATTATTACAATTTCAATGGTGGAACCACATTTATAAAGGATTTCCTATTTTGTTCATCCTATTTATGGTGTAGCCATCACGCTCATGAAGGGTTATTTGGTCTTGGTTTGGATCAATAATTAAGTTATGATGCTTTGACTATGATACTGTGAATTAGATTAGGTTGGTCTTATCATTGGCATCCTAGAGCTCGCATTCGTGAAGAATAAATAATAACTAGGCAGAATTTAAATCTTTTTCATGTTCAAATCCTTATTTGTACCATTTTTAGACTTTAGGAGCTCAGTTCTTGGCATTTAAAAGAGAAATTTCATTTTTATCATTTTTCATTCATTTCTTCCTCAGAAGAACTTTAAAACTTGGATTTAAAAATAGTAATATTGGGGTTTGTATCTAGTATTGGAAAAAATCGCTTTTCTTCAACTTCAAGCTCGATTTAAATTTGTTTTTAGTGAATTTTCATATTTAGGATCCTTGATGTATAAGAAACTTGATTCTTAAATAAAAGTTTGCTTTTACCCTCTTTTAAAATTATTTTGGACTCAAAGTTAAAGTAGCTAGTTTTGAAATTATTTGGTCTTTTTAAAGTGTAGATTATATTTTTGATGGATTTGGTTCATTTGAAGATTGCTCATGAAGAAAAAGATCCATGTTGAAGGGTTTAGTATCATATTTTATTTTTTGATGTAGGTTATGACTTAAATTTCTTTAGAATAGGATGCGTAATTAATAATTCATTTAAAGTATGTTATGGGTTGGGGTTTGCATCTTGAGATACATATTTAGAGATAGCTATGTTATTACGGGGCCCTATAGAGCCCTATTTGAGTATTATTATTAACTTGAAACATGATTATTGTGGTGATAATTGATTATGGGGTTTATATTAGTTTTGTTTGAGATTTATTTATGTTTATTGTGATACCCAAGTGACGGGTTGAACTAATATTATTGATTTTTAAATGACTATTCAATACTGTGGTGCCATTAAATTGCTTATATCATTATTTATTGAGATATTAGATAGATTTAAGCTCATTTGATACTATCATTGACTTAATCCATAACATATGCTATTGTATTAGTCATGAGCGTGCATCCTCGTATCATTCACTAATATACATAAAATTGATACCACTGAAAAATACTAATTTTGAAAAAAAAAAATTTTTTTAAAATACTTGATCAGAGATGTTGTTGGTAAGGGGACTAAGATATGAGAATGAGAATATGAAAGTATATGGGCTATGATCCTCCCCTCCGCCCCACCCTCAAAAGGGTCTTATCTTTGATGCTTATTCTTGGAAGGTTTATACGAGGTCATGTGATGGATTCCATATGATGATATACTTCATCATCATCCCACTACATATGCATTGCATGTATAATCTGCATTTCTATTCGGGAGTTTGTTATTGTGTATTTATCCTTGTCTTGTATATATTCATGTGTATTTTTCCTAATATAGATATTATACTTGTAGAATTATTAGAAGATATTATTTGAGATACCATTGGAAACTTTTCAATATGCAGGTGAAAACGTGCTCATAGTATTTCTTTACTTGTTTACTTTTCTACTTTTCTCAATTGATTTATGACACTTACTGTGTATAAGTAGGTCGTATGCACTCCTACTTCTATGTCCTTTCAGTGTTGATCCCAATATGGGTGTGATCCATGGTAGCTAATTTGTGTCGTTATGAGCTATTTGGTATATTGGTAAGCTTTCTATCTAGAGAATTATTCCAACCTTCCTCTATATTTTATGTTTTTACTTATATCAAGCAAGAAACATGTATTTATTTGATTTAATATTTCCCTAGATGTTCTTTATTTATGATATCATATTTTGAAATTTGATTGTATTTCTTTCAGATATTTTAAATTTTATGACTATTATGGCCTGACATTATGCTAGAAGTCTGGTATTATTTCTTTTTTTTACAATATCATATTCCTTTCATATTGTGAACTTTTGACTTACCTACCAAGGTTAGGTTGACATAAGTGCCATCATAAACTTATTTTTGGATCGTGATAAATTGATATTAGAGCACTAGGTGTCGGAAATACCCCGAGACTCTACCCAATAGTGCAACCATGACTCAAGCTCATGAGAAGTAAATTATAATGCTTTGGTTGTTTTCTTATTAAGGGTGATGTGTATTAAGGCCTCAAAGATGTCCTACATATTAGGTGAATCAAAAGATTCCTTACCTATTGAATTCTTGGGAAGGATATTGCCATATTCAACTTCAAATAATCATATCTCTCATTATACTATTAATTATTCAGCTCAAAACCAACCAAAAGATACATAATTTAATTATATTTCCAACAATACCAATTTCACCCAAATCTGGTATCGAAGCCAAGAGTTATGCCCATTTTATTCCTGCATGTCAGGCTGGAAAACTAGTGAGGACATTTGTGACAAGTCATCATAAGTGTGATGACTTATGACCAAAGTCATTAGTCTTAGGCAGATTTTTCACCCCCAGTGATGACATTTGTGACAAGTCGTCACAAGTGTAATGACTTATCACCAATGTCGTCAACCTTAAGCATAAAATCATAAAATCCACCCTTTTGTGATGACATTTTGTGACGACTTGTAATAAGTCTGATGACTTGTCATGAATTTCATTAGCTATTTTTATTCAGCAATTAAGGGACGTTTTTACAAGGGTATTTTTGTATTTTCTCATTTTTTGGAGGCCTATATAAATATGAGAATCCTCATCCAAAACCTAAATTCTTCATTCTCTCTTCTAATTTTCTTAAGAATATATATTAGGTTTTCAATCAAGAAAATTTAATCTTCCAAAAATCATCCATAAATCTTTAATATTTCTTCAAGAATCAAGTTCCTCATAGTGTGGGCTTCGAGAATCATTTATTACAAGTGCGGATAGAGTCTCAAGCACTAAAATTCATCTAATTTCAAAGATTAAGGTATATGAGGATTTGAACAAGAGTAATTCTTTCGTTTTTGTGCCCAAATCTTTGATTTCTATCATGGATTTATATGATTTTGCAAGTGGGTTTATACCCAAATTACTTCATCATGAGATTATGAGAATATAAATTGTTCAGGCTTTTTTATACATGATTATTTTTCTATTCCCAAGTTATGAATTGATATTTAATATTGAGAATTTCATATTTCTACCATGAGTTGATATTTCAAGTGCTTTCAAGATATGTGTCAAGCTTTAAGCTTCGTTATGACTGATAAGATTATTGAGTATATCAATTCATGAGATTGAGTTGTTACAATGACTCTTGATATTTCTTCAAAGTTGTTGATGTTGCCATGATTTAATGAATTGATACATTTTGATATTAAGAAAGATTGATTTGATTTGATTTGATTTGAGTTAGGAATCCACAAGTTGATTTTGATTTGATAAATGAGAAAGAGATTTTATTTAGTCTTTATGATAGACCCTTGTGATGTTGTGATGGATTTTCTAATGCATTCTGAGCTTATGTCTTGGAGTAATATTTAGCACCAAGCAGGAAATATGGTATTTTCTTAAAATTATGTGCCACCATAGGATTGATATTGATAATTATGGGCCAAAGGCCGAGTATGAGATTGTGATCACTAAATTTAGGTTGTACACCCTGGCAAGAGTACGATGCTACCGCCAATGTGGGGTTCTCTCCTTAGAAGGGAAAAACATTTCACTCCATGTAGCTTACATAGTTTATGTCGGTTATAAGAACCTCTCATGTCTATAAGAGTTGAGTTTCTTGAATTACCGAGTCACTCCGAGTCTTGAGTTGAAGAGTTCAGTTATTTATGAAGATTTATGAGATTTTTATCTTATGATTTATTTACTATGAGATCATGAAAAATATGTTTCAATCTAACTCAAGCCAAGTGAGCCATCACTGTACATATGCATATTTTATGAAATTGATGATGATATTTGCATTATTGCATGCAACCCCACATACTAAGTACATTCTAAAGTGCTGATCCACATATTTTCCTATGGGCTATATTTTCTCACAATGTAGGTTTAGGTACTCAGCTGCAGCTGTGTTTGCGATATTTGAGTGCCTTAACTACGTTCCCTTAGTTGTGAGTCCTCATGGTTCGAGGACCGTGTCAATATTTTTGCTGATATAATTCTGTTGTTATAGCTTTTAGTACTATTTGAGTCAGTTGGGGGTTTGTCCCAATGGCTCCTTGTTTTTTATGTATAGAGGTTTTGTCAGACTAGAGGGTTTGAATGTATTGATATTGAATATATTTTGGTTGTACAGTCTAGTATTCTCCAGTATTTCTCTTGAAACCAATGTGGTATATCTATTTGTTGTGCATGACTATTATTGAATTAAATTCCTTGAGGTAGTGTCTGGCTCTGAGGGTTATCTTAGGGCTACTATAGCCCTAAGCACCGTGTGGAATCTCGAGATGAAATTTTGGAGCATTACAAAGCTTAGTATCAGAGTCTTAGGTTTAAGGAGTTCTAAGGAGTCTGACAAGCCGCGTTATGTAGAGTCTTGATCATTTATGTGTAGCACACCATATCTATGAGTAAGAGTCTACTAAATGTTTTAGAAAAAGTCATTTCTTTCTTTCTAAAGAATATCGTGCCTACAACTTTATCTTTATTAATTAACTCTTGCTCTCTTATAATAAAAAATGCCTCCTCATCGAGGTCATAGAAATAATGAGCAACCTCAACCTACTGATCCCTTGAACGAGCATGTGTCTCAAGTAGAATTCTGGGCAGCCTTTCAGGCGCTAGCCTTGGAAGTTACTGCCAATGCTCAACCTAAAACCTAGGATACTATTCCACCTCTATAAGAGAATAATTCTACTACAGCTTAAGTTTTTGACTTTATGCAGATGAATCCACCTGAGTTCTATAGGTCAAAGGTTGGTGAAGACCCATAGATATACTTAGATGAAGTGAGAAAAATCACCCAAATTATGCATGTGACTGAGAAGGAGAGTGTTGAATTGGCTGCCTATTGAATGAATGATATTGCATATGATTTGGTGGAGACGTGGAGGATGAGTAGAGGGGAGGATGTTGCTCCCATGACATGGCAGTTATTCCAGGATGTGTTCTTGGACAAATTCTTTCCTCTTGAGATGAGGGAAGCAAAGATAGAGGGATTCATAAATCTAAGACAAGGTTCCATGACTGTTATGGAGTATTGTCTTATATTTAATCAGTTATCCAAATATGTTCCTAGTACGATGGTTGACTCCAGGACCATCATGAGTAAGTTCATGACCGGCGTGTCGAATTACGTTGTGAAAGAGTGTAGATATACTATGCTTAACAAGGATATGGACCTTTCTCGGTTGATGATACATGCCTAAAAAATTAAAGCTGATAAGGTGAAAAAGAAGGAGAGAGTAAGAGCGAATAAAAGAGCTATATCAGAGCAGCAGGGATCTAGTTAGTTCAGATTCCATAGAGGGAACCACTCTCAATTCCAGGGACATCCGTTTATGTTCGTACCTTGCTCAGTTAGTGCTCCCGCAACTAGAAGTAGGCAGGATCAGGGGAACAGGCCTATCCCATTCAGGTCTAAGGAAAGTATAGGTAACCGACCTCATCCTCCTTCATGTACCAAGTGTGGTAGAGATTATTTTGGTGAGTTTTTTGTTGATAAAAGGGGTTGCTTTGGTTGTGGAAAGTTTGGCCACTGACTTGGATACTTTTTGTATACTAGATAGAGGAGTCGAGATGCTCGTCCCCAAAGTCAAGCTACCAGAGCCCCCGCTCCCGTAGTTTGCCCAGTTCCTCTTTAGGGCATCTCTTCTAGTACTACTGGCGGTGCGTACTAGAATTACTTCTATACTATACCACCTTGCCAGGAGTAGGAGGACTCTCTAGATGTTTTCACTGGTATACTCCATATTTTTTATTTTGATGTGTATGTATTGATGGACCTCGGTTCGCGTTTATCTTATGTGACACCTCTAGTTGCTGTAAATTTTGAGATGGACCCTGAATGGATTGCTTAGCCTATTTTTGTTTCTACGCCGGTAGGAGAATCTATTATTACTAAGTGAGTGTAAAAGAAGTGTCCAGTCACTGTCCTTCATCGAGTCATATATTCTGATTTGATTGAGCTAGATATGGTTGATTTGATATCATTCTGGGTATGAATTAGCTTCACTCGTGCTATGCATCTATAAATTATCGTACCCGAGTGGTTAAGTTATAGCTTCTTGACGAGCCTATTTTTGAGTGGTTTGGGAGTTCTGTAACTCCGAAGAGCCATGCCAATCCTACCTCAAAGCTAGGAAGTTGATTTACAAAGATTGAATTTATTACCTAGTTTAAGTAAAAGACCTCAAGTCTGAGACTCCGACTATTCAGTTAGTTAGCATTTTTAATGAGTTTCTCGATGTTTTTCTGGAAGATCTCCCAGGGGTCCCACCTGATAGGGAAACAAAATTCAAGATTGATCTCCTTCCCGATACTTAGCATATTTTCATTCCTCCGTACCGTATGGCTCCTGTAGAACTTAAAGAGTTGAAGGAGAAACTCAAAGATCTCTTAGACATAGGCTTTATCAGACCCAGTGTTTCCCCGTGGGGTGCACCTACTCTATTCATGCATAAGAAAGATGGTACATTGCTTATTTACATTGACTACCATCAACTCAACAAGGTAACTATCAAGAACAAGTACCCTCTTCTAAGAATCGATGATTTATTTGATCAGCTATAGGGTGCAAGTTATTTCTTAAAGATAGACCTTGGATTCGGCTATAATCAGCTTAAAGTGAAAGAGTGGGATATTTCAAAGACAACCTTCCAAACCCATTATGGTCACTTTGAGTTTCTTGTCATATCCTTTGGGTTAACTAATGCTCCTGCAACCTTTATGAACCTTATGAATCGAGTGTTCAGCAATATCTTAATATGTTTGTCATTATATTCATAGACGATATTCTTGTGTATTTCCAAAGAGAGGATGATCATGCCGACCGTCTTAGAATTGTCCTGAAAACTCTTACAGATCATCAATTATTCACTAAATTTAGCAAGTGTAAATTTTGGCTAAGGTCAGTTGCTTTTTTGGGTCACATTGTTTCTGTCGAAGACATTAGAGTTAATCCCCAAATGACAGAAGCTGTAAAGAATTATCCTAGACCTACCTCCCCAACTAACATTAGGAGTTTTTTGGGTCTAGCTTGTTACTACCGCCATTTTTTTAAGGGCTTTTCTTTTATTGCGTCTCCCATAACCCAGTTGACCCAAAAGAAAGTAAAGTTCCTATGATCGAAACCTTGCAAAAATAGTTTTTAGGAGTTGAAAACTCGACTCACTTCAGCCCAGTGTTAGTTTACCCATTGGTACTGATGGTTTTGTGGTGTATTGTGATGCTTTTAGAGTTGGTTTAGGTTGTGTGTTGATGCAGAGGGGTAAAGTTATAGCTTATACCTCTAGACAGTTGAAGCCTTATGAGAAGAATTACCCAACCCATGATCTTGAATTAGCAGTTATAGTTTTTGCGTTGAAAAATCTAGAGACATTACCTGTATGGTGTCCATGGTGATGTGTTTACTAATCACAAAATCCTGCAGTATATGTTCACCCAAAGGGAGTTGAATCTTAGACAAAGAATATGATTAGAGTTGCTAAAAGACTATGATATGAGTGTGTTTTATCACCTGAGCAAGGCCAATGTTGTAGCAGATACTCTTAGTAGGTTGTCTATTGGTAGGTAGCTCATGTAGGCAATGATAAAAAAGAATTGGCTCGTGATGTGCATCATTTGGCTAGGTTGGTTGTTAGATTACTTGATTCCATTTAAGTGAGAATGTTAGTTCAAAGTAGTTTTGAGTCCTCTTTGGTCTCAGAGTTAAAGGAAAAGTAAGACAGGGATCTTAGTTTGGTCAGACTGAAGGAGTCAGTTAAGGACCAAAAGGTAGAGGCTTTCTCCTAAAGGGGAGATGGTGTATTGAGATTACAGGGTAGATTATGTGTTCCCGATGTTGATGATCTAAGGCAAATAATTATGGTTGAAGTGCATAGCGCATAATATTTTATTCATCTCGGTGCTACCAAGATATACCACAATTTGCGAGAAATCTATTGGTGGATAGGTATGAAGAAATACGTAGCAGGATTTGTGGCAAAGTGTTCTACGTATCAATAAGTTAAGGTAGAGCACCAAAGGCCTGGTGGTGTAATGCAAGAGTTTAGCATTCCTACTAGGAAGTGGGAAGAAGTGAATACGGATTTCATAATTGGTTTGCCTCCTTCTCATCGTCATTATGATTTGATTTGGGTTATTGTAGAATGGTTGACTAAATCCGCTTATTTTTTGCCAGTGCATTCATCTTATACAGCTGTGGATTATGCTAGATTGTATATTCGAGAATTTGTTAGACTTCATGGAGTTCCTTTGGCTATTATCTCTGATAGCGGTACTCAGTTTACTTCCCAGTTTTGGAGGGCTTTCCAGAAGGGTCTCGGTACCCAAGTTCATCTAAGTTCTACTTTCCATCCGTAAGCAGATGGTTGGCTGAGTGGACCATTCAGACTTTAGAAGATATATTGAGGGCATGTGCGCTTGATTTTAAAGGTAGTTGGGATGACACTTCCCACTGATCAAATTTGCGTAAAACATTAGTTTCCATGCTAGTATTCAAATGGCCCAATTCAAAGCTTTGTATGAGAAAAGATGTAGATCACCTATAGGTTTGTTTAAAGTAGGCCTGATGCTGTATTCGAGGCTATCAAAAAAGTTAAGTTGATTCGAGAAAGATTGAAGACCACTTAAAGTCGTCAGAAGTCATACGCGGATGTTAGAAGAAAAGATATTGAGTTCAAAGTTAATGATTTGGTGTACTTGAAGGTTTCGCCCATGAAAGGGGTGAAGAGATTTGTGAAAAAGGGAAAGCTTAATCCCTGTTATGTTGGCCCATATAGGATTCTGAGCCGTGTTGGGAAAGTAGCATATGAGGTGGAGTTACCCACGGAGTTACTAGCGTTTATCCGATATTTCATGTTTCTATGATTAAGAAGTATATTGGTGATTCTGTCCTGGTTGATCCTTCCGAAAGCTTGGATATTTAGGATAGCCTTTCATTTGAGGAGATTCCGGTTGAGATTTTAGATTTTCAAATCCATATGCTACGGAACAAAGAATTTCCATGGTTAAAGTGCATTGGTGAAATCAATCAGTTAAGAGTGCTACTTGGGAATCCGAAGCTAATATGTGAGCGAAGTACCCTCACTTTTTTATGAGTTTAAAGTGAGCAGAAGGTACCATTCTTTCTTAATTCCGCCCCCTTCTTATTAATGATTCAGTTGTGTGTCTACTTCCATCACGAATTTGAGCATTTTATATGGTATCTAAAGGTATAGAGTGAAGTAAGCCCTTTGAGTGAGTCGTTCTAGCTATACGTCCTCAGTTTCTCTTGTTCTTCACCTATTTGGCAACATTCGAGGATGAATGTTTCCTAGGGGGAGATATTGTAATACTCTGAGAATCTAACTAATAGTACAACCATGAATTAAGCTCGTGAGAAGAAAATTATAGTGCTTTGGTTGTTTTTTAATCAAGGGTGATGTGTATTAAGGCCTCAAAGATGTCTTACCGATTAGGTGCATCAAAACATTCCTTACTGATTGAATTCTTGGGAAGGATATTGCCATATTCAATTTCAAATGAGTATATATCTTATTATACTACAAATTATTAATCTCATGACCTACCAAAAGATAGATAATTGAATTAGCTTTCCAACGATACCAATTTCACCTAAATTCGGTATCAGAGCCAAGAGTTATGCCCATTTTACTTCTTTATATTAGGCTGGAAAATCTAGTGACGACATTTTTGACAAGTCATCACAAGTGTAACAACTTATCACCAATGTCGTCAGCCTTAGGCAGATTTCCACGCCCAGTGATGACATTTGTGACAAGTCATCACAAGTGTGATGAATTATCACCAATGTCGTCAACCTTAAGCAGAAAACCATAAAATCCACCCTAAAGAGATTTGGGAAGAAGGGAAATCTTAGTCCCCGTTATGTTAGCCCGTACAGGATACTGAGCCATGTTGGGAAAGTAGCATATGAGATGGAGTTACACGCAGAGTTTTCTAGCATTCATCTGGTATTTCATGTTTCTATGCTTAAGAAGCGTATTGGTGACTCTGTCGTGGTTGATCCTTCTAAAAGCTTGCATATTCAGGATAGCCTTTGATTTGAGCAGATTTCGATTGAGATTTTGGATTTTCAAATCCGTATGCTAAGGAACAAAGAAGTTCCTTTGGTTGAAGTGCTTTGGCGACATCAATCTGTTGAGAGTGCTACTTGGGAAACCGAAGCTGATGTGCGAGCCAAGTACCCTCACCTCTTTTCGGTGAGTTCGGAGCGAGCAGAAGGTACCATTCTTTCTTAATTCCTCCCCCTTCTTATAAAAGATTCAGCTGTGTGATACTTTGTATGGTATCTGTAGGTATAGAGTGAAGTAATCCCTCTGAGTGAGTTGGTCCACCTATACGTCCTCATTTTCTCATGTTCTTGTCCTATTTGGCAACATTTGAGGAAAAATGTTTCCAAGGGGGAGATATTATAATACCCCAAGACTCTAACCAATAGTGCAACCATGACTCAAGCTCATGAGAAGTAGAGACTGTAACAAATAGTGCAACCATGAATCAAGCTCATGAGAAGTAAATTATAGTGCTTTGGGTGTTTTCTGATTAAGAGTGATGTGTATTAAGGCCTCAAAGATGTCCTAGCGATTAGGTGAATCAAAACATTCCTTACCGATTGAATTCTTCGGAACAATATTGCCATACTCAACTTCAAATGAGCATATTTCTTGTTAAACTATAAATTATTGTGTTCATGAACTACCAAAAGATAGATAATTGAATTAGATTTTCAACGATACCAATCTCACCCAAATCCAGCATCGGAGCCAAGAGTTATGGCCATTTTACTCCTGCATGTCAGCCAGGAAAACCTAGTGACGACATTTGTGACAAGTCCTCACAAGTGTGACGACTTGTCACCAATGTCGTCGGCCTTAGACAAATTTCCACCCCTAGTGATGACATTTATAACAATTCATTACAATTGTGATGACTTATCACCATTTTCATCACCCTTAAGCAGAAAATCATAAAATCTACCCTGAAGAGATTTGGGAAGAAGGGAAAGATTAGTCCCCATTATGTTTGCCCGTACAGGATTCTGAACTATAGTGAGAAAGTAGCATATGAGGTGGAGTTACCTTTGGAGTTGTCTAGTGTTCATCTGGCATTTCATGTTTCTATGCTTAAGAAGTTTATTGTTGATTCTGTCGTCGTTGATCCTTCCTAAATCTTGGATATTCAGGATAGCCTTACATTTGAGGAGATTCCGATTGAGATTTTGGATTTTTAAATTCCTAGGCTAAGAAACAAAGAAGTTCCTTTGGTTAAAGTGCTTCGGTGAAATCAATCTGTTGAGAATGATACTTGGGAAGTCGAAGCTGATATGCGAGCCAAGTACCCTCACCTCTTTTCTGTGTGTTCAGAGCGAGCAGAAGGTACCATTCTTTCTTAATTCCACCCCCTTCTTATTAAAGAATCATTTGTGTGTCTTCTTCCATCACAAGTTCGTGCATTTTGTATGGTAACCAAAGGTATAGAGTGAAGTAAGACCTTTGAGTGAGTCGTTCTAGCTATATGTCCTCATTTTCTCTTGTTCTTTGCCCATTTGGCAACATTCGAGGACAAATATTTCCAAGGTGGAGATATTGTAATACCCCGAGACTCTAACCAATAGTGCAACCATGACTCAAGCTCATTTGAAGTAAATTATAGTGCTTTGGGTGTTTTCTTATCAAGGGTGATGTGTATTAAGGCCACAAATATGTCCTAGCGATTAGGTGAATCAAAATGTTCCTTACCGATTGAATTCTTGGGAAGGATATTTCCATATTCAACTTCAAATGAGCATATCTCTCGTTATACTATGAATTATTGAGATCATGAGCTACCAAAATATAGATAATTTAATTAACTTTCCAACGATACCAATTTCACCCAAATCCGGTATCGGAGCCAAAAGTTATGCTCATATTACTCCTGAATGTTAGGCTGGAAAACCCAGTGTCGACATTTGTGAAAAGTCATCATAAGTGTGATGACTTATCAATAATGTCATCAGCCTTAGGTAAATTGCCACCCCCAGTGATGACTTTTTTGATAAGTCGTCACAAGTGTGATCACTTATCACCAATGTCGTCAACCTTAAGCAGAAATCATAAAACACCTTTTTGTGACGACATTTCGTGATGACTTGTCATGAATGTCGTGAGCTATTTTTTTCAACAATTAAGGGATGTTTTGCAAGGGTATTTTGGTCTTTTTCCATATTTGGGAGTCCTATATAAATATGAGAATCCCTATACAAACCCTAATTCTTCATTCTCTCTTCCAATTTTCTTAAGAATATATATTAGGGTTTCAGTCAAGAAAATTTAATCTTCCAAAAATCATCCATAAATCTTCAAGATTTCTTCAAGAATCAAGTTCCTCATAGTGTGGGATTCGAGAATCATTTATTACAAGTGTGAATAGAGTCTCAAGCACTAGAATTTATCCAATTTCAAAGATTAAGGTATGTGGGGTTTTGAACAAGAGCAATTCTTTTGTTCCTGTGCCCAAATTTTGATTTCTATCATGGATTTATATGATTTTGCAAGTGGGTTTATACCCAAATTACTTCATCATGAGATTATGAGAATATAAATTGTTCAAGCTTTGTTATACATGATTATTTTGCTATTCCCTAGTTATGACTTGATATTTAATATTGTGAAATTCATATTTCTACCTTGAGTTGATATTTCAAGTGCTTTGAAGATATGTGTCAATATTTAAGATTCCTTATGACAAATTGGATTATTGAGTCTATTGATGTATGATAGTGAGTTGTTACAATGAGTCTTGATATTTCTTCAAAGTTATTGATGTTGCCTTGATTTAATGAATTGATACATTTTGATATTGAGAAAGATTGATTTGATTTGATTCGAGTTAGGAATCCACAAGTTGATTATCATTTGATAAATGAGAAAGAGATTTGATTTAGTCTTCATGATAGACCCTTGTGGAGTTGTGGTGGATTTCCTAATGCGTTCTGACCTTGTGTCTGGGAGTAGTATTTAGCACCCAGCGGGAAATGTGGTATTTTCTCGAAACTACGTGCCACCGTAGGATTGATATTGATAATTGTGAGACAGAGGCCGAGTATGAGATTTCGACCACTAAATTTAGGTTGTACTCCCTAGCAAGAGTACAACGCTCCTGTCAATGTGGGATTCTCTTCTTAGGAGGGTAAAACATTGGACTCCATGTAGCTCACATGGTTTATGTCAGTTATAAGAACCTCCCATGTCCATAAGAGTTGAGTTTCTTGAATTACCGAGTCACTCCGAGTCTTGAGTTGAAGAGTTGAGTTATTTATGATGATTTATGAGGTTTTTATCATATGATTTATTTACTATGAGATCATGTAAAGTATGTTTCAATCTAACTCAAGCCAAGTGAGCCATCATTGTACATATGTATATTTTATGAAATTGATGATGGTATTTGCATTGTTGCATGCACCTCCACATACTCACTACATTCCAAAGTGTTGATCCACATATTTTCCTATCGGCTAAATTTTCTCGTAATGTAGGTTCAAGTACTCAGCCGCAGCCACGTTAGCGATATTCGAGTGTCTCAGCTACGTTCCCTCAGTGGTGAGTCCTCATGGTTCGAGGATTGTGTCTATATTTTTTGTGATATCATTATGTTGTTAAGGCTTTAAGTACTGTTTGATTCAGTTGGGGGTTTGTCTCAATGGCTCCTTGATTTTGATATGTAGAGGCTTTGTCAGACTAGAGGGTTGGAATGTATAGACATTCAATATATTTTGGTTGTACAGTCTAGTATTCTCCAGTATTTTTCTTGAACCCGATGTGGTATATCTCTTTGTTGTGCATGACTATTGTTGAATTGAATTCCTTAAGGTAATGTCTGGCTCCAAGGGTTAGCTTGGGGCTACGTGTAGCCCTAAGCACCGTGTGACATCTTGGAATGAAATTTCAGGCCGTTACAGTGCCACACCCTATTTCAAACTGGTTAAAATAGTGTACAAAATATGGCGGTCGTTGTGACTCTCGAATTTTTAAAAATTCATTTTTAGAATCATCACTTAACTTTCTAGGAAAAGTTATGAAATGTCATCTTTTCTAATAAAAAATTTATTTTTTTAGTCTACAAATATCAGTGAGATTCTTAGTAAGGATTTTAGTTACTGGGGAAAAAAGGTGTTAAGCACCCCTCAAAGTCTATCTGGAGATAGTCTTTAAACTCTGTTCAAGAAGAATATTTGAAAAATTATATTTGTTTCAGCATTTGCTAAAATGGTGATTAAAACACTTGTTATTTTTGGAAAAGAAAATTCAAGGTATACAAAAATGTTAAACTACAATATACAAGGGTATAATATAGTTTATTGCGAAATATATATGCATGTTTCAAAAATATGAAAATGAAGAGAGAAAATTCAACATTGATATTTTGTATATTATAAAATTTAGAGATCTATAACTTTTGAAGAATGTAAAGTTTAATAACACATAAGGCTAACTATATTAATGAAGTAATTGTGAAATAAAGAATGTATATTTTTAAGAGCATGAAAAAAAATTATTTATTATAAATATTATTACGTATGCTTGAAAATATGGAAAGTAATTTATGTTCGAGAATAAATTTATATATATATATATATATATATATATATATATAAACATATAATATCAAGATGAATTAATATATTAATCCTTGACTAAAATCGACTTGCGTATATAAAAACTTATATTGATATTTATATATTTATTGTCATAAAATATAAAGTAAGAACAAGAAGAATGGTGAGAGAAGAAAAGTGACTTCTTTATTTCTGATGAGATATTCTTGAGGGGTCTATTGAGGGGTTCATTACAATGAGAAAAACTCCTTTATTTATATAGGTAAACTAACTTGGAAAAATTACATAAAAATACAAACTTAAGAGGTATAAATACATAAAATCCTTTATCTTTTATAATATTTCAAAAAATCCCGAATTTCTTATTTTCCTCTTGATACATATTAAATAAGGAAGTAACATGTTTGCATTTATTTTAGGATAGCAAATAATGAGATAAAATCTCTTAATTATCGAAAAAAATAAAAAAATTTCATTAAATCTTATCATTCACAATTAACAATTTGGCTAAATTTTTTCCTATTTGTATTAATTTATATTTCATTAAAATTTTGAAAGCTTTATTGTGTGTTTCATGTTGACAAACATTCATATTCTTTTGACGAATCTCCATACTTTAGAAGCTAAAAAATCCCATAGAAAAAAAATCTATTAATCTAGATTTCATACTTATATTTTTGGTTATGCGCTTGATACATATATAATGTTGTTAATTTCTTGATACATTTTTATACTATAGATGGCGATACATTGTAATAGCCCGAAAATTCCAAACCAATATTAGCGCCATGTTTCAAGCTCATGAATCATATATCATGGTTCTTTTATAGTTTTATGAGTAAGTTATATGTATATTAAGGCTTCAAATAACTCCCATCTATCAGACGAATCAAAACATTCCTTACCGATTGAATTCTTGGGAGGGATATTGTTTTAGTTAGATTTAAATGAGTATATCTCTCGTTATACTATGAATTTTTAATCGCATGACCTATCAACAGATAGATAATTTAATTAGATTTCCAACAATATCAATTTCATCCAAGTGATATTGAAGCAATAAGTTATATCCATTTTACTCCAGCATGTCCGCCTGGCAAATGAGCTGACGACTTATCATAAGTCTGACGGGTTATCAGCCCATGTCGCCAGGCTTAGCGGTGAAATTGGCTTGAATCTTGAACATATGAGTATTAACATAATCAAAGGCCCACATAGTAGACTATCCAATAGGTTAAGTGATTGCATAGTCATAGGTTCAATTTACAAGACTTTCCATTGCTATCAAAGTAATGACAATAAGATAACAATCAAGTATAAACATTGCCACCAAAATCAACATCATGAATAACCCATTTACCGGGTTTAGCCACCATATTATAGGGGCATTTAACAAGTATCTAGGTCGCTAATGAAGCTACATAGTTCAAGCTTAAGGCGGGTCAAGTTCCACCTCTAATATTCCAAATAATCTTCTTCAAGTCAACTTCTACCCAAAATTAGACTAAGTTACCTAAATCATGTCTCAAAGGTTTATCAATCCACACTAGTTCTATAGTACAATTCTTCCTCAAGTATTACTCATAAATCATCCAAAACATCTAAGGACAATTTCACAACTATTTATATCTAGGTCAACTTAATCTTAGGATGAGTGAACAAGATCACTTCCATCTAACTAGAGCATTATCATGCTATTCATGAGATAACAAGTTCAATTAACTAAGGTTCTAGACTATGAATCAAATATCACACTTTATATGTTCAAAAGTCAAAGTGATTCAACTAATCCCAAGACTTATCACCTACCATTTCAATATCTAAGACCCCACCCAATCTTATCAAGCAATCAAAGTCATACTATAATAAAGCTCAATCTAACAAAAGTAAACTTAACTTACCTTGAATCCAAATATATCTCACGGGCTAGCAAACCTCACTTTTTCTTTCCCCGAAGCTTCATCAACATGCCAAGCTATAAAAAAACATAAGCTATGTACTATTATGAGAATATCAACACCCACATTACACCATTATGCTTTGGGTCCAAAAAGACACCAAAAACCCCCAAGTAAGCCCTACTTACGAAAAATGAGTTTTCAAGACCAACCCATCGTTTAGGTACTATTAGGGAGTTATAACCCTCAATAATCAAGTGAGTATTACGCTTATTTGGGCTAAAATCATGCCCTCAAGTTAATTGGGGTTTTGGGTCAAACAATCAAGAATTCAACACTAAAATAGAAGCATTCATACCTTAGATTCAATGTTAAACACGATTAAGCAAGTTATTCAAGCTCCCAATCAACACCCAAGAGTTAATTTAAGGTCTACCCACTCTTTTAGGGTTTATGGGTCTTAAGACAATAAAGAAATAAATAATTCTAGGCAAAAAGAGTATTTAAACAATCCTTCCTAGGACTTCAGATAAGGCGATCGCAAACCCACGCTAGTTGCGATCATATTAAGGCCTCCGCGATCGCGGTACCTTATTTTACTAGACGACAACTGAAACTTGGAATTTGATCCCAAGTTTTGGTCAACATCTCGGATGCATTTGGAGTCCAATATGAGCAAATGAGATTTAAAACCGCACTAAATTTGACCTTCCAAGCACGTTGGCGAAGTTGAACTTTCCATCCGAGGTTTTTTCAACCTAATATGGGCCGCAACCCAAATTTCCAATTTATGAACTTTCCCACCAACAGGTTAAAATGAGTTTGGGTATAGCGGTACCCAAATTAAATGTCTACCCAACCTAAAATCAATAAGCTGGAGTTGTTGGCACAGTCAGAATTTGCATCTGATATCATTTTGTTGAAGTTTTTGTTCAGTGGACATTTAGAACTAGCAAGACTTCTAAACAGGGAAATGGTTCTAAAAATTAAACGGACTACCTGATAATCGAACTATCAGTTCCAACAAGTCATAAATGATTTGGGAAAGATATGGGAAAGATCTAACAACAACAATAAGCTGGAACATGAGAAAAAACCTGAAGGTCATTATAATATCCACTACTAAGGAACTTTCATCCCCAAAAGTTAAAGATAAAGAAAATACATGAAGCCTCGAATTGGTGAGAATACTACACCCGTATCTCACTCTCGATATCCCAACTGGCTTCCTCTATTAGGTGGTGCTTCCACTAAACCTTAACTATAGGAATCTCTAATATGCAACTATCTCACATCACTAGCCAAAATAAGCACAGGCTCCTCCTCAAATGTCAACTGCTCGTCTAAATTAACTGAATTCGACCTAAGCATATAAGACTGATTAGGAATATACTTTTGCAACATAGAGACATGGAAAAATGGATGAATAGTAGAAAAATCTAGAGGTAAATCTAACTCATAGGCCACCTCACCAACTACACGAAGAATCTCAAAAGGACTAATACATAGGGGGTTGAGCTTACCCTTTCTTCCAAATCTCATCACACCCATCATGGGCAAAACATGAAGGAACACACGATCACCAACTTTGAATCTCAAGGAACGGAGCCTACGGTTGGCATAGGCCTTTGTCCTACTCTGGGCTGCTCTGAGCCTATCCTGAATCACTCTGACTCTATCCAATCAATCCTGGAGCAAATACGTACCACACAGTCTTACCTTAGAAGTCTCAAAGCATCATATCATAGAGCGACATCCCCTACAATAGAAATCCTCATAAGGTGCCATCTCAATACTCGAATAATAGCTGTTTTTGTAGGCAAACTCTGCCAATGCTAAGTGCCGATCCTACTGTCCACCAAAATCAATAAAATAAGCTCAAATTTATCCTCATGTACCTGAATAGTCTGCTCAAACTGACCATCTATCTGCGAATGAAAGGTTGTACTCAAATCCACTCAAGTACCTAACTCCTCCTGGAATACTCTCCAAAATTATGAAGTAAATACAGAACCATAGTCTGATATGATAGAAATGGGTACCCCATGCAAAAGAACTATCTCCCAAAAAGATTTTTTGGCTAATCTCTAAGCACTGAAAGTCATATAAATAGGAGTGAAATATGCCGACTTGGTCAAACGATCCATAATAACCGAAATACCATCAAGACCACGGGAGGTACTAGGCAAACCACTTATGAAGTCCATATAATCTATTCGTATGTCCACTCAATAATGGGAAATCTCTGAGTTAATCCTCCTAGATGCCGATGGTCGGCCTTAACCTACAGACAATATAGGCAACAAGCCACAAAGTCTACCATATCTCTCTTCATACCATCCCACTAGTAATGAAGCTTCCTATCTTTATACATCTTAGTTGTAATGAGGTGAATAGAATATCTAGAGTTGTGAGCCTCACGAAGGATAGGCAGAATAAAATCATCAAGATGAGGAATAAAGCACAACTTTCTATCCTCATATTGATGACCATTAATCTTCTCAAATAGGGAGGACCATGCCTCCACACAAGCCAAAATCCTATCAGGATCCAAACTATCAAGGCGGACCATCAAATTTGCAAAGCACTGAATATCCCATGCCATAGGCCTCTGAGAAACTGATATGTATGCCAAGTTACCCATACTCATAGCCTTTTGACTCAAGGCATCAGCTACCATAATTGCCTACACGGATGATACATGATCGAAATATCATAGTCCTTTATCAACTCTATCCATCTATGCTGGCAAGCATTAAGCCCTCGCTAGGTCATAAGATGCTGATGGTTGCAGTGATATCGGTGAAAATCTCATAATGCACTCCATACAAACAATGCCTCCAAATCTTAAATGCAAAAACTATCACCACCAACTCTAAATCATAAGTGGGTTAGTTACGCTCATGTACTTTAAGTTTTCTAGAATCATAAGAAATAACACAACCCTGTGACATTAAAACACAACCAAGACAAATACCAGAAGCATCACAAAAGAGTGAATCCCTCATATTTAATAGAAAGAGCCGACACTAGAGCTGAAGTAAGACAATCCTTGAGCTTCCCAAAGCTCAATTCACACTCCTTGGACATTGGAAAGGAACCTTCTTTCGAGTCAATCTAGTTATATAGGCTAAAATATTAGGAAAGATCTCACCAATGTGTCTGTAATAACCAGCCAAACCAATGAAACTACAAACCTTATTCAGAGATGCAGGCCGAGTCCAATTATGAATCGCCATGTTCTTAGCTGGGTCCACTTTGATACTGACTTTAGATAATACATGTCCAAGCAATGACACTGACTCAAGCCAAAAATCACACAGAGAACTTGGAAAAAAGCACATGATCTCACAAAGTTTGAAGCACAATCCTCAAGTGATGCACATCTTCCTCACTACTCCCCGAATAAACAAAAATATCATTAATAAACACAATGATGAATGAGTCTAGGTAGGGTTTGAACACATGGTTCATCAAGTCCATGAATGTGGCTTGGGCATTAGTCAACCTAAAAAACATCACCAAAAACTCATAATGACCATAATGGGTCTTGAAAGTTGTCTTTGGGATATCCTCAGCCCGAATCTTGCCTTATGCTTATCGGACCTTAAATCAATCTTAGAAAAAATGGTTGAACCCTAAAGCTAGTCAAACAAATCATCATTACACGGCGTAGGATAAAAGTTCTTCACCATCACCTTATTAAGCTTCCTATAATCAATACACATACATATACACATAGAGCCATCTTTCTTATTTATAAAAAAAAATAGTAGCCCCCCACAGGGACACACTCGGTCAAATGTAACCCTTACTAAGAAGATCTTGAAGTTTAGAATTTAGCTCCTTAAGCTCAGCATGAGCCATATGGTAAGGTGCTATAGAAATAGGTCGGGTGCCAAGCTCAAGGTCAATAGCAAACTCAATCTCACATTTAGGGGAAATACCTGACAGGTCGGTAGAGAACAAATCAGAAAACTCGTAAACAATAGGAACAAAGTCAAGCAATAGACTCTCTACACGAGTATCACATATAAGAGTGTGATAAGACTTGCAACCCTTCAATATAAGTCTCCTAGCACAAACATAAAAAATAAACTCCATTGGTTCATAACTAACCGCTTCCTGCAATATGACTGGGGTACGTCGAGCATAGCTAAGGTAACAGTCTTGGGAAAATAATTCATGATCGCATGATAGTGGAATAACCATTCCATGCCCAGAATCACATCAAAATCCAACATATACAGAATAATAAGATCAGCATAAGTATCAACATCACTAACTAGCACTACACATGATCTAAATAGTCAATCCACTACCAAAGAATCACCCGTGGAAGTAGATACAAACAAAGGTATAGATAATAAGACACTAGTCAAGTCCAACTATGGTGCATAATAAGCAGATATATACGAATAACTAGATTTGGGATCAAATAAAGTAAGATTTGACTTGCGGCAGACCAAAATCATACCTATAACTATAACATCTAAAGTCTTAACCTTGGGTCTAGCAGGTACTGCATATAACTTACTACGTCTGCCACTTGGCTAGGCACCTGATCGACCTCCTGTCCTGCCTGCCTAAGTACCACCTCAAGTATCCTGATAACCACCCTTTTGACCTCACAAACATGACTAGGAAGCCCACAAGTAAAATAAAAGTCACGAGAAAAATAGAACTCACCGATTTGGTTGAACCAGAGTAGCAACCATTGCCCTACGACTAGGGAAATCTCTCAAAAAATAACTAGGAAGCCTACAAGTAAAATAAGAGTCATGAGAAAAATAGAACTCATGAATTTGGTTGAACCAGAGTAACCACCATGTCAAGCATGGCCTGCAGGTGAACCGCTCAAAGATTGAGCACCACCCTTGCCAGGAAGACCACAAATGCAAAACTAACCTCCGTCAGTAGTCTAAAGAGCTTCCTGAATTGGTAGACTAGTCTGACTCTGAAGCTACAAATATGGACGCAGAGGATGCCCAATATGAGAACTACCATCTCTAAATTGGGAACTACTAGGCTCCCATAAAATCTTCCTTGATACTTGCCCTCTTAGCACTATCCTAGCGATGCACGTCCTCAATCACTCTAGCATAATCCAAAACATCAGCAAAGGTCCTACCTATAATAACTAGACTTTATGTAGCCATCCAAATAGGGGTCTCAGTCCTCTCATAAAGCAGCAAACTCTCTTATACTCAGTATTCAAAATAGAAGTCGCATGCCTGGACAAATCATAGAAATAGGCCTCATACTCGATGACTGTAATAGAACCCTTCTCCAATCTAGTGAACTAATCCCTCAGTCGAACTCTAAGGCGGCATGACATATACTCCTCTAAGAATATCTTGAAAAACTAAGTCTATGATAGGGGAGAAGATCCAACTGTCCTAGAACTCATAAAACATCTCCACCAGTGTCGAGCAACAAATCCATCTAAAATATGGTGTAATCCACACCACGACTCTCAATAAGGCCCAGTCCATGGAGACTATCATTGTAAATAGTAAGAAACTCAAATATATCATCCCCAACAGCACTCGAAAACCTAGGCAAAGCCAACCTCAAAAACCTACCTAGCACCTTACGCTCCTCAACAAACATAGTAGGCTGGGTTACATATGGCTGAGCGGATATTAGTTGAACAACTATCGACATAGGAGAAACCTTAACTCTAGGAGGTGCATCTTAGGATACACTCCTATGCCAAAAGTCTGGGCAACATCAATAATACCCAATAACTAAACCAAGGCATCTCTCAGCGAGGAAGAGGGAATAAAACCCGGTAGAGCCTTGGATGGTCCCTAGCCCACCGCTGGCTATGGAGAATAAATTTCTTGCTCAGGTGTAGGAATAGGGTCATCCAGGTCCCTAACTAGGGACATATCACAAGCCTATCCTCCAACAGGAGTAGGATCCCTAGGCCTAGTCTTGGGACCTTTATCACGCATAGTTGTAGCGCATGTACTGGGACTGGGCATCTACGAAAGGGTAAAGTCAAGAAAATACCTTATAAGCCATTTTTGACCCTTAGCATGATACAAGTGAAAAAAGTAAAGAACTCCTAAGAATGCCCCATAGCCTCTTGATGATAAGAAACAAACGTCAACATTCTAATCGGAAGGACTCTATTAAACATTTTCTCTTATACCAAAAATATTGGTGAAACATATGCTCTGAAACCAATTTGCCGTGACCCGATTCACCAATAAGGATGGGACCTACTAAAACCCACCAGTAGGTATGCTAACACTGTAACCCACAGCTAAGGCATTGGGTTATTTCGGTAGAAACACTAGATAAGGGCTTAAATAGATTAACACAATCATGATCAACAATGTTCCACAAAATACAATCAAATATGGATACGAATCCCATGCCCTAGTAATATCTGTATAAAAGCATCTAGTTACAACAATATGAAATCTAACCTAAAAGTCTTAATAGTCTATACATTCATCTTGCATAAAAAAAAACTGATAAAGATTGGAGAGAGATAGGAAACTCAAAACTCTAAGAGCTCACCCTATCTCCAAAAGATCAATACTAGATGAACTCAACTAAGCAGTGCCAACTAGTACTCGAGTCTGCACTAAAAAGGTACAGAAGTGTAGTATGAGTACCAAAACAATGTGCACTCAGTAGGCATCATCGGCCGATTGAGCTAAAATATGATATAAAGATGATAAAAAAATCTTAAAGTCAAGGTACAGAATAAAACTTGAATTATTTTTATCATCACTTTATAAGATAAATTATCAACTAGAACAATATTAAATATCTCATATCAATACATCCCAATACCGTCATATAAATGAGTAATCAATCCACAAGCATAAAGCGACACTAAATAGTTACAACCGCATACATACAAAGTTGAACACACATAAATCCATCAGAGCATAAAGTAAAACAACCCACCACAATATCCTATATCATCGAGGAGTACACCCAAAAGAACATAAAGTAAAGAACTCATCACGATGTCCCATACCACCGGAGAGTGCATTAATAGATCAAATCAACAACGTATCAAGATATATAACCAACTCTTATTATACATTGTTTTCCATATTTCCAATTAACGATTATTTATAAACAATTATAATTATCAACCATTACCGCAAATAACGAACATATACCAAGGTACTAATACCCATAATCATATCACAATAAAGATGTCTATCTCAATAATTTACTACAATTACTCAATATTAGTTAATCAATGACTATTAATATACCACTAACTCACTAGTCATCAAGAATATCTAATGATAACCTAATCGATTTCTTAGATAATCCTTATTCACGGAATAACAACTAACTATTATTCACTAAATAGACGACATCCACATATAGTCAGTATGCACTACTAATTCATAGGCGCATTTGACCAAAGCTTAATTCTAGTTATCACAGGTGCACTAATCAGCATATAGGACAAAGGTTACATATCATCAAATTTACAAATCTATCGTCTCTAACATCATAAATTTATGAATCCTTATTTAAAAACCAAACAATATTATTCTTTAGACATTAATACCACTAATCATCCACAATTCTAAACCTATTATCATCATTAAAGATGTAACTGCCAAATTTCCCAATGACCACATTTCAACTAAACAAGGTTCACCAACTAATATTCTAGACTTCCAGTCATCAAGTAAAATAGTGACTTAGTAGTCAAGTAGTTACCACATAACTAAATTTAATAAGTAATATACCTAAATTAATCCATTTATCCAATTCTATCTAAACTAACTAGGTGAATCCTCAAATACCATAAAATTTCCCATATAAAAACTAGAACTTTAATTCGTTATTAAGAACAAATCACTTCTACTCACTATTCGGTACTAGCAAGAACTTCATCGCTTAAAAAGTGATTAGAATTGGAAAATTATAATCGACATCCCAAGAATAGCACAATATCTTCAAAGCACATACGGATGTAATCATATAAGAGCACAATCACACATAAATATTTATATACATGTTTACCATATATAACATCAATATATATTCTCTGGAATTACCGGGTATGATCATATCATCAATATAGCCTCCAAACTTACTGGGCATCATAGTTCATTAATATATCCTCCGGACTTATCGGGAATTATAATATCATCAACATATCCTTTGGACTTACTAGGCTTTATAATATCATCAATATATCTTATAGACTTACCGAGAATTATTATATCATCAATATATCCTCTGGACTTATTGGGGATTATAATATTATCAATATAACCTTCAAACTTACTGAGTATCATAATATCATTAATATATCCTCCAAAATTATCGGTTATCATAATATCATCAACGTTCTATAATACCTCAAATATTTCTAGCTCAGTCAAACCTTTAGTCATACTTGAAGCACTTAGAACCTAAAATTAAAGCTAAGAGTTGAGGGACTTAGTCATTATGACTCCCTTTAAACTTTGAAGATTTTTAAGTTGACTTTCCGGGCTCGGAGAGAATAATTTTTGAGATAAATTATATTCGGGGATGTAAGTAGCATGTCTCAGGTAAGTTTCAAAATTTTTGGATGAGGTTTATGTAGTTTTGGATTTTCTTTCCAGCAAGCCACCATGATTCCACCGTAAAAAATGATGGAAGCCTCACCGTATTGTGGTAAAGCAATTCAACATTTGTCAATTTCCATAGGGTCACCATGATTGCACTGCATCACGGTGAATCCCAAAACAACAATTGTCATAATATAGTGAGTCACCACAATTCCACTGTATCATGGTGGGTATCGCGATGACCCACTCACCGCATCATGGTAAAGCCTCAATCGGTCACCCAGTTATGAATTTTAAATTCCAAGGGTAGATTAGTCTTTTGTCCACTCCACCAAACCGTGAAAATAGATGATTAAGTGTATTATTAAGAAAAATATGCTCGTTATTCATTAAATCCCTCTCATTTGAAACCCTAGGATTCAACATTCAACTTCAAGAATACCCATATTTCCACTATTCTTTTTCTAAAATAGTTCAAAATTCGGGGTTCCCGATTAAAGAATTTAAAGAATAAACCTTCAAGAGCACAAATATGATCTCAAAACCAAGAATCTCCATCTAGTTCATCAATTAAGGTATGTGGGGGGTTTTAACAAGGATAAATCTTTCATTCTTGTGCCCAAAGCTAGTTTTTTTTCAAATCTACATGATTTTACATGAATTTCAATTTAGGGTTTATACCCATTTATTACTATTTGAAGATTGTGATGTTTTAAGTTTTCTTGATGTCGAATTACATGTTTACTTTTGTAAATTCATGCGTATGATTATATTTTGCAGATTTTGAGTTGAATCATAAATATTTACATTATCAAACATGAACATTATGATATTTTAACATGAATTTAAAGCATGGGTTATCAAGCCCTATTTGAATATTTCTATTTCAAGAATGATTATGCTCTTAAGCATCCCATGATATGTTTATAGACAGTTGTGAATAAACATTAGATCTTTTGACCCTTAGCTAAGACATGGAATCCACTTTACAGCTTAAATTCAGTTTTGAATGAACAGATGCATAGTTAGCTTTCAGTATGAAACATTATGACTTTTAAAAGTGGATTCCCTACAAAATGAGCATATAACAAAGGGAGTAGTATTTAGTATCGAGCAAGAAGTATGGGTTTAGGGCATCCTACTTTTCTAGAACTACGAGCTAACATAGGTACAGATTTAGTATTCCATTTCTATATGGACGACAGTTACAAATGCCATCACTTAGCTTAGGTTATACTACCTGTCAAGAGTATGACACCTCTCCCCAATGTGAGGTTTTCCCCTTAGAGGAACAAGATGTTGGACTCATGATAGCTTACATAGTTTACCTCGGTTAGAATAACCTCCCTATCAATAAAAGAACTTTAGAATAGTTTTGTTTTAAAAAGTCTTTTCTTTGGCATAAAGTCCCTAATAGAAAAGTTTTTACTAGAATTTCCTAAAGTGTAATAGAAAAGAATGACAGATAACAGTACAGTGTTTTGACTTGAAATGTGATGGATCATTAGTTTCATACAGTATGTTTATTTTTCATGATCTATAATTTTTATCTTTCAGTTATTCCAGCAATGAGGGTCATTACATACAACATGTATATTCTATGAATTTTGATAACATTGAGATATTACCTTTACATATGCATTCACTCCCATATGCTTAGTATATCCTCAAAGTACTAATCCACATATACGTCTAAGTGTTACATTGTTTAATAGTGTAGGTTCAAGTACTCAGTCTTAGCAGTGTGAGTGATTTCGTGCATAGCTATCTACATCGTAACAGCTGGTGAGTCCTTACGGTTTAAGGGCCCAATTATCTAGATTCGCATATTTCATAGTGTTTGAGTTGCTTTTAGTTTAGTCTGAGTTAGTTGGGGGTCTGTCCCAACGGCTGTCTACTTTCTTAATAGTAGAGGCTTGTTGGACTACTAGCTATTATTTTTAGACTTTCAGTATCATTTACACGCATAGTATATTTATTTGATCTTAGATAATTTTGATATAATTTAGTATTTTTATCTGATTAAATTACTTTAATATGTGACATAGACTTAGTAGATGGCTTATAAGCTAAGCTTAAGACTACTCATAGTCTTGAGCACTGTGTGACATTCTAAGACCAGGTTTCGGGAGGTTACAAACTTGGTATTAGAGCCTAAGTCTTAGAGAGTCTTAGGGAGTCAGACAAACTGCGTTACGTAGAGTCTTTATTATGGGTGTGAAGTGCACCATATTTTGGAGAAAAAGGCTACAAAAAGTTTTTAGAATTCATCTCTCTTTTTTCATTATCCATCATGCTGACAACTATCTCTATCTTCTTTTAAATCATGCACTTTTGTGATAGAATATGCCTTCTTGCAGAGCTAATGCCCGCAGAAATAATAACCATCCACCCCAGCCTATTGATCCTTTTAATGAAAATATGTCTCTTGCTGAATTTTAGGCTGCCTTTCAAGAATTGGCCCAAGTTATAACTGCTTATATTTAGACCAACCAACAGGCTGTAGTCCTATATCAACTGCTGGGTGATTTACCTACAGCCAGACTTCGTGACTTCATAAGAATGAATCTGCCTTAATTATTTGGGTCAAAGATAGGTAAGGATCCACAGTTGTGTCTTGATGAGGTGTAAAAGATCACCTAAATTATTCATATTACTGAATATGAGAGTATGGAATTGGATTTTTATAGGTTGAAGGATGTTACTTATAATTGGGTTGTTATGTGGAAGAAAGGTAGGGGTGAGAATACAACTCTCATGAGTTGGCAGGTATTTTAGTATGCCTTTCAAGATAGGTTTTTTTGT
This sequence comes from Capsicum annuum, assembly GCF_002878395.1. NCBI lineage: Eukaryota > Viridiplantae > Streptophyta > Magnoliopsida > Solanales > Solanaceae > Capsicum > Capsicum annuum. The sequence continues at coordinate 151,805,063 of NC_061122.1, read as the reverse complement.
GTGCGTTATGAGAAGCAAAGATTGAGGAGTTCATGAACCTGAGACAGGGCTCAATGAAAGTAAAGGATTATTGCCTTAAGTTTAACCAGTTGTCCAAGTAAGCTCTTGATTTGATGGCTAGCACTAAATCTAATATGAGTAAGTTTGTTACTGGAGTATCTAGATTGGTAGTCAAGGAGTGTAGGACTGCCATACTTATTAGAGATATTGATCTTTCTAGATTAATGACTTATTCCCAATAAATTAAGGTAGAAAAGTAAAAGGGAAGAGATAAAGGTAATAAGAAGGCTAGAAATGGGTAGTTTGTGTATGGTCAATCAAGATTTGTAGGAGAAAATTATTCACAGTTTTAGAGAGGTAGGACTTTGATGTTTAGATCTTAGAATAGTATGGGTAGAAGGCCTAGCTATCTTGCATGTGCTAGATGTGGTATGAATCATCCTAGTGAGTGCTTGTTAGTACAGAAAGGTTGTTTTGGATGTGGTGAATTAGGCCATAGTATCAAGGAATGCCTATATACTAAGTAAGGAAACAGAGATGTTTGTCCCTAAACTTAGGCTACTAGTGCCCCAGCTCCTCTAGGTCACCTAACTCCTCCTCAGGGTACATTATCCAGTACTAGTGGCGGTTAACACCAAAATTACTTCTATGCTTTACACTCCTACCAGGAGTAGGAGAGCTCCCTAGATGTTGTTACTGGTATGCTTTGTGTCTTTTATTTTGATGTTTATATGCTGTTAAACCCAGGGTAAAATTTCTCTTATGTGACCTCATTAGTTGCAATAAATTTTGGGATAGATCCTAAAAAGCTTTCTAAGCCCTTATTCGTGTCTTCTCAAGTTGGTGAGTCAGTTATTTCTAAATACATCTATATAAAGTGTCCTATTTCTATCCTTCATAAGATCATGTTAGCAGATTTGATAGAATTAGACATGGTTGACTTTGATCTTATTCTAGGTATGGATTGGCTTTATTCCTGTTATGCATCTATAGATTGTCGCACCCGAGTGGTAAAGGTTTAATTTCCTGATGAGCCATTCTTCGAGTGGAAAGGTAATTCAGTGTCGCCTAAGAGTCATTTGATATCTTATATTAAAGCTATAAATTTGATATCAAAAGGGTGTATCTATTATCTAGTATGAGTCAAAGATGCTAAGTTTGAGGCTTAATCCATTTAGTCAGTTTTAGAAGTTTTCCCTGAAGAATTATTAGGGGTAGCTCCCAAAAGGGAAATAGAATTTGGAATTGATCTTCTTCCTAATACTCAGCCCATCTCCATTCTTCTATATCGTATGGCCTCTGCCAAGCTTAAAGGGTTGAAAGAACAACACAAAGACCTCTTAGATAAGGGTTTCATAAGGCCTAGTATTTCTCCATGGGGTGCTCTAGTCCTATTCATACATAAGAAAGATGGTTCTATGTGAATGTGCATTGTCTATCATCAGCTGAATAAAGTCACAGTTAAAAACAAATATCCTCTCCCTAGAATTCATGACTTATTTGATCAACTCCAAGGTGCAAGTTATTTTCCAAGATAGACTATAGATTTGGCTATCATTAACTTAGAGTAAGGGGATATGATATCCCGAAGACAACTTTTAGAACCCGTTATAGTCATTTTGAATTTTTAGTCATGTCTTTTGGGCTAACAAATGCCCCAACAACCTTTATGGACTTGATGAACCGTGTGTTCAAACAATACCTAGACATGTTTGTCATAGTCTTTATCAATGATATCCTTGTCTATTCTTGTAGTAAGGATGATCACGCAGACCATATTAGAATTGTGTTGCAAACTCTTAGAATCACCGATTTTTCACAAAATACAACAAGTGGGTTTGAAGGTTAGTATCTTTCCTCGGTCATATTATTTCTGGTGATGGCATTAGAGTTGATCCCCAAAAGACTGAAGCCATGAGAAACTTCCCTAGACCTATTTCTCCATCCCACATCAAAAGTTTCTTGGGTTTAGCTGGATATTATAGATGTTTTTTAAGGGGTTTTCCTCCATTGCATCTCCCATGACCCGATTGAATCAGAAAAAAGTTAAATTTTAGTGGTCAGATTCTTGTAAGAAGAGTTTTTAGTAGTTGAAGACTCGACTTACTTTAGCACCAGTGTTAGCATTACCTGATCGTACATATGGGTTCGTTGTCCATTGTGATAGCTCTAGAGTTGGTTTTGGTTGTGTTTTGATTTAAGGAGGTACGGTCATAGTCTATGCAATTGAGATGTCTTTTTTAGGGACTGGCCTCTTCCCTGAGACAATCCTTGGGATTCAAAAAAGAGAGAGGGAACCTTCTATGTCCTATGCCATCATCAGTAACCATTCCCCTTATCTTTGTATTTCTTGATCAGTCTCTTAAGAGACTAACTCTCTCTTTCTCTATATGTAAATGCAAGCCTCATAAAAATAACTATCTTACTCATGATCTTGAGTTAGCTGCTATTGAGTTTGCTTTGAAAATATAGAGGCACTATCTTTATAGGGTGCATGTTGATGTGTTTATAGACCGTAGAAGTTTGAAGTATGTGTTTACACTGAGAGAGTTGAATTTTCATTAGAGAAGGTGGTTAGTATTGTTGAAAGATTATGACATGAGTGTTTTGTATCATCTGGGCAAGGCCAATGTTATGGCAGACACCCTTAGTAGACTGTTTATGGGTAGTGTTAGTCATGTGAAGAGTGATAAGGAGTTAGTTTAGGAAGTTCATCGATTGGATAGATTGGGTGTTCATTTAGTCGATTTAGCTGAGGGTAGCATTTGGGTGTAGAGTAGTTCACTATCTTCCTTAGTTTTTGAGGTAAAGGAGAAACAAGATATGGACCCCATCCTAGTTAAGCTAAATGAGTCGGTTAGGGATTAGAAGTTAGAGGTTTTATCCAAAAGGGGAGATGGCATATTAAGATACCAGAGTAGATTGTGTGTGTCATGCATTGATGATTTGAGATAGCAGATTATGGATAAAGTGCATGGTGCGTATTACACTATTAACCTTGGTGCTATGAAAATGTACCATGATTTGTAGGAAATATATTGGTGGAGTGGTATGAAGAAAGAAATTGCAGAGTTTGCAGCTAGGTGTTATATTTTTCCAATAGGTCAAGGTGGAGTACCAAGGGTCTAGTTGTACCTTGCAAGAATTTAGTACCCCCACTCGGAAGTGGGAAGAAGTGAACATGGATTTCATAACTAGGTTACATCATTTGCATCATCAACATGATTTGATTTGGGTTATTGTAGATAGGTTGACTAATTTAGCCTATTTCCTGCCAATTCATATGTCCTACTCAGCTGAAGATTATGCTATCTTATATATTAGAGAGTTGGTCAGATTGCATAGACTTTGTTCGTCTATCATTTTAGATAGGGGTACTCAGTTTATCTTTCACTTTTGAAAAGTCTTTCAGAAGGGTCTTGGTATCCAAGTTCACCTTAGTTCATCTTTTCATCCTCAGATGGTCAGACAGAAAGGACCATTCAGACTCTAGAAGATATGTTGAGGGCATGTGTGCTTGACTTCAAGGGTAGTTAGGATAAGCATTTGTTTTTGCTTGAGTTCACCTACAATAACGGTTATCATGCTAGCATTTAGATGGCCCCGTTTGATACTATCTAAGGGAGGAGATGTAAATCCCCTATTGGTTGGTTCAAATTGGGTGAGGCCACTTTGATAGGGCCCGATGTGGTATTCAAAGATATGGAGAAAGTTTAGTTGATTTGAGAAAGGTTGAAAATAGCTCAGAGTCGTCAAAAATATTATGCAGATGTAAGAAGAAGAGATCTTGTTTTTGAAGTTGGTGACATGGTTTACTTGAAAGTTTCACTAATGAAGGGGGTGAAGAGATTTGGCCAAAAGGGGAAGCTTAGTCCAAGCTATGTTGGTCCCTATATGATATTGATCCGTGTTGGGAAGGAGGCATATGAACTTGAGCTGCCTAAAGATTTGTCCTCCATTCATCCTGTGTTCCACGTGTCCTTGTTAAAGACGTAGATTGGTGATCCAGCGATTGTAGTACCCTTTGAAAGCACAGATATTCATGATAGCCTCTCATATGAGGAGATTCCAGTTGAGATCCTTGACCACCAGATTCATAGAATAAGGAACAAAGAAGTTCCCTTGGTCAAAGTTCTTTGGCGAAATCAATCCATTGAGAGAGCTGCTTGGGAAGCAGCAACAAACATACGAACCAAGGACCCTCATATTTTCGCTGCAGATTCAGATTAAGTTCAAGGTAACAAGTTTGCCCAGATCATCTCTTTTCATTCCAAGTTTCAGCTTATATAGCCATTCTTGATAATTCTTATTGCAAATCAGTTTAGTCATGCTTTCAGTTGTGCATGCCAGTTATAGCCTTAGTTTTTCAGCATCTCAGCTTCATTAGTCTTATTATATGACGAATGTTTCTAAGGGGGAGATATTGTAATACCCCAAATATTTCTAGCTCATTCTATCCCTTAGTACGTACTTGAAGCACATAGAACCTAAAAATAAGGGTAAGAATTGAGGAACGTAGTCATTTTGACTCCCTTTAAACTTCAAAGATTTTTAAGTTGACCTACCGGGCTTCGAGATAATGATTTTTGAGTTATATTATATTTGGGGATGTAATTAGCATGTCTCGGGTAAGTTTTAGAATTTTAGGATGAGGTTTGGGTAGTCTTTTATTTTTGTTCCAGCAAGCCACCGCGATTCCACCACGTCAAGGTGGAAATAGTGATGGAAGCCTCATTGCATCGCGGTTTAGGCCAATTCAACATTTGTCAATTTCTAGAGGGTCACCGAGGTTGCACCACATCACGTTGAATCCCAAAATAATAATTGTCATAATCCAGTGAGTCACCGCAATTCCACTGCATCGCGGTGGGTATCCCGATGACCTACTCACTGCATTGCGGTGAAGCCTCAATCAGCAATCCTGTTATGGATTATAAATCCCAAGGGTAGATTAGTCTTTTTCCCATATCTCCAAACCATGAGTACAAATGGTTAAATGAATTATTGAGAAAAATATGCTAATTATTCATCAAATCTCTCCCAATTGAAACCCTAGGCTCCAACATTCAACTTCAAGAATCACCATATTTCCACCATTGTTTTCCTAAAATAGTTTAAAATTTGAGGTTCCCAATTCAAGAATTCCAAGAATCAACCTTCAAGAGAACAAATAGGATATCAAAACCAAGCTTCTTCTTACAGTTCATCAATTAAGGTATGTGGAATTTTGAACAAGGATAAATCTTTTATCCTTGTGCCCAAAACAAGTTTTAATTACAAATTAGATAATTTTACATGAATTTCAATCTATGGTTCATACCCATTATTGCTATTTGAAGATTATGATGTTTTAGGTGTTTTTAATGTTGAATTACATGTTTACTTTCATAAATTCATGATTATGATTATATTTTTTCCAGATTTTGAGTTGAATCATGAATATTTACATTATCAAGCATGAACATTATAATGTTTTGACATGAATTTGAAGCATGGGTTATCAAGCCCTAGTTGAATATTTCTATTTCAAGAATGATTATGCTTTAAAGCATCCCATGATATGTTTATAGAAAGCTTTGAATAAAGATTTGATCTTTTGATCCTTAGCTAAGACATGGAATCCACTTTACAGCTTAAATTCAGTTTTGAATGAATAGATGCACAGTTAGATTTTAGTATGACACATTATGACTTTTAAAAGTGTATTTTTTACAGAATGAGCATATAATTAAGGGAGTAGTATTTAGCACCGCGAGGGAAGTGTGGGTTTTGCGCATCCTACTTTCCTCTAACCACGAGCCAACATAGCTACCAATTCAGTATTCCCATTTCTATGTGGATGACAGTTGAAGATGTGATCACTTAGCTTAGATTATACTCCCAAGCAAGAGTACGACACCTCTCCCCAACGTGAGGTTTTCTCCATAGGGGAACAAGATGTTGGACTCTATGATAGCTCACATGGTTTATGTTAGTTAGAATAACCTCCCTAACCATAAAAGATTTTTAGAATAGTTTTGTTTTAAAAAGTATTTTCTTTACCGTAAAGTCCCTAAAAGAAAAGCTTTTACTAGAACTTCCTACAATCTAACAGGAAAGAATGATAGATAACAATTTAGTTTTAGACCTGAAATGTGATGGCTCTCTAGTTTTATACATTATGTTTATTTTTCATGATCTATGACTTTTAGCTTTAAGTTATTCCAGCCATGAGTCATTACATACAACATGCATATTCTATGAATTTTAATAACATTAAGATACTACCTTTACTTATGCATTCACCTCCACATGCTCAGTTTATCCTCAAAGTACTAATCTATATATACTTTAACGTATTACATTATTTACTAATATAGGTTCAAGTGCTCAGTCTCAACAGCGTGAGTGATTTTGGGCATCTCTATCTATATACCGACAGCTGGTGAGTCCTCATGGTTTGAGGGCCTAATTATCTAGATTTCCAGCTTTCACACTATTTGATTAGTTGCTTTCAGTTTAGTCTGAGTTAGTTGGGGGTCTGTCCCAATTACTCTCTAGTTTCTTAGTAGTAGAGGCTTGTCTAACTACTAGCTATTATTTTTAGACTTTCTGCATCAATTACCCAAACAGTATATTCAGTTGATCTCAGACAATTTTGATATAATTCAGTATTTTAGTATTTCTATCTGATTAAATTACTTTAATATGAGACACCGTGAGATGTTCTGAGACCAAGTTTTGGGGTGTTACACATTCACCATAGCATCAATTTTCACCATAACATCTATATACCTCTGTGTAATCAAATCCATAATAATGCAAGCTCCACGAGGGATAGAATGAAAGAGACATGAGTGAAAACATATTTTCTTACCTCATCATTCGTTATCAATACAATATATTAGTAGGTGAATGGACAAGTATATTCATATGATATGAACACTCACTACTTAACAAGGCTCAACATAATCATTAACATTTCCAAATGACTAGCCTCAATTATATCTTCCAGAGGCCCTCCTTATTAGGATGATTCACATTATTAGCACAAGAAGGTTTTTAGCAAAAACATTAGTTCAGTCATCATACTTAAACATAATATGAGTATTAACAAAGTCCAAGGCCCATATAGTAAACAACTAATAGGTTAAGTGATAGTATAGTCACAGGTTCAATTTACAAGACTTTCCATTGCTATCCAAGTAATAAAAATAAAATAGCAATCAAGTATGTACATTAACTCCTAAATCAACATCACGAATAACCCATTTACCGGGTTTAGCCACCATATTACCAAAGCATATTCTAGGTGTTTAACAAGTATCTAGGTCGCTTGTAAAGATACATAGTTCAAGCTTAAGGCGGGTAAAGTTCCTCTTCTAGTATCCCAAATTATCTCCTTTAAGTATAACTTCTACCCAGAATTAGACTAAGTTTCTTAATCACGTCTCGAAGGTTTATCAATCAACACTAGTTCTATAGGACAATTCTTTCTCAAGTATTACTCTTAAATTATCCAAAGTATCTATGGACAATTTCATAACTAGACATATCTAGGTCAATTTACTCTTAGGATGAGTGAAGAAGGTCACTCCCGTATAACTAAAGAATTCTCATGCTATTCATGAGATACCAAGTCCAACTAACAAAGGATCTACACTTTGAGTCAAATATCACACTTTATGTGTTCACAAGCCTAAGTAATTCAACTAATCCGAAGCATTACAATCTACCATTTCAAAATCTAAGACCCCACCCAATCTTATCAAGATATCAAATTCATACTATAATAAATTTTAATCTAACAAAAGTAAGCCTAACCTACCTCGAATGCAAATAATATCACGGACCAACAATCTTTGCTTTCCCTTTCCTTGAAGCTTCTTCAACATGTCAAGCTATCAAAAACATAATCTATTTATTTTTTAAAAAATATCAACACCTATGTTGTACCATTGTTCTTCAGGTCCAAAACGACACAAAAACCCCCAAGTGGGTCCCACTTATGGAAAATGTGCTTTTGTTACCATCCCATTATTCAAGTACTATTAAAGAGTTATAACCCTCAATAATCAAGTGATTATTAAGCTTATATGGGCTAATATCATGCCCTTAATCCAATTGGGGTTTTTGGTCAAACAATCAAGAATTCAACACTAAAATGAAGGATTCATACCTTATATGTTAAACATGATTAAGTAAGTTATTAAAGATCCAAATCAACACCCAAGACTTAATTTAATGTCTACTCCACTCTATTAGGGTTTATGTGTCTCAAGAAAATAGAGAATTGGCCAATTTTTGGCAAAATAAGTATTTAAATAACCCTTCCTAGGCCCTCAGATAGGGCGATAATGCACCTATGCTAGCTATGATTGAACAAGGCCTCTGAAATCACTATACCTTATTCTATTACATAACGATAAAAACTTAGAATTAATTTTCAAGTTTCGTCCAATGCCTCAGGATGCATACGAAGTTCAATATGAGCAAACAAAATATTCAACCACACTGATTTTAACATTATAGACGTATTGGAAATGTCATAATTTCCATTTGAGTTTGTTTTAAACAAAAATAGGCCCCACACCCAAACTGCTAATTTATTAACTTTTTGATCAACAATTCAAAATGAGTTTATTTGTAGTGAAATCCAAACCAAAGGTCTACCCAACCTAAAATCAATTTGCTGGAGCTATTGGTGTAGTCGTAATTTGTATCTAATATCATTTTACTAAAGTTTTTCACGGTGGCCATTTAGAACCAACAAAGACTTCTAAAATGGGGAAGTAATTCTATAAACCAAACGGACTATCCATTAACCAAACCATCAATTCCAGTAAGTCATAATGACTTGAGGAAGCTATGAGAAAGCTTTAATGGTGAAAATAAGTGGGACAATGAGAAATAACTTGAAGGGTCATTACATTATTCCATTTAGTACATTAGTGGGGTTGCTACAATGCTCGTAAAGGGTTAATTGGTCTTGATATAGATCAGTCATCATTGTAATCATGATGATTTTCCAAGAATTATGGGACTCAAGTCTATTTGTATTTGTGATCGAGACTTAAAGCTTGTTTTTGCGAAGAAGAAATAGTACCTAGGCATAATATAAATATTTTTCTTGTCCAAAGCCCCAATTTCACCTTATGTGGATGAACTCTAAATTCCTATTTTCATCATTTTCTAACGATTTAATCTTTTAAACTTGGGTTTCAAGCTATTAGTGTTGAGGGGATGACCCTATATTGGAAAAAATAGCTTGCTTTGATTTCAAGCTCAATTTTGAATTGTGTTTTAATGGGTCTTCATATTTAGGACCTTGAGGCATGGGAACTTAATTCTTAAATAAAATTGACTTTACCCTTTTTTTCTTTTAGGATAATTTTTTATCTATTTTAAGAGAAATAAAAGTAGCTAATATGGATATCATTGGACTATTTTTAATGTATAAATTCTATTTTTAATAGATTTAGTTTTTTTAATGACTGCCTATAAAGGAAAGGCTCCATATTGAAGGGTCTAAGATCATGTTTTTCCATTTTGAGGTAGGTTATGACTTAACTTTCTTTAAAATAAACCAGACAGCTAACCATTTATGTAGAGCATTCTATGTGTTGGGGTTTGTATTGTGACATTCGAATCTGAAAATAATTTTATCTTGTTATAATGTGGGTGTCTCTTTGAGTATTATTATATACTTATGAGATAATTACTGTGGTGATACTCGAGTGGGGAGAGGGAAAGGGGGTTATATTGGTCTCATTTTAGCATTATTTGTCATCTATGTTTATTGCAATTCCCAAGTGGGGGCTTGAATTTATATTATTGATGTATTACAATGTATTACATGACTATTCATTAACATGGTGCCATGTGATAACTTATTTCAAGATTTATTAAGATATTTCGAAGATGTAAGCTTATTTGATACCATTATTGACTTGATTTATTATATATGTTACTGTCTTGGTTATGATCATGCATTCTTATATCATTCACTTATATACATGGAGTTGGTAGTACAAAGAGATTGATTTTGAAAAAAAATGTGAAATAATTTTTTAAAACCCTTGACTGATGATGTGTCAAGCAAGGTGGATTGAGATATAAGATTGAAATTGTAAAAATATATGGGTTGTGAACCCCTATGGGTTCTATCCTAGAATCTTATACTTGGAAGGTGTTTACGAGGTCATGTGATGGATTCCATGTGATGGCATACTTCATTATCATCCCACTACATTTTCATTGCATTGTATTATCTGCATTTCTATTCATGTGCTTATTATCAGGTATTTAGCCTAGATTTACATATATTCATGTGTAATTATCCTTACATAGATATTACACTCGTAGAAATTTTAGGAGATACAACTTTAGCCATCGTTAATATTTTTCAGGAAGCTAGTGGAAGTATACTCATATACTATTTTACTTGTTTAGTTTTCTGCTCTACTCAATTGGCCTATGATACCTATTGAGTACAAATGAACCATACTTACTTATATTTTTCTGACCTTTTGGTGTAAATTTTAGTACAAGTTGATTCACATTATTGTGAGATAATTTAAAGTATTGGTGAGCTCCTAGTCTGGAGACTAGTTCCAGCCTCCTTCTATCTTTTATGGCATTACTTGTTGGAGAAAGAGATGTATTTACCATATTCAGTATTGTTTTAGATATTATTTACACTTATGAAGTCAGGTTTTGGCATTTGGTTGTACTTCTTTTAGATATTTTAGATGTTATGATTATTATGGCCTGACTTTATTCTAGAAGTTTTTTATTGGTTTTTTTCCTTACTGTTTCATATTCATTTCATGTTGTGAACTTTTGACTTACCTCCTAAGATTGGATAGGGGTAGGTGGCCATCATGACCTTTTTTTATTGGTAATGACATAACCATTAAGTAATTCTATCATACTCACATTATCTCTATTAATGAAGTTTTAAATAAAAAAATTTGTTTTAATAAAATTCAAGGTTCCTAACCAACAAAATTCATGATTAAGAATAACAGTTGTTCATGCTAGGAATTATTATTTTACAATCTATAAGCAATCTAGATTATATTATACATACCTATAGATTTTCTCCACAATTTCATAAACCTGAAGTTTTAATCCCCAATTATTTTATCACAATTTTGCATTCTAATGATTTTAGAAAAATAATGAATTAACTGATGTTAAAAGGAAGTAAAAGTCTTGCCTCAAAGAAGGATTTTCACCCTAGACTTTGAAAAATGGCTCCTCTATGGTAGTGAAATGAGTTTTGGAGTTTTGAACCTAAAACTCATTAAAAATAGACATATAAGCAGTTGAATCCCACTACAACATTCGAAAATTCGCCATAGCGGCCTTAGTTTTTCATCATTGACCGTCTATAGTAAAACGACCATAACTTTTTACATCGAGAACAAATTAATGAAAAATTAGTGGCATCAAAAGGAAGACTCAAAAGATCTATAATTTAAAGGGTACTAAAACCTATAAAATCTTCATATTCTAGGAGGAATAGTCATTTGAAATTGACCAAAATTTAAACTTAGATCGAAACTTAATTGATAAGGACTCTTCCAAGTTAATTTTGTGATAGGGTTGTTGTAAGACCTTAGTTCATACCTAATGCACTTTGACACTAAGGAATTGATCTTAACACTCATGAAAAAATAAATTTTATCGACTTTGTGTCTATCTGCACATATCAAAAAGCTCAAATCTTAGCCTGAAAGTTTGAGGTAGTAGAATACACAAAGTAATTGTTATTTTGGACTCAAATTCCTATTGGAGAATGAATATTTAAAATATTCATGCCTTTACCATTGATTATTCAGTAATAGCAAAATGGGTCATTACATCATTTGTGGTAGCAATGTCTGTTAGTACTGCTTAACTAAATTGACTTGATTTTGATGACTTTTGGGAAATATTTATTTTTGTGTGATTTGACTATTTTTTCCCTCTCCATGGCTGCTTTTTGATATTTTTGGGGTATGGGGATGATTTGCACAGTTCTCAGTGCATTTCAATGTATGATATTATGATATTTGATGGCTTGAGAAGCCTTATAATTGACTTCGGCCAACATTCATTGATTTATGCGCCGGATGACAAAACTAACTATGCCTGCAGATCCAAAACATCAATTTTAGGTTGGTAACATGGTTGGTGTAGTTTTATGGCTTTTATATCTTGTTTTGAACCTTATTTGGAAAGTTTTGAAATTGGATTTTGGGGGTCAACTTTGTTAAAATAATATCTTTTCAAAAATATGATATTGCTATTGAGCCTAGATTATTGAATTTGATATGATAGCATAGTTTAGTATGTTCACGAGATTTCAGATGAATCTTGAGGGGTCCATAGAGACTTGGAATTCTCCAAGTCTCCAGCTGGTGTGGGTGCATCCGTAATTGTATTTGTTCAGTTGCATATGCGCTCTGCTGATCAACACTATGTTTCACATATGTGACACATTGGTCGCGATTGCAAGACCCATTAATACGCCAACAAGATTATGTATGCGATAGCTTCTCTTAGTGTAGGTACCACAAATGCAACCCAGTGATCACGTATGCGATGCTTGGGTCCTTTATATACCTATGTTTTCACTATTTTCTGTTATTTTTTAGACTTAGAACGTAGGGTTTCATGATTTTGAGCAATTTCTTCTACTTTTCAGCTTATGTAAACTTCATAACATCTATTTCAATTACTTTCTCTAAATCTTGTCAGGTAATTCATGTTTAAATGCAAATTTAAAGGTAAAAAAAGAGGATTTTGTCCTGCAAGGCCTACAAATTGTAATTCTCCAATTTAAACTCTGATTTCTAATATTAACACTTTTATTTGATTTCATCTTCAAAACAACTTCAATTCTCAATTTTAAAATGAATTGCAGAGATTTTTGTTGGTAAAGCTTAAACATTGGTTTTCTTCAATTCAAATCTTTTTTAACTTTTTTCCTCTTAGGTTTGTAGTTGTAGACTTCTAAAAATATGGATAACATGTTTCAAAAATAAAGTTATGATTTTACCCTTCTTTTTTGAAAATTCATTTTGGGGGTTTGTTTTGACCTCTACTCAAAATTAGGAAATATGGGTATCGTTAGTTTTATTATGATGCATAGGTTCTATATCTCTATGGTTTTGTTAATTTTAAGTTTGTTGATGAGGAGTAAGGCTGAGGTTGAAGGCTTACAGACTGATTTGTGTCATTTGGGAAGGTTATGGCTTAACTTCTTTTAACAGGGAAAGGTAGATAATGTTGATTCAAAAGCATATAAAGTTTGTGGGAACTAATAACAAAAATGGTTATAATTATTATGTTATGCCCATGTGGGGGCCTATATATAATTGTGTTTGGTGGTTTTTGAATATTATTTTCTATATGTGACTGTGTGGAGTTCTATATGATATTATTAGCTGTGAATACATGAAACTTATCATGTCCTATATAATTAAAAATCCTAATGTGGTATTCATGGTGTATTTAGTTGTGTCCTACTTTGTTGGCATATGGTTTATGTTGGTATTCGTAGATGGTTGGAAAAAATAAGTGGATTATTGGCTTACTTGTTTGGATATGGAAATACTCATTTTGGTTGGTTGTGATCATTACATCCTTATATTATACATATTCATGAAACATTGCTACCACCATGGAAATTCTTGAAATACTAGGAACACTAAATTTTTTTGAAAGAAATGTGACATATTTAAAAACCTTTATCGATAGATGTACTGGAGAAAAGTTATGGATATTAGTAAATAATGGTTGTATACGGGTTGATAAACCCCCTATGAGTCCTGTGTCAGAAAACTTAGCTATGTAAGTGTATATGAAGGTTATGCGACAACCTTGAGCATTATCATCAGCTATATTGCATTTGTTTTTACCTTGTACTTTTTAGTGGTACATTATTTCCTTGATGTGCTATCTTTCTATGTGTATTTGTTCCTTCATTTCTAGTGTGTGGTATACCTATCTGCCTGTATGTTTTCTTTGTATCTATTATATCGGATGTGAATTTTATAAAATTGTTAGTGAAGATAGTGTGGGCTACCATTTGTGATATTTTTTGTTGCAGGTGACGTGCGCTTAGTGTGTATTATATATGCTTTATTTTCTACTTTGCTTAGTCGGCCTATAATACCCACTAAGTACAAGTGGACCATACTCATCCTTACTGCACCCTTTCGGTGCAGATCCAGGTTTGAGTGTGACTTATGGTGGTTGACTTCAAGCAATACTTTGGAACTATTCAAGGTAGTAGTTGGGTTCTTTCTTTTGGAGTCTACTACTTCCTTTATTTACTTACACTATGGCTTTCTTTTGTATCCAGAGATAGAGCTGTTCCTATTTTAGATATCTCATGTATTTTGATCTTGAGTTATATTGGTTTATTCTTACACTATGACACCAGGTTTTCGGATTATGGCCTGATATCTTTGGTTATGTTCTTCTGCTTTTATTATATTATGAGGTTTGGCTTCATTCTAGAAGCCTTGGTTTGGCTTCATTCTAGAAGCCTTACTTTTGGATATTGCTATTATTTTCCCTTTTGTATCAACTTCTGTGATAGGCTTAATTGTCAAGGTTTGCTGCAACAAGTGCCATAATAGCCTTTAGTTTTTGGGTCATGACAAAATATTATTAGATTAACCAGATTTATTGATCTCAATAATGTAAAAAAGAGGTATCTAATAGTGTCTCGTAAATTGGTATGTAGACATCAGTATCTACCTTCAAGAGTCTATAAGATGTGTTAGGATGTTTCCCTCATTTTATTTCTTATCGTGTAGATTTCCTTCATTACTTGTGATCTAAGTCATAATATCACTTCTTTTGTATAGATAGTGATAACTAGATCTCGTGAGTTTAGAGATATCGAGCCTTTATTCGAGGAGAGAGACCAGTCTAAAGGGCAGGTTGTGAGTCGTGGATAGGCCCAAAGTAGTGGTTGGGCACGTGGATCTTCCCTATCTAGGAGTAGTGCTAGGGAACTCTCTCCTAAGCCCTGTGTTGAGAATATTAAAGATGTGGTTCCTACTTTGGTTCCACCAAGTTCTTCTACCCCATTCTAAGATGGGTTATTAATTTGCTTATTGACCTATTTGGAGGGTGATCCTATAAGTGTGCCTAGTGTTCCCCTAGATTGAAGTATTGTACCTCTATTTATGCCAAAGTCTGCTTATGGTGTTTCTTTAGCCACAACTATGGATCCTCTAATAGCACCTACTTTTGATTTTGGTATTCTACAGACTCCGAGTGTTATCCCTTCTTCAGTGCTTATATCTGAGTATGGTATTTCGCGTTTAGGAGTTTAGCCTTAATCTTCATTACCTCCTTAGGTAATATATCAGCCTGCTAGATTCAACATGCCTCCTCTTATTGCGAGTACAATTATGTCTTATAATGATCAGAAGAGGTTTGAGGGACTCGTTTGATTGGGTCCTCCTAGGTTTAGTTGTGTTTTGGGTGAGAATGTCTATGAGTTCTGGATTGACTTTCATGAGAAGTTACATAACCTAGGTTTCCTTGATTCACATGATGCCACATATACTACTTATTAGTTGAGAGATATTAGTAATTAGTGAAGGTCACTTGTTGGTGGCATACCTCTTAATTCTCTAAAGATAACTTATGATCAGTTTGTTGAGGCTATTTTGGAGAGGTTTATGCCTCATAGCCTGAGGGATCGGATGAGGGATAAGTTTGATCACCTGGATCTTTGCTATATAAATCTTGTAGAATATGAGGCATACTTCCATTCCTTATCTAGATATTCTAATGCCAACATTTTCATCGAATTTGAGAAGATTCAAAAGTTTATTAAAGGGTTAAATATGTCTCTTCATCTAGCTACACCTCAGATAGTAGTGGTTGGAGCATTATTTCATATTATAGTGTATCATGCTAAGATGACGGAGGTTATTTTTTTGTATTTTAGGGAAGCACCAACAGGGTGTGTCATTTGGGCAAGTTCAAAGGTCACACTTCTTAAGGTAGAGATTTTGGATGTTTCTTGGTTATTATGGTAGACCCATGAAGGTAACCTTGCAAAATTCAAGTTGTCGGTTCTCTGGTTCACTTTTTCTAGGTGGCCGCTCTGGTGAAGTTGTACCTCCTTCTATTGATTCAGACCGTAGAGGTTTCTATATGTGTGATGAGACCAACTACTTGGCTAAGGACTGTCCTCATTGTGTGTTCAAATCTACTTTTATTTTAGCTGTGAGAGTGGGTGATTTACCAAAGGTGTGTGAGGTAGAGGTAGTAGAGTCCATGGTGGTGATAGCAGGGCTGTTTAGCCAACTGGTGGTCATGGAAAATGTATTCTATTCCCAACAGACTAGAGGCAGAGGCCTCCGATTCTATCATTATAGGTATTATCCCCATTTGTTTCAGACCTGTATCTATATTATTTGATCCATGATTGACTTTCTCTTATATGTCTGGATACTTTTCTTTGGGTTTTGATTTAGTTTGTGAGCCTCTTGAGGTACCTATTTGTGTATCTACCCCTGTAGGAGACTCTTTAATGGTGGATCTGGTGTACCGATATTATTTTGTGACTTTTGTTAGGTGTGAGACTTGGGTAGATCTGATTGTATTGGATATGGTAGATTTAATTGTTATCTTGGGTATGGATAGATTGTTATCCTAAGACTATAACTTTAGCTTCACTGGGTGTGCCAAGGATAGCATGGAAGAATGCGCTTTATTTAGGTCCTAAAAGGGTTATATCATATGTTCAGGTTCATCGCTTTGTTGAGAGGGGATATTTATCTTTTTTGGCTCATATTAGTGATGCTAGTGTTGCTTCACCTCCTTCTTTGGATTCTTTTCATGTGGTTTGCGAGTTCGTGGATGTCTTTTCCAAGTATTTGCCTTGCATGTTATGTGATGGTTTCATAGCACTTTTGATGCTTAAAACAATGAAAATATGCAAGTTATGTAGGTCATTTTGTTAGATAAGATGTGTTTTGTATTGTATTTTATAGGAAACCAGGTTTAGGAGCTAAAAAAGAAAAAATATGTGAAAATTTAAGATTTGAGGACAGTTATGTAGGTACCTATTCCCTATAGGTACTACCTAAATAGAGTAGCTGCTAGAATATATTCTAGAAAGTTAAAGTTTAGAGATTCAGAAGCTGATGATTTTTGCCTATCACCTACATTGGACTGCCTATGGATCATAGGTAGTACCTACGGCCTGTAAATGTTAGAAGCCATATAGTTCAGAGAGTTTCTAAGGAGTTTTGGGCACTAGCACCTATGATGGGACCACCTACTTCCCATAGGTGGCGACCAACTCTGATTTTCCTCTTGTTTAGGATCGTTTCCTAGGGTCTCCTTGAATTCTATAAATAACCTTTTGAAATCTTTTATTTACACACTCTTCATACTTACAAACAAATATTTGATTCCAAGATTTCTTTTGATCTTGGGATATTTTGTTCTTGATTTTGGTTGATTATTCAATTCGAGACTTTGGTGTTTATTTGTTAATTATTGTGAGATTGATTTAGTGCTTTCAAATATGAAATCCATTGATTGTTTCACAATGGTGAGCGGCTAATTTTCGTAGCTAGGTTGTGGGAACCCTGGCGGATTAATGAAGTAGGGAAGTGTTCAATCCTTCTAGAACATTTTTACTGCATGTATTATGGATTTCTTCATGCATATTGATTTCTTAAAGGTTGCAAACGTTAGGATCCCGCCAGTATTTACTACAAACTTGATAAGGAGGTAGAGATTTAGAAGAAAACATCACAATAGTGATTTGAATTTAATTATCGATATAAGTTAATCATCACCATCTACTTAAGATAACTTTCTTCATCTAATCTACTTGAGAACAAGAGTAGATAGTTAAAATTGGGGTCCAAGGCAAGGGTTAGTAATGCGACACTCTAAGACCAAGAGGATATGAGTGAAATTCACTGAAGTGTGTTGAGAGGTTATTGGTGATACATAACTTGTTAGATTCTACATGCATAACAGTTTGATAGTTTGATTAAGAACAATAAACCTATAGAGTTAGAAGCCAGGAGGAACACAAGCCTGGTGTTCATTTCTCATTGATCACAACCAAGAGCATTTGAGGTTAGTTATTGTTTACTATTCATATAAAAATCCCCCATTTACTTTTTGTGCTGCCTACTGATTTTAGTAATCTAGAGAGATAGTTCCATAGAGGGTTCGACCATAACCCGAATTGGGTTACTATATTTTGGATCGACCACTTCTTCAACTGGAGGTGTAACTTTGGGCAATATCAAACTTTTAGCACTGTTGTCGGGGAATATGGTGTGATTGTTTATCAAAGTTGTTAAAGTTTTTGGGGTTTTGTTTTCTATTTTTAGTTGGGTGTACGTCGGTGTATGCCTAACACAAGGAGTAGAGGCAATCCCTTACTCTATTTAATCCTAAACTAGAGAGAATCCTACAATTGACTAGTAGGATGACTGAACGCATACAAGAAGGTGATCTTGAATAGGTTTAGAATAACCCAAATGATTTTCCTCCCTATCGTCTCATATATGTTCAAGACATTAT
The DNA here is from genome assembly GCF_002878395.1 of Capsicum annuum. Taxonomy (NCBI): domain Eukaryota; kingdom Viridiplantae; phylum Streptophyta; class Magnoliopsida; order Solanales; family Solanaceae; genus Capsicum; species Capsicum annuum. The sequence goes on along the minus strand of NC_061122.1, from coordinate 151,786,511 downwards.
TGATCAAAGAACAGAGTAATTATTATTAGAAATAGCTGATAACCAAAGAAAAGGAGCAGAATATCGTAGGGGAGGTCAAGAGGCAGAGCTGGCAAGACAATACCCAGGAGTTGACATCGAGTAAACCTCAGTGCAAAGTGAGATAAAGATAGAAGGGGTAGTTCAAGTGATCCCAGCCTATCAGTACTTACCTCCATAGGATGATCAAGTAAAAGACTTAGGATATGTTAAGTCGACCAAGGTAAGAGCTATTATTACTCTTATTTTTCCACCGGGTGCGAAGTTTAACATTACTAGTGCTATGATCCATCTCTTGAATCTAAGAAGTATGTTTGCAGGCTTGCAGACAGACGATGCAAATAGGTAACTTCCAAACTTTATTGAGATCTACACTTCATACACTATACCTGGGGTACAGTAAACACTGAGACTCAGATTGTTCTTACTCTCTTCGACTGGTGAAGCTAAATTATAGTTAGGGGAACTTCCTCAAGGATCAATTACTGCTTGGAATGAGTTGCAGAGGCAGTTTTTAGATAATTTATCTCCATTATCCATAATGCTTTAGCTAAAGGATGAGATATATAATTTTCAGGCAGTTACACTTTTAGTAAATGTATCTGCATGGTTCCAATTCAAAAAGAAGTTGATGATGGTGCCTAACCGTGGGATTTCGGGGAAGATCTTACTTGATATCTTCTATTGATACCTTAACACCAATTCAAGAGATATGATAGATAATATTACTAGTGGAGGATTCATACGTCTACGTTGGGAGATTGCATCAGATATATTTGATTAGATCTCCCCCTCTAACCGGTGATGTCATACTCGAGAGGTAGAGAGAGGTACTGATATTTATTCTATTGGTGCTTCCAGCGAGCGTAGAGTTATTGATGACAAGTAGCACAAGAGGTTGCTCAGTTAAGGATAGAGGTTGTACTATTGACAAAGCAGTTTGCAATAATGAATTCTGTGAAAGTGAATGTATTAGGATCATAGGGTAAGGCCTCTAGATCTTATGATTCTAATTTAGAACAAGAGGAAAAGTACCTAGATAGAGATTTGGCGACTATCCAAGCCAAAGGGAAAGAAAATCGAGGTTGAAGCTATTACGGAGATAAATACAAAGATAGGAACAAAAAGCAGGATGGTGACTGAAGATGCAAAGATGATTACAAGGAGAAGGGTGGTGTGTATGTTCCACCAAGAAACCATGACACTAAGTAAAGGATGGAGGCCATGTTGTCCAATCTAGTAAAGGGTTAGAGAAATCAAGAAAATTTATTTAAGGAGATTGAAGCAGACATTTCAGTGTTTACCAAAAAAGTAGAATCGCGTGCTACTGTGATCAAGCAATTAGAGCAGCAGTTTGGGAAATTTTCTGCAACCCTGAATTAGAGGCAGTCGGGCATCCTTCCAAGCAACATAATGTAGAATCCTAAGAACGACGTCATTGTCTAGCCATCACCACCCAGAGTGGTAAGTCAACTATTGATCCCCATATGCCTACTATTGATGAGCTGGATATTAATAGTATGAGGATGATAAGCCACCTAAAATGGAGTTGGAAAAGGTTATAGGTATTGAATATGATGCTAAGAAGGATAAAGGTAAGGGAAAGTTCGATGAGCCTATAGTGAAGCAAATTCCATGATCTCCCCCCCTTTTCCTCAAAGGTTGAAATAGAAGAAGGAAGAAGGGAAGTTCAAGAAGTTCATTTCCATGCTAAAAGAGTTAAGCTTGAACATCCCTCTTGTTAAGGATCTTGAGTAGATGCCTGAGGACATCAATTTTATGAAGGAGTTGGTAACAAAGAAGTGAGATTTTATTTTTGAATATGTTGGTAGGTTTCACCACTGTAGTGCAATTACTTCTAGATCTGTCGCTTAAAAAGGGTGATCTCAGAGCATTTATGATTTCATGCACCATTGGGACATCCAAGTTTTCCAGAGCATTATGTGACTTGAGAGCTAACATTAATTTGATATCACTGCCAGTGTTTAAATAGTTGGGCTTGAGCCCTTCGGAACCTACAACAATGCGACTATTGATAGAAGACCATACAGTGAAGAAACCCATAGGCATATTATTTGATGTTTTGGTGAAAGTCGACAAATTCATTTTTTGGTTGAATTTATTATCTTAGATTGTGAAGTAGACTTCGAGATGTCCATAATATTAGGAGTCTAGTCATGGCATTGCCACGGGTAGAGTGATGGTAGATATGGAAAAAGTAGAGATCAAGTTAAGAGTGAATGATGAGGTGGTCATATTCAACATCAGTAAAACCATGAAGCAACCAACTGAAATGAGGGTGTGTCGGTAATACATTGTGTTAATGACCTAGGAGGCCACTCCTTTGGTTACCTTGATGAATTTTGAGTAATCAAGGTGCCCACATTATTCCACGACATTAAATTAAGCTGCATAGGAGGCAACCCATGGGCTTGTTGGTGAAGTATGAGTAAGCAATATAGCCATGTTGTGCTGTGATGTTAAATCAAGCACCGGGTGTGAGGCAACCCACTATTTTATTATTCTTATTTGTAGGTCTATAGCATAAGTAATAACCTAAAATAGGGTAAATCATCTCTTAATTTAGAATGTTCTAGGTAAGGAGACTTATTGATCCACCCATGGAGTTCGTAAGTCCCACTTGGGCTAGGCAAGTTGTGCAACTAATGTGGGAAGGAAATTTGGAGGATATTTGGGAATTTCTGAACATTCACCTACAAACCTACTTAATGGGTCATAAGTACCACTTACGATCTCATAAGTAGTGTAATATGTGTCAAATATAAAAAGTTCAAAGAGCAGGGAAAGAGAACAAAAATCAAGGTCACCTGCATGGGCACCTACGTGGCATAGTGGTCCTAAGTGACCCTAATTTTTGGGACTAATTTTTTAAAAAAATTAGGCCTACCCCGACCCTACCCATACCAAAACTGGGCAACCATCGAGTTCAAAAGCTTTTTAATCAATTTATTTACTCCATAATCCTCAAGTTTCCAACATCCCCTAAAATTCAAACTTTCAAACTTCCTCTCAAATTCTTTTTAATGCAAGACTCATCACTCAGTCCATTACTTGAACATATAAAAATCTTTTAAGGCTAGGGTTTCAAAACTACATCAAGCTTCTACTTTCATCTTTCAAAATCAAAAATCAAGGTACATTTCTTGGCTCGTAGGAATAGTGTAATACGATGTTAACATAGAATAAATGATTTGGTACTTGAATATGCTTGAAAATTATGTGAAACTCAAAGTTCTTGGAGCCTAGAATAATCAAGAAAATTTAAATTAGGGCTTTGCTCTTAAATTCAAACCCTGTGATCATGCCCTACTTGGAAGTAGAAGTTGAAAAGGTGATAAAATCCAAAAGTTTGTATGCCTTGACTGTGTTTTGGAAAATGATACAAGTGATATGTGCACTATTGGATTGGAATGGGCTAGTTTACTATATAGGGATGTAAAATTTGAAAAAAATTCAAAGTTTAATTATTTTGATTTTTCTTCAAATTTTGCACTCTTTTATTCTCTTTTAGGCACTAACAGTTTCTTTTTCGGGTACTATGGCACCAAAGAAGGCAGGACCATTGAGGTAATAGGATAAATCCCCCGAGCGTAGTGGCTCAATGGTAGAATACCCGATTGCCCCAACCAGAGTACCTCGCCAATGGATTAGGACCCAAAGACAGGCTATGACTGAGCATATTATTAGAGACATGTAAGACATCCAACTCCTATCACAGACACAGTGGGGCAGACAGTCCACTTCTACTCAGGCTAAGGCCCATTCAGAGGCCAGTCGACTAGCTTATAGGCCAAGAATGAAGTCAGCAAGGATGTCACCACCACACTCTTCTATTCTAAGAAGGGATAGGATATTGAGGAGGAAATGGAGTTAGAACCACTAGAAGAGGTAGCTACACAGAACCTCATTCTGAAAAAGGGTTACAGAATGAGTTCGTAGTAGAAGTTCTAGAGCTATTAGCTATAGTACCCTAGTCAGAGGAGTGTACAACCTAGACATCTCATTAGGTGCCAGCACAAGACACAAAGCCCCCAGCCCAGACTGACTAGACTTTTAACCCTACTCATATTTTTATTGAGTCTATTGCTAAGGTGGAACCAAGGTAGTGTGTAGAGGGGTTACGAATGATTTATGAGAAAGACAAATTTTTGAATGGGTTAGGTCAGCCAAAGAGGTATATTTAGGAGGAGAGACAAATTTTGTTATCTAATTTATCTAGAGCACCTTTTTTGTGGGATGTGTTTACTCATTTTCAGCTAGAGTGGATGACTAGATCCTATGGTTCATATAGCCAGGGAATGTTGTAGAAGTTTTATGCCTCCTACACCGCTACAATATCTTTGACCACACCAATAGGTGGTAAGAATATAGAGCAACCCCTATTAGAGCAGACACTAGTGAGAGGAGTCATGGTTGTTTTTCAATGGCAGTCATCCACCGAGCTCTCTTTTGTCCTAATTATACAAATTTAATATCTACTACAAAGTATAATTTTCTATTTACATTTACATGAGATATTTATGCTATGCAAGATATTAAGTATAGGAAATTTAGCGTAGAGTTAGCGAGATGGATCACCCGCTATATTTTAGAACTTCGTGATGAGGCCCACTGGATTAAGAAAAAAGGGCACATTAAGAAGGTGGCATTACATTATACTACAAAGTTCTAGTGAGTGGTGGTTTGTTATTGATTAAGTATGACTACTGCAGACAAATTTCTTACTTAGGATGGTGTGGCATTGATCGCGAGTCTGATGGATAGATATGATATAGAGACCTTACAACCATTATCAGGTATAAGCTACATGATAGAGCTTTTGTTGATGTGATTACACTACTCTTTCTTTGAATTATCCTGTAGTTGTGCGATAAGGCTGGTTTACCTGAGGTTCTAGGTGTTTTTTAGAGAGCTAAGATAATGGGTATGGCCCAAATGAGTTTGATCATAGATCTAACAAACCTAATCCTTGCTCAAAGGACCCATAGGCCTCTAATGGTGATTTTGACCAGATTTTAAGGCCCATCAGTTCCTACAGAGCCTGGTGATAGATAGGGTGGTGATGTGGCTATAAGAATAGATTTTGAGATAGGTGAGCAGAAAGAGGCACCTAAGATGATAACTTAGGGGGTGGGGACCCCAACCATGTTTGCTTTAGCCCCAGCCTCCACTTCTAAGCTAGTTAGGGTATCTTCTTGGCCCTCTCACCCTAATATCACTTCTACAGCTCCAAGCTTTATTTTCATACCTTGATACTTCTTATAGCACCTAGTAGAGAGAAAGGATGAGACCATAGCTCGATTGATTGAGGTAGAGTCTGAGATTTCCATACTATATGAGCAGATCAGGCTTTGTTTCTAGATGACTTTAGAGAGTGCAGAGACTCAGATTTTTATTGTTGTGAGGGTTAAGATGTTAGATTTGAAGGTCGAGTTGCATAGTTGTACTAATGCTTTTGAGAGGAGAGTACAAGCATGATTTAGTGATATTGAGGCATCTAATCTAGATGGGATCAGGGAGAAAGTGTCTACATTATGCACTGAGGTATGCTCTCTTACTGAGAGTCATATTTTAGCCATTCCTTCTAAGATCACAATACTTTCCTGGGTGATACCACTTTTCCGACCTAGGCACTTAGATTTTATTGTTGATGATGAGCCAGTCCTCAAAGTTGGGACCAACAGAGTTGGAGAGAAGGATCTACAGGATATCAACATTCCATATAATCAGGACCATGATTTAAAAAAGTCTATATTTTTTATAGGAAGAGGGATGTTGAGATAGTAATGTACGTCCACCACCACCTCTTCTGCCAGTTGAGATACCCCTTAAGGGGGACGACCATAATACAAATGCCTAGTGTCTCCTAGGAATGTCCTCATTCCCTTGCTTTATATTTATTCATGAACTAGGATAATGGAGAGTCTTTTAGTTGTGGGTGGGGTATACCATAGCCGTTGTGGGATTTTGTTGTTGTGCTTATTTTCCTATTGGTCATGATATGGTTGTAGAATAAGCATGTCTAAGGTAATATTGTGTCCTATTATGTTGTTTTTTGTATTGTGTTTTGTTTCATATTATGGTGTATTTTTGTGAAATTTGGAGTTTTTAAGGATCTAAGGCAGTTGATATACTTTGTTTCTTATTTTTGAGAAAAATAATACCCCTCCAAAAATTTGTTTTGAACTATGTAATGTGTATATATATGTGACAATTATGAATCTTATTGTGACATTAGAATTACGGATAGAATAATCATAGATAACAACTGCATGAACCGAATAGGTAGTAGTTTGTTATTCAACCTTATGCTATGTGTGTGTGAGATATTACTTTGTTCCCTATGTTTGTTGAATCTAGAAATTGCCCAGTCAGTCTTGTCAAGGTTGTAGGATAGTTGATTAGGAAAGGATTATAGGCCTTTCTTGAAATTAGTCCACTTTTAGCCTAAAACTACCTTCCAAATTTGAATACGTATCCCTTGATCGCTATTTTGAGCCTATATAGACTATTTTTGTTGTTTCACCTTTCACATTCCTATATGTATTATAATGAACATATTTTGGCTTTGGTCCCCCTTGGACATTGTGCACCTCAACTCAGGAAAATCACCTAACATAAGTATGGCTATCATAAGGGTTCATAATGTAAAATAGGTATGAAGATAAGTAAATAAGAGAAGAAAAGTAGGGCTGAGTGTGATAGAAAAATAAATGAAAATTTTGAAAAAATAAAGAAAGAAAAGAATAAGAAAATGAAAGAATAAAAAAAAATCACCCAACCTGAATGTGCAATAAAAAAGAAAAATAAGAGTGGAACAAAAGAGAGTTGGTTAATAAGTGGACCCCAAAGTAAGTGTAGTGCCAAAGAGGCTTAGTCACTAAAAATGTTCATATGTACCATACTAGCCCCCAAGCCTACATTACAAGCTGAGTAAAGTCCTATAGTGATCCTAACCGACTGTCTGAAAGTTAAGGTAAAGAAAATAATGGCAAGTCTATGGTATTTGATGCATAGGATTGGAACTTCCTTATGAGTGGACCCCAAAGTAAGTGTACTACCAAGGAGTCTTAGTCACTAAAAATGTCCATATGTACCATACCAGCCCCCAAGCCCACATTACAAGCCGAGTAAATTCCTATAGTGATCCTAACCGAATGTCTAAAAGCTAAGGTAAAGAAAATAAAGGAAAGGATATGGTATTTGAGGCATAGGATTGGAAGTTCCTTGTGAGTGTAAGTGTCTCTTTACATGTCCCTACATTTACATGCATGATTTTATATGAGTGATTGGGACTTTTTTCGTGCGAGGATGCTTGGGTTGTATTTCTAGTTACTTACTTGTTAGGGTAGTGAAACTTATACATATGCATGGTTGTATATTGCTACTGTAATGTTCTATCTTGATTCCCTTGTATCACATTATTGTGTTGTATCTATACACAATTGGTTTTGAAGTATTAAAATAGTGGGGGTAATGTTCTTGAATTTAAAGTTGATGATTGACTATTGTAGATAACATGGGTTTCTCCTAGTTAAGAATCATTGTTTTATTTGTGATGTTAGGTTGCCTAAGGATATGCAAACTTTCTAATTTGAGGGTGTTGATGTGTTATGGTTTTATAGCAATTTCGATGCTTAAAATGATAAAAATAAGCAAGTTACTTAGGTATTTTTGTTAGATATGATGTGTTTTTATTATGTTTTGTAGGAAACCAAGTTTTAGAGCTGATAAGGAGAAAATATGTACGGATTAAAGATTTTGGGATGCCTACATGGGTACCTATGCCCCGTCGGTACAACTGACGAGGAGTAGGTGTTAGAATATATGCCAGAAAGTTGAAGTTTAGAGATTTAGAAGTTGAAGATTTTTCCCTGTAACTTACATTGGACTACCTATGGGCCTTAGGTAGTACCTATGCCCTGTAGGTGTCAGAAGACATAGAGTTCAGAGAGTCTCTCAGGAGTTCTATACACTGACACCTATGGTGGGACAACCTACGCCCAGTAGGTGCCACCTATGCCCCGTAGGTATCCCCGTAGGTGCCACCAACTCTAGTTTTTCTCTTTTATTTACGATTAGTTTCCTAGGGTTTCCTTGTATTATATAAATACCCTTTTGATATTTTTTGTTTTTTACACACTCTTAATACTTACGCACATATATTTGATTTTGAGATTCGATTTTGATTTTGGGATTGTTTAGATCTTTATTTTAGTTGATTACTTAATTTGAGACTTTTATTTTTATTTTTTAATTATTGTGAGATTGATTTAATTATTTCTAATATGAATTCCATTGATTGTTAAACAATGGTGAGGGGCTAATTCGCTTAACTAGGGTTGTGGAACCTTGGCGGATTAATGAACTAGGGGAAGTATTCAATCATTCTAGATTATTGTTTTTGTATGTATTGTGGTTTTATTTGAATTTATTAACTTCTTAACGGTTTCAAATATTAGAATCCCACCTGTATTTACTACAAACCTAAGAGGGAGATAGAGATTGGAAAAGGGAGATCATAATAGTGATTTGATGTTAATTATTAATATAAGTTAGTCATCACTATCTACTAAAGATAACTATCTTTATCTCATAGACTTGAGACCTAGATGAGATAAATGAAATTGGGGTTCAAGGCAAGGGTTAGTAATGTGATACTTTGAGACTAAAGAAGATAAGTGAAATTGACCAAAATTATTTTAAGAGAAGAATCACCCTACCCAAAATTGACCTAGATGATACTTTATGAGAAGAATCACCCTACCCATAATTTTGAGTTGTGAGCAGTTATTTTTCTTTTGAAGTTGTGGAGTCACTACTTGTGAGGAGTTTGTTGTAAGATTTTTTTAGCCTTCAGTATTTCTTCACCCAGCAAGATCTTAAAATGAGATGGTGTCATTTTCTTGAGTTTCTTAAGGATTATTACTTAGACTATTCTCTATCACCTGGGCAAGGCTAATGTTATTGCAGATGCCTTAAGCCAAAAGTCGACTAGTATAGGTAGCTTTGTGTACCTTTTGGCCCAAGAGAAGCCTTTGGCCTTAGAGTTCATTCTTTATCTAACCAGATGGTTAGGCTTGATATTTCCATACCTCTATGTGTTTTAGGATTCATAAAGGCTAGGTCTTCTTTGATGGATCAAATTTAGGCTCATTAATTTGATGATGCCAGCTTGAGATTAATTCGAGATAAGGTTTTTAGTGGTAAAGCTAAGAAAGCCTCACTTAATTCATATGGAATTTTGGGTATTGGAGATTGAGTTTGTGTATCAAGAGTGGTAGATTGGATTAGATTGATTTTGGAGGAGGACCATTATTCCAGGTATTCCATCCATCCAGGAGTGACTAAGATGTATCATGATTAGAGTTAGTATTACTGGTGGGGTGGTATGATAAGAGATGTAGAAAATTTTGTAACTCATTGCCTATGTTGTCATCAAGTAAAAACCAAGCATTTGAGGCCTGGTGGATTGGTTCAGAGGTTACCTGATCCCAAGTGGAAGTAGGAACTAATTACTATTGAATTTTTGACTAGGTTGCCTTATACATCACATAATTCTGATAGTGTTTTGGTCATCATGGATTAATTTACCAAAGTTTCCTAGTTTATTACAATTTAGGTCTCTTTTAGTGTGAGAGATTGAACCATATCTATATTCATGACAATGTGCATCTTTATGGTGTGCTAGTGTTTATTATCCTAGATCGACGTTCAGTGTTCATATCTTATTTTTGGAAGACTTTTTAGGATGATCTAGGTTCTCAAGTTGATCTTAGTACAACATTTCACCCCCATACTAATAGGCAGTTAGAATGGACTATTCAGGTATAGAGGTATATGCTCTGTGCTTGTGTGATAGACTTTGGTGGCTAGTGGGAACAACATCTAGCTTTGGCAGAGTTTTCATATAATAATAGCTACCATTACAGTATTGATATGGTGAGGCCTTTAGTCTTTGGATAAAGTTCCTGGTTATTTAAGATAGACTATGAGTAGCTCTGAGTAGGCAAAAGTGTTATGCAGGTCGTAGACTTTATGCCTTGAGATATAGTGTTGTTGATCATCTTTTACTTTAAGTTTACCCATGAAGGGTGTGATGAGGTTTGGAAAAAGACAAGCTTATCCCTAGGTATATTAGGCAATTTGAGATTTTCTGGACTATTAGTTATATGGCTTATGAACTGGCTTTGCCCCACCTTTATCAGCTTCTCATCCAGTTTTTCACATTTTCATGCTTTGCCATTATATTTTGATAAGTCATATGTTATTTATTAGAATTCGGTTTATTTAGATAAGAGGTCATCTTTTATTGAGGAGCTTATCTTCATCTTGGCTAGGGATCTTGGATGATTGTGTTCTAGAGCTATTCTAGTGGTTAAAGTCTAGTAGAAGCATCAACCCATAGATGACGCTACTTGGGAAGTTGTGTCTGACATGTGTAGTTGTTATCCCCAACTTTTTTCTAATTCAAGTATTTTCCTTGCTTTTAGTTTGAGAATAAACTATATTTTTAGTGGTTAATGATGTAACAACCTAATTTTTGATGACTTATGTGAAATATTCATTTCTATATAATTTGACCATTTTACCCCTCAACGTGGTTGCTTTGTTGTATTTTTGGGGGTGTGGGGATGATTGGCATGGTTCCTGATGCATTTTAATGTGTTTTATGCGATATTGTGTTTTTTGGTGGCTTGAGAAGCCTTATAGTTGACTTTAGTTAATATTTATTAATCTATGCGTTGAATGAAAAAATAGACTGCGCCAATAGATCAAGAACGTCTATTTTAGGTTGGTAACATAGTTTGGGTAGTTTTACTTCTTTTGTATCTCATTTCGATCCTTGATTAAGAATGTGAAATTAGGTTTTAAGGTCAATTTTATGGAAACAATGTCTTTTAAAAAATTTGATAACTCCATTGAGACTAGAGTGTCGAATTTGATAGGGTAGCATAGTTTGTTTACGTTCATAGGGTTTTGAAGAAATCCCAAAGGTTAGTGGAGATTTGGAATTATCCAAGTCTCCAACTGGTGCTAGTGCATATACAATTGCGATTGTGCAGATGCATACGCGACTTGACTGATCAGCACCAAGTGTTACATAGGCGACCCGACTAATCTGCACCAAGAGTCACATACATGACATCTTTGTCACGATAGCGATCCCCATGAATCTGATGACATGATCGCATTTGTGATACCTGTCCTCAGGCCTGGTACCACGTACGCGACCCAATGATCTCGTATGCTATGATTGGGTCCTTTATATACCCATGTTTCACAATTTTCACCATTTTTTAGACTTGGAACTTAGCGTTTTGTGATTTTGAGAAATTTCTTCAACTTTTAAACTTGGGTAAGCTCCCTAACACCTATTTCAACTACTTTCTAAAAATTTTTTCATGTAATTCTTGTTTAAAAGTAGAAATTGGGGATTTTGTCCTATAAGGCATAAAAATTATAATTCCTTGATTTCAATCTATTTTAACTTGGGTGAGTTTCTAATCTTTTGATTATTTGAAACATCCTGGGTTTTCACCCTTGGAAAATTTCCTGGAATTCTATTCTCTGGACCCAATACGACTTATGGGTATATGCCGTAGGGTGGGGTACAAGTGGTATGATCCTGTATTATGATGCATAATGTTAGTTGGTGGGATGGTTTAGGTCATTGGAATAGGTACGGCTTAGAGGTGTGAGTCGTAGGGCTTTGTACGAGTCGTATCATGGACTCATATGATGGGTAGTGTTTGATCCTCCTGTTATAGTATTCTGTCAGGGATATAGGTCATGGGTAAGGATCGTGTATCAAGGTTATGACTTGGTTGGATGAGTTGTATACTGGAAAGTGTCTGATCCAAGGGTGAGGCTTGGATACGAGTGGTGGGTACTGATTATATTAGAAGGGTACGACTTATATAGGTCAGTCGTAACCCTGTGATGGGTTTGTAAAGGATTTAAGTATGAGTATTCTGGATATTTTCCTACTTACCCTAATAAGAACCCATGACTTCTAATACACTTTGGAGGTTATTTACCCTATTATTCTATTCCTTAACACTTAGAACTATTCCGAAACACTCCATAATTCTTTCAAGATCTTTTGGGGCAAGCGAGCTAGGGTTTTAACTAAAGGATTGTGATGGGGCTTGTCATGGTGATTTCTTTCCATCATCTTCTTGTTTTAAGGCATGTTTCTCTTCCCTCATTGTTAATTTAATGAAAGGAATGGTTTATATGATTGATTTCATGGATTTTGTTATTGCATGATTATGGTTTTCAACTATTATTTGGGGGGTTTTGATATAATATATTTGGTTTCAATTATGCTTTTATATGTATTAATGGTGGTCTTGGATAATTAGATTACATGGGAATGGTTTATTGGAAATTGGAATTGGTTTTGGTTATATTATGCCCCCAATGTGTTTGATAAAATTCTTATAAAGATATGTTCATTGCATTGACCATTCATGGAACTCTTGCATTATTTAAACTTAGTAAATGACTTATGCATGGTTTAAATGGATTTGAATGGCTAAAGGCTAGCAGTCACTCATTAACCCCGTCTACTGGCTGATGTATACATATACAATGCGAAAATGGGCCATTCTACTCCTTCAACATAGTGATCAACTCGGTGACAACATTTGAACTAAAGTGGTAAGCTTCTATCCTTTTCAAAGTTATCATTTCATGTTATGGATACTTTTAGACACTTATTTCTTTACATTAGATATTATTTTTGGCAATAGTTGGGAGCATCTCCTAATAGAACTTATTTACTCTTTTGGATAGGGGCTTTGTGGTACTTCTGAAGGTTGGAATCGGCAGGATCGATATTGGTGTTGTCCTTGGCATTCGAATAAGCTGGGAGGCTGGCATCATTGGACATAATTTCTTACTGTTCCATCATATTATATTTTTTGATAAATTATATTAAATTATTTCTAACTTATCTAGTTATGGCCTGGATTATGGTCATTGGTTTAGTTTGGTATGATTGGCAGGTTGGCAAGTACGATTGGACTCGATTGGGCTGATTATAATTATGACCCTATCCCAGAGTCTTAATGAAAACATTTATGCTATCTCATTATATGTTCAAAATTCAGCCCATCATGGGACGAATATGGTAGTTGTGTTGGGTAACAGGGGGCGGTCCTCAGTCCTGGTTGGACTTGGGATTCCTATTACATCTAGGCCCTAATTCAGTCTATGATAACTTGATATCAGAGCCTAGGTTCATGGTTTATTGGGAGTCCACAAAGTCGTGTTGAGCAGAGTCTCTTTTAGGGGTATGTAGTGTGCCACACTCATAAAGAAGAGGCTACAAGGCATTTAGGAATGTTTCACTTTCTTCGTATTCTATCTTCAATCTTGAATTCATAGACCTAGAATCTTCTGGAGTAAAGGTGGAGGAGGATTCATAAGGCTTTTTAGATAAGATAGAGAAGAGCTTGCGAGTGATGTAGGCTACTAATGTGGAAGGGGTTAAATTTAAAGCTTATCAGCTCATAGATATTGCTTGTCAGTGATATGGGGAGTGGGACAGAGATTAAGGTTATGTGGAAGAGAAAGGACTGTGGGAGGACTTTTCTAACACCTTCTTGGATTAGTTCTTTCTGCAAGAGTTAAGGGAAGCTAAGATGGAGGAGTTTGTGAACCTTAAGTAGGGGAGGATATCAGTAAAGGAATAAGCTTTGAAGTTCCATCAACTATGAAGGTATGCTCTTGACTTGGTGGTTGATATGAGGTCGAGAATCAGGAAGTTTGCTTCTGGGTTGAATCGAGATTTGATCTTGGAAATAAAGACTTCTTTGCTTATTAAAGATATAGATATCTTGAGGTTGACTATTCATATACAATAAGTGAAGGATGAAAAGAAGAGGCAGGCTGAGTTTGGAGAGAGGTAGAGAAAGAGGAGCAGGTTTTTTTAATAGAGAGGTACTCAGTCTCAGGGTGGTAGAGATAGTGGTAAGTGGCAGAAAATAAAGTAGGGGAGTTCTGGTTCCTACACTTCTATTAGTGTTTCTTACCAGTCGAGCGACAGGCATCATTATGGTGGTGAAAATTCTCGGGCGCAGGGTTCCCAATCTCAAGCGAGTGGAGGTAAGTCATTTTCTCCTTGTCGATTTTATAGTTGTCCTCATCGAGGTTATTATGATGAAGAAAGGGAAAAAAATTTCAAGTGTGCTAAATAGGCAATCAGCTCAGGGACTATCTAGTTAATAAGGTTTTTATGGGGGCAAATAAGATTCCTATGGCTTCATGGGGAAAATAAGATTCCTATGGCTTTATCTTCTGCTTCTACACCTGCTGGTATGGTATCTACTTTAATTACTGCTCCTGGTTCTAGTGGTGGTTGGAACAGGTTGTATACTTTGGAATCCTAATAGGAATTTGAGGCATCTCCTGATATCGTTACTGGTATGTTACATCTTTTCTCTTGTGACATATATTGTTTTCTTGATTTGGGGTCCACTCTTTCTTATATGACTCCTTATGTGCCTTTGTCTTTTGCTTTCGATCTAGAAGTTATTTCAAATCCTTTTTCTATTTCTACCCCAGTAGATGACTTGTTTATTGCTAAGAAACTCTATAGGGTGTGTGTGGTATCTATTGGTGATAAGAAGACCTTAGCAGATCTGTTTGAGTTGGATATGGTGGATTTTGATGTAATTTTATGAATGGATTGGTTTCATTCTTTTTATGTGTCTTTGGTTTGTTGGACTCATAAGGTTATCTTTAAATTCCCTGGTGAACCAATTATACAATGGAAAGGTAGTTCTTTAGCTCATAAGGGGACGTTTATTTCTTATCTTTGAGCTTAGAGGTTAATCTTCAAGGGTTGTCTTTATCACTTAGCCTGGGTTAAAGATTTTAACTCGGAAGGTCCTTCTTTGTCTTTGGTCCCTGTGGTTAATAAGTTTCTAGAGGTCTTTTTTGATGATCTTCCTGGTGTTCCCCCAGCTAGGGAAATAGAGTTTCGTACTAATTTACTTCTGAACACTCATTTATTTTCTATTCCTCCATATAGAATGGCTTCGGCTGAGTTAAGGGAACTCAAGGAGCAACTTAAGGATCTTCTACATAAAGGGTTTATTTATTCTAGTGTTTCTCCTTATGGTTCACCGGTGTTGTTTGTGTGCAAGAAAGATGGTTCCCTTTGGATGTGCATTGACTACAGGCAGTTGAACAAGGTGACTATTAAGAACAAGTATCCTTTTCCCTAGATAGATGACTTGTTTGACCAATTTCAAAGTGCCAAGTTCTTATCTAAGATGGATCTTTGGTCTGGGTACTATCAGCTTAAGATTAGGGAGGTGGATATCCCTAAGATGACTTTTCATACTCGATATGGGTATTTTGAATTTTGGGGATGTCATTTGGGTAAACTAATGCTTCACAAGCATTTATGGATCTGATAAATAGGATATTTAGGCAGTATTTTTATCTCTTGGTCATTGTGATTATTGATGACATTTTGTTTTATTTGAAGAGTAAGGTGGATCATGCTAATCACCTTCGTGTTGTCTTGCAGACCTTAAAGGAACAATAGTTGTATGTCAAGTTCTCTAAGTATAAGTTTTGGTTAAATGCTATGACATTCTATGTCATATTATTTCAAGTGAAGGGATCGTGGTGGATCCGCAGAATGTTTCTGTGGTGAAGAAGTGGCCTAGACCTATGACTCCATTGATACTCAGAGCTTCTTTGGTTTAGTCGAGTATTATAGGCAGTTTATGGAAAGCTTTTCATCGATAGATGCTCCTTTAACTAAGTTGACTCAGAACAAGGAAAAGTTCTCATGGTCGGATTCTTGTGAAGGGAGTTTTGAGAAGTTCAAATATAAGATAACTTTGGCTCTAATTTTGAATTTGTCAGAGTGCAATGATGGGTTCATGGTTTATTAGGATGTATCTCAGGTTGGTTTTGGTTGTGTGTTGATGCAGCATGGAAAGGTGATTGCTTATGCTTCCAGGCAGTTGAAGGTACATGAGAGGAATCATCCTACTCATGATTTGGAGTTGTTAGCTGTTGTGTTTGCTCCAAACATATGGAGGTATTATTTATATGGTGTCCATATGGATATCTTTTCTAATCATAATAGTCTTCAGTACGTGTTCACTCAGAAAGAGCTTAATCTTAGGCGGAGGAGATAGCTTGAGCTTCTTAAGGACTAGGATATGAGTCTTCACTATAACCCAGGTAAGGCTAATGTGGTTGCTAATGCAATTAGCAGGTTATCCATAGGAAGTTTGGCTCATGTAGAGGAAGGAAAATGGGAATTGGTGAAGGATATTCACCACTTGTCTAACCTTGAAGTTCATCTCTTAGATTCTAAGGAGGGTGGTGTGATGGGGCAAGAGGTGGTTCAATCGTCTCCTGGTGTGGAGATTTAGGAGAACCAATTGTTGGATCCAATATTAATGAAAATTAAGAGTGATATTGGTGAGAAAAAGGTAGCGGTATTTGATATCAGTGGCGATGGTACTTTGCAGTAAGAAGGATGGTTCTGTGTTCCTGATTCAATGGTTTGGGACAAAGGGTTTTAGTTGAGGCACACGATTCGCGCTATGTTATACATCTTAGCTCGAAGGTGTATCATGATCTTAAGGAGATCTATTTGTGGAATGGTATGAAAAAAGATGTGGTTGACTTTGTGTCCAAGTGCATGGTATGTCAACAGGTTAAGGTTATGTACATGAGGCTAGGTGGGTTGAATCAAGAAATTTATTTGCCCAAATAAAAGTGGGAAGTGGTCAATATGAACTTCTTTACTAGTCTTTCTCGATGTCGGAATCATTTTGAGTTGATTTGGGTCATCGTGGATAGGATAACTAAGACTATACACTTTTTCTAGTATGGACTAAATTTTCAATGGAGGATTATGCTAAGTTCTATCTTCATGAGATTGTGAAGTTGCATGGCATGTCTATTTTAATTATTTTTTATCATGGTACATAGTTTACGTCTCACTTCTGGCATTCTTTTCCGAAAGGGTTGGGACTAAGGTTAGTCTGAGTACTACTTTCTATCTGCAGAAGGATGGAAAAGCGGAGAGAACTATTCAGTCATTGGAGGATATGCTTCATACTTGTGTGATTGATTATGGTGGAAGTTGGGTTAAGCATCTACCTTTGGTGGAGTTTTCTTACAACAATAGCTACCATACTAGTATTTATATGGTTCTTTTGGAGGCATTGTATAGTAGGAGGTATAGATCTCCTATTGGTTAGTTGAGCTTGGTAAGGCAGACATGTTTGGACTGGATTTGGTTTATCAAGTAATGGAGAAGGTGAAGGTGATTTGGGATAGGCTTAAAGCTGCCCAAAGTTGCCAAAAGTCGTATACGGATGTTAGGCATAGAGACTTGGAGTTTTAGGTCAGGGATAAGGTTTTCCTCAAAGTGTCTCCCAGGTAGGGAGTAGTGTAGTTTAGAAAAAAGGGAAAACTCAGTCCTTGGTTTATTGGCCCTTATGAGATTTTGCATAGGATTGGTAATGTTGCTTATGAATTTGAGTTACCATCTAGCTTGAGCTTGGTTCAACTGGTATTTTATGTTTCCATGTGGAGAAAATGCATTGGTGATCCTTCTTTGGTTGTTCCTTTGGAAGGATTGGGTGTCACTGATTCTTTATCTTACGAAGAAGTACCGGTTAGGATCTTGGATAAGCAATTTTATCAATTGCGGACCAAGGAAATGGCTTCGGTTAAGGTTCTTTAGCTGAACCATATGGTGGAAGAGGCTACTTGGGAAGCGAAAGAGGACATGAAGTCCGAATATCCGCTCTTGTTTTCTGCTCTTGGGATTCATGCGGAAGGTATGTGTCTTCAATATATCTTTATTTTCTGAGTTTATTAAAGGAAAGATTAACATCTTTGCCTTTTTGTTTTCAAACTTTGTTAAATGGATCGTTAATAATAGAAATGACTCTATTTGTGGTTACCCCTACCTTGTCTGTCATTTAGGGATGAATGTTCCTTGTAGGGGAGACTGAAACATCCTAGGTTTTAACCCTTAAAAATTTTCTAGAATTCCATTCTCTTGACCCAATACGACTCATGGGTAAGAGCTATATGATAGGGTACGAGTGGTATGGTCCATTTGTATACTGACCAGTGTTAGTTAGTGGAATGGTTTTTGTCACTAGAATGGGTATGATTTAGAGGTGTGAGTCATAGGGCTTGGTATGTATCGTATCATGGACTTGTATGATGGGCAGTGTTTGATCTTCCAGGTATTACATTCTATCAAGTACACGGGTCATGGGTATGGATCGTATGCTGGGGTTATGACTTGGTTGGATGAGTCGTTTACTGTACAATATCTTGTCCTGGGGTAAAGCTTGGATACGAGTGGTGGGTACCAATCATATTTGGAGGATTCAACTCATATGGGTCAGTCATATCCCTGTGATGGGTTTTTATGGGATTTAAGTGGGGGTATTCTATTCATTTCCCTACTTACCCTAATTAGGACCCATGACTTTTAATACACTTTGGATGTTATTTACTCTATTATTCTATTCATTAACACTTAGAAATATTCCAAAACACTCCATAATTCTCTCAAGAGCTTTTGGGGCAAAGGATTTAGGGTTTCAATTAGAGGATTTCTTTGGGGCTCTTCTTGGTGATTTCTTTCCGTAATCTTCTTGGTTTAAGGCATGTTTCTCATTCTCATTGTTAATTTGACTAAAGGCATAGTTTATATGATTGATTTCATGGATTTTATTATTGCATGTTTATGGTTTTCAACTTTTATTTAGTGTTTTTGATATTAAATATTTTGTTATGGTGTCTATGGTTTTAACTATGCTTTTACATACATTAATGGTGTTCTTGGATAATTGGATTACGTAGGAATAGTTTATTGGTAATTGGAATTGGTTTTGGTTATATTATGCCCCCAATGCTAAACTCGGTCTCCTTTCCCGGCATGGTTATATATATATATATATATATATGTATGGTTATGTGCCTTGGATGGTTTTACTTGGTTTTATAACTGACATTATTTTATCCTAAAATTCATTCTAGCATTCACTCGCTAACCCCGTCTACTGGCAGCTGTATACCCACGATATACAGGTCCCGACCATTCTATTCTTCTACATAGTGATTGACTCTGGGATAGCATTTGGATTAAAGTGGTAAGATTCCATCCTTTCAGAAGGCATCATTTCATGTTATGGATACTTTTAGACACTTATTTTTTTATATTGGATATAAGTTTTGGCTATGTTTTGGGGCATGTCCCAACCAGATTTATTTACTCTTTTGGATAAGGGCTTTGTGGTATTTTTGTATATTGCAATGGGCCTGATCAGTATTAGTGTCGGCCTTGGCATTAGAATAGGCTGGGAGGTTGGCATCATCGAACATAATTTCTCATTGTTCTATCATATTACATTTTGGCATTAATTACTTAAATTTTGTCTAACTTATAGTTATGGCCTGGTTTATGGGCTTTGGTTTGGTTTGGTATGATTGGGCGATTGGTGGGTATGGCTGGACTCGATTGGGTCAGTCACGGTTGTGACCCTATACCAAAGTCTTAATGAGAATATTTACGCTATCTTGTTATATTTTCAAAATTTAGCCCATCATGAGGCGGATATGGTAGTTGGGTTGGGTAACTGGGGGCGGTCCTCGGTCCTTCTTGGACTTGGAACATCCATTACATCTAGGCCCCGATTTAGGCTATGACATTATCACTTTTCTTTTGATTTTGTCTTCAATACAACTTCAATTCTTGACTTTAAAATGAATTTTAGGGATTTTTTATGGTAAAGCTTAAGAATAGATTTTTTAATTTGGACCTTATTTTAGCTTGGATTTTCAGATATAGACTCCTAAAAATATGGGAATATGTTTTAAAAATAATGTTACAATTTTACCCTTCTTTTCTGAAAACCCATTCTGGGGGTCCTTTTTGACCCTGAATAAAAATTAGGCAATATGGATATAGTTGGCTTCTTTTTGATGCATAGGTTTTATATTTCTATGTTTAGTTGATTCTGAGTCCGTTCATGAGCAGTAAAGTTTTATATTCAAGGCTTCCAGATTAGTTTTCAATATTTGAGGTAGGTTTTCTTCAGATTGGGCTGAGTAGTTTATGCCGATACCAAAGCATGTTAAGAGTGGGAGCTAATCACAAAATGGCTATAATATTTGTGTTGTGCCCATGTGGGGGCCTATCTATTACTATGTTTGGTGGTTTTGGAATATTATTTGCTATGTGTGACTGTATGTGGTCCTACATGACATTTTTAGTTATAAATACATGACATTAACCGTGTCGTGTATAATAAAAAGCCTAATATGGTATTGATGGAGTATTTTTGTTTTATCCTACTCTCTTGATATATGGTTTATGTTGGTATTCATGGATGGTTGGAAATATTGAGTGGAATATTGGCTCACTTGTTTGGTATATCTTTTGGATATGGAAATACATATATTTGTTGGTTGTGGGCATTACATCCTCACATCATACATATTCATGAAACATTAATACCACTATGAAAATTCTGTAAATACTGGGAACACTTAGTTTTCTTACATAAATGTGACATCTTTAAAACCCTTTATCGATGGATATGACGTGTAAGAGTTATAGTTATTGATATTGGATATTGGTTTTATACGAGTTGACATTCCCCATATGGGTCTTACATCAGGAATCTTTAGCTTTGTAGGTGTATATAGAGGTTGTTCAACAACCTCGAGTATCATCATCATCATCACCATTTACATTGCATTCATTTTTACCTTGTACTTTTCTGTGGTGCATTATTTCCATTGATATGATATCTGTCTATGTGTATTTCTTCCTTTACTACTAGTATGTGTTATATCTATCTACCTATATGCTTTCCTTTTTCTGCTATGTCGGATGTGAATTTTATAGAACTGTTAATAGAGATAATATGGGATACCATTTGGGACATTTTCTAGTTGCTGGTGATGTGCCCTTAGTATGCATTTTGTATGCTTTATTTTCTGCTTTGCTCAGTCGGCCTATGATACCTAATGAGTACAAGTGGTTGTACTCACCCCTACTACACCCTTTCAATGGAGATCCAGGTTTGAGTACACCTTACAGTGGTTCACTTCAGGCTATACTTTGGAGCTATTCGAGGTAGCAGTTGGATTCTTTCTTCTGGAATTTACTACTGCCTTTCTTTATTTAGACTCTATCTTTGTTTTGTATTTAGAGATAGAGTTGTTCCTATTTTGGATATCTTATGTATTTTGATCTCGAGTTGTACTAGTTAGTTCTTACACTATGACA
The DNA here is from genome assembly GCF_002878395.1 of Capsicum annuum. Lineage (NCBI taxonomy): Eukaryota > Viridiplantae > Streptophyta > Magnoliopsida > Solanales > Solanaceae > Capsicum > Capsicum annuum. Next base: position 151,765,165 of record NC_061122.1, on the reverse strand, counting down.
CAAGGTTCTGGGATTATGGAATGATATTTTTGGTTATGTTCTCCTGCTTTCATTATATTGTGAGGTTTGGCGACATTCTAGAAGCCTTACTTTGGGATATTTCTATTATTTTCTCTTTTTATATTAGTTTGTGTGATAGCCTTACTTGTCAAGGATTGCCGCAACAAGTGCCATCATGACCCTTAGTTTTAGGGTCGTGACATTAACTAACCTATGTACGAGTAATTATTCTCTTCTAGTTGAAATTATTAGTTTTCTTCTTTTAATTATATATGTGTTAGGTGTTGCATATTAGATATTGTTTTTTAAGAAGAAAACATCCACGCTACTACAATTTGCTTGCTAGTTTGAATCCACTTTTCTTAAGTCTCCAAAATTCAATTCATACACTTCATTCAATAAAGGGAAGAAACTAGTCTAGGGGATCACAAATCATCAAAATATTAGGGAAGTAATCTTCACACTTATACCTCTTTCTGGTGTCATCATAAAAAAGAAGGAGATTATTAACTCAAGGTTATTTTATTGGTGAATCTAAACATCTTCTCAATGCAGGAAAATAAGAAGGATACAACACATCATCAAAATTATACAAAGAAGAAGAATCGAGGACAAAGGTTATTTAGAGCTATACAAGGAAATAACTCAACACAAAAAAATTAAGAAGAAGACAACACTTCATCAAAGCTATATAAGATAGGAAAATCAAGGAAAAAGTCGTTCTAAGCTATACAAGGAAATAACTCAACACAAGGTGGTCAAAGTTGTATAAGGAATATCAAGCCGAATATCTTAGATTCTGAATACAATTACTCATATCAAGGATCCTCAAATCAAAATATTATAGGATCCTTTAATCAAGGTCAGTTGAAAGATTTCCAAGTCACTTACAAAGGAAGAAGTATATATCAATTCAATCGTTTATCCAACTAGAAGACTTTCTTTATCAGATGAGAGAAGAAATCAAGCATCAAGATATATGAAGATCTTATTTTAGTCCCTTAAATCAATTCAAGAACTGATTATCAATCCCTCGGGTTACCTTAATATAACGACTTAATTATTTTATGATTTATATGAATATTTATTTTGGGGTGATTTGACCATTTTACCCTTCCCCATGATTACTTTGTGGTATTTCTGCAGTGTAAGGAGGATTAGGGTGGTTCTCTATGCTTTTCGGTATGATTTAAGTGATTATGTTTTTTGGTGTCTTGAGAAGACTTATAGTTGACTTTGGTCAATATTTATTGATTTTTGCATCGGATGGTATAATGGGCTGCCCCAGAATATCTAGAATATTGATTTTAGGGTGGTAACTTGATTGGTATGGTTTTATGATTTATATATCTCATTTCGATCCTCAATTTGGAAAATTGTAAAATTGGGTTTCGAGGATCAACTTGAATGTTTTTTGAAAAAACTAATATTGCTATCGAGTTTGGAGCATCGAATTATAGGGTACCATAGTTTTTTAGCTTTCACAGGATTCCAAATGAATCTCAAGGGGTTTGTAGAGACTTGAAATCCTCCAAGTCTCTAGCTTGTGCACCAATCTACTGGTGCACCTGCATACGTGACTGGTTAGTCTCTTACACGATTTTCCGAATAGACCCAAGTATTGCTTATGCGATATCTTGGTCGCGATTGTGGGACTCACCTATGCGATGACAGGGTTGCTTATGCAATGGTAGGATCACTTATGCGGCACTTGTCATCAGGCCAGGTACCATGTATGTGACACCTGGTCGATTAATAGGTAGTTTCTTAAGTGACCTGGCAATCGTGTATGCGATGCTTGAGTTCCTGAAAAATACCTATATTTTGTCTTTTTCTCTATATCTGAGACTTTGAGCATAGGGTTTCATGACTTTGAGCAATTTCCTCCATTTCTAAGCTTGGGTAAGCTCCAAAACATCTATTTCAACTACTTTTCCTCAATTTTATCATTTAAAACTTGTTTTAATGCAAATTTAAAAGTGGTAAAATATGGAGTTTGGCCCAGAAGGCCTAAAGAATTTATATTTCTCCAACATAAACTCTAATTTCAAGCTATTCTTGCTTGAGTGAGTTTCTAATATTATAATCATCAGTTTTCTTTCTATTTCATCCTCAAAACAACTTCAATTCTTGATTTTTAAAATGGATTTTAAGGATCTTTACAAGTAATGTTCGAAAATGATTTTTCTTCTATTTGGGCCTTTTTTCACTCATTTTTGCATGGGCTTTTAGTGTTAGACTCCTACGAGTATAGGGCACATATTTCTTAAATAATGTTACAATTTTACCCGTTTTTTTTAAAAAGCTATTTTAGGGGTTCATTTTGACCCGGACTCAAAAATAGGTATTGTTGGCTTTTTTTGATACCTAGATTCTATATTTCTATGATTTAGTTGGTTTTAGGACTATTCATGAGTAGGAGACCTCAAATTGAAGGCTTATGGACTGGTTTTTGGCATTTAAGGTAGGTTATGACTTAACTTTCTTTAGATAAGGATAGATAGTGAATTTTTGTACAAAATCATACTAAGGCTGTGGGAACTAATCATAGAAATGACTATCTTACTATGTTGTGTTTGTGTTGGGTCCTATATTGATGTTATGTTATGAACTTGGAACATTATTTGCTATGTTTGACCATGTGGGTACTTATATGCTAGTGTTGGCCTTGTGTATGGGAAATTAGTTGTATCTTGTTTAATAAAAGAGCCTAAAGTAGTAGAAATAGGGTACCTTGATATACATTTACTCTATTAAACTATGGTTCATGTTGAATTTCATGGATGGTTATAAATATGGTGTGGATTATTGGCTCTCATAGTTTGCATATCGGTTGGATTGGAAATTCTCATTTCTAGTTGATTGTGACCATCATATCCTCATATCATATGAATTTATGAAACATTGGTACCACCGTGGAAATGCTATAAACACTACCTTTTATGATAGAAAATCTGACATCTTAAAAACCCTCTATCAAAGGATATGTCAGAGATGATCTATGGATATTGGTTGTATACAGGTTGATGAACCCCTGGGTCCTATGTCAGGAAGCTTTAGGACCATAAGTGTATAAGGAGGTTGTGCGATAAACTCGAGAATCATCATCATTATCATCATCATCCCAATGTGTTTGTATTTACTTTATATTTTTCTATGATGTATTGTTTTTCCTTGATGTGATACTTATCTATGTGTACTTCTTCTTTCATATTCGTATGTCTAGTATCTATATACTTGTATTTTCTCTTTAGTATTGCTATGGTGTATGTAAGCATTATAGAATTGTTAGTAGAGATAGTGTAGGCTACCATTTGGGATAATCTTTTATTGCAGGTGACATGTCCTTAGTGTATATTTTGTATGCTTTATTTTCTATTTTCCTTAGCTGGCCTATGATATCTACTGAGTATAAGTGGACCATACTCACCCCTATTGCACCTTTTTGGTGCCGATCTAAGTCAGAGTGCACCTCATAATGGTTGACTCGGGCAACATTTAGAGCTTTTTGACTCGGGCAAACCATCCACATCAGGAACACATAACCTCTTTTGGTACAAAAAAGGACCATCATCACTAATCTCGAAGGCCATCGCCTTCTGCCCACCTACATCACTCTTGGTCCTTATCAAGAAAGGATCTAACATCTATTTCTCCTTGATCTCAGCACCAAAAGATGACTGCACCACTTCCTGTGCAAACATATAACCACCTTCGGAGTCCAAGAGGCAAACTCCAAGATTATCTAAATAGTGAATTTCCTTTCCTAACTCCCGTTTTCCTTTATCCACATGAGCTAGATTCCCCATGGATAACATGCTAAGAGCATCAACAACTACATTTGTATTATTGGGTGGAAGTAAAGACTCATGTCATAATCCTTGAAAAGCTCAAGCCATCTCCTTTGCTTGAAGTTAAGCTCTTTCTCAGTAAACACATATTGCAAGCTCTTATGATTAAAAAAAAGATATCCATATGTATGCCATAAAGATAGTGATACCATATTTTCAATGTGAACACCACAGCTAACAGTTCTAAGTCATGAGTCGGATAATTCCTCTCATGGACCTTCAACATTCTAGAGGCATAAGCTACCACCTTTCCATGCTACATCAGAATAAAACCAAGTCCCACATTGGGTGTATCATTGTAGCTTATCCTTCGACGTCAAAATCGGTCCCTTCAAGCAAAGTCAAAATCGGAGCCGAAGTTAGCTTATCCTTCAACATTTCAAAATAACCCTCACAAAAATCCAATCAAAAGAACCTTACCTTTTTCTGTGTCAACTTAGTCAATGGGGAAGCTATAGGTCAAAAAAGTCTCCTCTAACCTCTTATAGTAACCAGATAAACCCAAAAAGCTTTGAATGTCAGTTGGAGTCATGGGTCTACGCCACTTATTCACCACTGCAACCTACTTCGGATCCACCGTGATCCCTTCACTAGAAATGATGTGACCCAAAAAAGTGATATTGTTTAACCAGAATTCACATTTGAGAATTTGGTATACAATTACTGCTCTTTCAATACCTACAATACAATGTAAAGATGATTTCGATGATCCACCTCGTTTTTCGAATACACCAAAATGTGATCCATAAAAACGATGACAAACAAATCTAGAAACTGACGGAAGACCCTATTCATCAATTCCATGAATGTTGTTAGGGAATTGGTTAACCCAAATGACATAACCAAAAATTAAAAGTGCCCATACCGGGTTTGGAAAGTTGTCTTAGGGATATCTGCTTCCCTAATCTTTAACTGTTGGTACCCAGATTAAAGATCAATCTTGGAGAAAAACTTAACACCCTACAACTGATCAAATAAATCATTTATCCTTGGAAGAGGATACTTATTCTTTACTGTCACCTTATTCAACTGTCGGTAATCAATACAAATCTAAAGGGAACTATCCTTCTTATGTATGAATAACACCGGTGCACCCTACAGGGACACAGTAGAATGGATGAAACCCTTATCTAAAAGATCCTTGAGTTACTCCTTAAGCTCTTTCAACTCAGCTGGAGCAATTCTATATGGAGGAATAGAAACTGGACGAGTGTCCGGAACAAGATAAATCCCAAACTCAGTCTCCCTATCTAGAGAAACACCAAAAAGATCATTTTGGAAAGACATCGAAAAATCATTCATCATCGGTACAGAATGTAGAGAAGGACCATCCGAGTTAGAATCCTTAACTCAGACTAGATGATAGAGACACTCCTTGGGATTAATCTCTAAGCTCTAATATAAGTATGAACTTTTACTTGAGAGATAAGGAACTACCCTCCTACTTAATAACTGGCTCATTAGGTAATATAAAGACAACCTTAAGGGTCCGATAATCTTAAGAAGCATAGCACGAGTGCAAGTAATCCATCCTAATATAACACTAAAATCCACCATATCTAATTCAAACAGATCAACTAAAGTTTCTTTACAACCAACAGATACCACAACCCTCTATAGACTCTTCTAGCAATCACAGTCATTTACTAGGGTAGAAATAGAAAAAAGGTCTAAAACGCACTCCAAATCAAACCAAAATACACAGTCACAAATGGGGTCACACAAAAGAGAGAGGACCCGAATCAAGTAAATAGTACATATCATAGGAAAAGAGTTTTAACATACCAGTGACGACATCAGGCGATGCCTCAGACTCCTGATGGGTAGTGAGAGCATAAATACGATTTCGACCAGTGTTAGAACTAGATGGGGAACCCTTTAGTACCGACGTGGATGATGAAGCAACTAGAATCTTTTTCTCCCCCAAAGGAACAATACCAACAGGGTAGTTTCTAAGAATATGCCCTGGCTGACCAACACCTGTCCCTCCCCTTGTCAAATAAACCCCAATGCAATTTACCATAAAACCTACAGAGAGGATATGATAAAGCTAACTGGGCCTCAGTAGCCTGAGATTGAGTTCCATGTGCCCTGAAGTTATCGCCACCTTAGAAATTCCTATCACTTGATGGATTTAGATAGGGAGCACTAGCCGTTGAGTCAGACCCAAAATTTCCCCACTTTTTTTCAGCTACTTCTCACCATCTCTGCCACTCAGAGGACCTTAACTTTTTGCCCTGCCTCTCTCCGTTTTATCTTTCTTCTTCTTCTCTTCCTCTATCTACTGCATGTACGCAACTAACTTGGAGATATCTATGTCCTTGTTCAACAAGGCAACCTTACTCCCTAATATCAAATTCTGAAAAACCCAAAAGTGAACTTCCTTATTCTATCCCTCATGCTAGAAATCATCTCCATATCATGTCAAGACAACTGGTGAAACTTCAAGACATACTCCTTGATAGAGATCTTACCTTGCTTCTGATTAACAATCTCTTCTGCCCTTGTTTCCCACAACTCTTAAGGAAAGAAGCATCCAAGAAAGCATTAGAAAAATCCTCCTATATAGATGACTCAAATTCGTCACCCCTTGTCTGATCCCATTCCTTATTCCATTAGTACGCCATATCCTTTAGCAGGTAGGTGGAAAACTCAAAACCTTTAACATTCGTGGTATGCATAAAACAAAATATATTTTCCATATCATCCGAAAAACCTTGAGGATACTCCCCTACCTTAACACCAGTAAAGGTCAGAGGTTTTAGCCTCATGAACTGGACAACCTTGTGGCCTCAGAAGATGAAGTAACAAGAACACTAGACTCAAATTGAGAAGCTACCAACTATACCAACATATGAATGGATTGACAAAACTTAGCGTTCATCACTTCATCCTAAGAAGTTTTAGATGGACTAGAGGGAACCCGTAGAACTGCAGAATAATCTAGAACTAGACCCTTAGATCGGGTCTGGACCCCATAAGCCGAGGGGGTCCCATCAGGACTGTCCTCAGTAGGGACAAAGGAGTTTTTGTGAGATTTAGATCATCGAGAAGGCATGATCTAAAAAGCAAACAAATAAGAATAAGAGAAGAATTTAGAACTTAGACTCTACAGCTTGAAAACAGAACATAAGAAAGGGAAACATTCCTAAATGCCTCGTAGCCACTCTTTTGTGAGTATGATGGGATACATACCCTTACAAGAGACTCTACTCGACATGGCTTTGTAGACTTCCAAGTAACTATGAACCTAGGGATTTAATACTAATTTGATATGATTCAGACCAGGGCCTAGTCGTGTTAGGTGCCTCAAGCCTAACTAGGATCGAAGACCACCCCTAATAATCAACCATAACTACCCTACACCTTATGTCAGATAAATTCAAAACACATAATAAGATAGAAAAATTAATACTTAAAGACAATAATAGAATCTATAACCATAACCAACCAACAATACAATCAAATATCCAATCGGTGTTTGACCCAATACCAATACCAATCCAAGGATGACACCAATACTGACACTGTCCATGCATAAACTTGTCACATAAATCCTCTACCATAAACAAAGAACATCCGGTTGGTACATGCCCCCAACCATATCCAAAACCAAAGTCCCCAAAAGTGTGAAAAGATATCCATAACATGAAATGGAGTCTTCTGGAATATGGAAGCTCACCACTTTAGTCTGTCACAAAGGTTTTCCCCAGATCTAATTCATTGAGTATGAAGAGTAGTATGGTTGATTCCTACATTGTATGGGGATATAGCGTCAAAAGATTGGTTAATGGGTGAACACTAGCAAGTACTATAGAATAAGGATAATGTAATGTCATTATTCAAAATCAAAGTAAATATCCAAATACAACCATATCTATATATATATATATGGGGATACAACGTCCAAAGATTGGTTAGTGGGTGAACGCTAGCATGTACTATGTAATGCCATTATTCTAAACCAAAGTAAATAACCAAATAAAACCACATCCATATATAAATATATATATATATATATATATATATATATTACATATTTATATATATATATATATTATGTTGGGAAAAGGAAATGGGTTTTGAATGTATTTATAACTTTAACCTAGACTGTGTACCTTGACTGTCCTAAAATAACCCACGAGTTATATGGATCCTGTTTTACTTCTTGAACGAGCCGCAATGCGTATAGCCACATAAACCAGAGATATCATAGGGTCGGGGATTCCCCTGTACCATTCGCCCTCTATGATACGTATATACAAATATAAACTTAGGAGATTCTCATATACCTAATATGGTCACCATGACCAACCCTCATGCCAGCAAGAATGAGTTTCTAGTGTTCGTCCATTGGACTTACACCTTCACAGTTAGCTATCATAACCCACCATTATTATCCAATTAAAACCTTTAGCACATAAATTGAAGTTTAGGGACTCAAACCCATTTTCTAACAAAGATATAAATCAAGTTAATGTTAGGGACTCAAACCCCTTTTAGTCAATTAAACCACCAAGGTTACCATTTAAACTATTACATGGCCAACAAGGCCTTTACAAAACCATTTACCAACCATTCGTATTCATTAGGCCAATGCCTTAGTTCAAAACACCATTAATATGTGACTAGTTTATTCTCTTAGGCATTTTTACAAACACTTTGAGGGCATACCATTAGCAAATCCAAAACCAAAGTGAAAACCATCAATTTTAGGGTTATCCATGAATATTTTCAAACACAAATACCAAGCACCCATATGTGCAAAACAACACAAAAAACATGTATAAACATAATTTAAACAAAGAGTAAACAACATTCAACAGTATATATCAAAACTCTCAACATTGGTTTTCAAAACCACCATTTATGAATCATAATCAATGTTTAAAACACATTATATTCATGAACTAACAATGAGGGAAGAGTCATATGTGTTATTCATGAAGATTCATGAAATAAATTTGACCCTTTAGACTTTAGATGAACACTTGAAGAAAACCCTAGCCCAAACTTCAAGAAAGAGTTTAGAGAGTGTTTTTGGAGTGTTTGATCTTTCAAAAGTGTGTTATAAGAGGACACAACATGTTATAAGATATGGGGACTTAAGGGTTTTGGGGTGGGAAATATTTGAAATACCCTCAACATAAAAGTTGAAATCGTGATCGCAGGAGGGTACGACCACGTTCCCTCAAATCATATCTTAACATACTAGTGGTGCCCACCACTTGTACCCTAGGCAACAACTTGGACCTATACATTATCCAACATACAACAATAAGGGCCAACTCGTATCCTGACATGCGACAAGTACCCTAGAACCATACCCTAGGCAAAATAGAATCATCTAGGCTAGACATAGGACATCAAATGGTTGGCATCATACTTCTAGTACCCCAACATACGACTAGTATGATGACTTCTCTTATCTTGGATAGAAACCAACAAAGCCATATTGATTTCATAGATTGGAGGGAAACTAAACTGTATCATATCATACAACAAGTGCCCACAAGCCGTATGATGTCCAGTAAGCTCAAAATCAAGAATCTTCTATGGGTCAAAAGCTAAGGTGTATCAATTCTACCCTACTAGGATCATTCATCCTCGAATGACGGCAAGTATAAACTCGAGTTAAGACATTATTACACATCAACTATACTTTAACTAAGTTAGGAAACAAAGACATAAAATAAGGATATTAAGAAAAACACATACCTCAAGCATGAATTTTCAAAATGGGGAACAAATGCAGATACATGGACTTCACGTTCTCTTTTGCTTCGCAAGTAGCTTTCTCAACCTTATGGTTCCTCCAAAGAAGCTTCACCGAAGACACATCTTTTGTTTGCAACCGACGGACTTGTCGATCCAAAATGTCAATCTAGACTACTTCATAAGTTAAGGAATCCAAGATACCCAACCTTTCTAAAAGAACAACCAATGAAGGATCACCCACGCACTTTCTCAACCGAGAGATATGGAAAACTGGATGAATGGAGCTCAAACTATAAGGCAAATCAACTCATAAGCAACATTGTCAACCCTCTTAAAGACCAAGTACGGGCCAACATATTGAGGACTTAACTTTCCCTTCTTACCAAACTCCATTACTACCTTTATGGGAGATACCTTTAATAATACCCAATCTCTAATATTAAACTCCATCTTTTTATGCCTCACAGCCGTATAGGACTTTTGGTGACTTTGAGCAGCTTTCAATCTATCACAAATCAGCTTCACCTTCTCTAAGTCTTGGTTAACCAAATTAGGGCCAAACAACTTACCCTTACCAACTTTATACCAATTAATAGGAGAACGATATCTCCTACCAGAAAATGCCTCAAAAGAAGCCATACCAATGTTAGAGTGGTAGCTATTATAATAATCAAACTCAATCAAAGGTAGATAGTCGAACCAACTACCACCATAGTCAATCATGCAAGCATAAAACATATCTTCCAATGTTTGAATGGTCCTCTCTTCTAGCCCATCCGACTATGAGTGGAAAGCAGTACTGTGGGACAACTTAATTTCTGATATATGAGTCGATGGTAACATATTTGAATCTTTTAACTCTAAATAATTATGAGGTCTTAAGCAACTTTTGTTGTTTTTGATTACTTTTAATGTGTTAATGCAGATAAAAGTGATCAGGGAGGAAACCAAAGGAAACAAGAATAAATCAGCTAAAATTTGGTATAAATAAGCTGAAGTATAGCTGACGTCAATTCTGAAGCGTCGTCATATATGGGATAGGCTGTCAAAGTTGCCGTAAAGCTTATACAAAACTTGTGAAACTGATATGAAATATGACGACGTTTAGGATGGGCTATCAAATATGTGACATGGCATCAAAATCACCATCAACTAAAAGAAGAAAATACTAATTTCCAGTGAAGTTGTGATGGTAGTTATCACGCGCCGCCAAGAATTTTGACACACCGTCAGGTTTTCCATATGAAGAGTCAGAACATAAAAATTCACTAGAACCTTTAATGACATCTCCCATACATCATCAGACATCTGATACGCCATCAAGATCATCGTCATCCAATCTGTAGAGAAAACTGAAACTTTAATTTTATTTCCTAATTTAGGGTTGACTATTTAAAGACTTGATTTAGGGTTTTTAAATACAATTGGTGATTATCTATCAGACATTAACTCTGAGAAGAGAGGAATGTACATTGTTATTTTTCATCAATTATTCTTCTTGTTTCTTATCAACTATTTTTGTTTTTTCACCGTGTGATTAAATTAAAAGAACAACTTGTTGTTTTTCATACATTCATAAGTTTATCCTTATCGTCATGAATTTCACTTGTTATTTTGTTCATCAAATCATGAGCGGCTAATTCCATTAGCCAGAGTTTGGGATCTATCAATTTGGGTTTGATATGATGCTAGGTGTTTAACGGATTCAAAGAGTAGTAGAACATCTTGAAATTCTGTTATTTTAACTAAAATCTAGTGGTTTTAAACATTAGTTTATGCCTTAGTTTTTATTTACTTCTAACGGAGAAATAGACTAGAGGTCTTGAATTATCAACAGGTACTCGGAAGCTACCAATCTTCTATTGAATGATTGATGTCGTAACTGGATTAATCTATGTGAGATAACATCCTATTACAAATAGATAAGTTATCTAAGTTTGAGAGAATTAGATAATAAATTTTCTTTTAAGGTCGAGAGATAAGTCAGAAAGTATCATAGTCAAGGATAGTCTGTTGTTCTACGTACTTCAAGAATCCCAATCATTACCTAGTATCTATTAAATCCCAAAATCCATGGTGAAAACAACTCTGGTTTCCCATTTATCTTGATTACAAACACTGAAGTATTGAAAGAGACATTTGGCTTTCTGTGAAACTTAAACCCCCATCTTTCAAAAACAGTAAATTATTAGTAAAGCATTTCATAAACAAATTGAAGTTCACACCCTATTCCCTGTAGGATTCGACCCCAACCTAGTTGGATTTTATTTTGACATCGATCGCTTACAACCATTCAAGAGTATAATTTGAGTGTTATAAAAAATGGCACCGTTACTGAGGAATACGGTTGTAGACTAAAAGTTTGTGTGCAAAAACTTACTAATAGTTAAGTTTCCCTAATTTACGTTTATTTTTGTTTTCATTTATTGTAGGTACTGTGTTGTTTATTCCAAACACAAGAAGTTTTGGAGAACCACTATTACCAATCAATCTGAAACCTCAACTGATAGAAAGAATGGCTAAACAACAAAAAGTTGAAAGATTAGCTGCTATGGCCAGGGCTCAGAAGAAATGTGCAAAATTTGGGTCAACAAGCATGTCACCAGAACCCTAATGATAAAGACTTGGGTGATGAGGAATTGTTGAATCCTCAAAACCCAAGGTGAGCTAATAAGTTGCTGCACCAGTGCAGTGAAACATCAATAGAAATTGTCCAGTTCGAGGAAGATATGGGAAACAGCCTATGCAATATGAGGCTGATAAAGATGATGAAGGAATGGAAAAAACTAGTGCAATGGGTTCTATTATCCCTCCATCGTTGGTACCAGGTGTAAAATTCAGCATAACAAGCACTATGATCCAAATCCTGAATCTGAAAGGGTTATTTGGAGGTTTGCCTGTTGATGATCCGAACATGAATTTGGTGAACTTCATCGCCATTTGTAAACCCTTTGATAATCTGGGAGTGAGCCAGAATGCGATTAGGTTGAGATTGTTTTCTTTGTCTTTGTTTGGGGAGGAAATAATGTGGTTGAATGAGTTAGAGCCTGATTCTATAAACAATTAGAGACAGTTGAAAGATGCATTCCTAGAATGGTTTTTTCCACCCTCTAGAAGAGTACAGTTGAGGGAGAAAATTAGCAACTTCAGACAGCTTCCGACTGAAGCACTGCACAAAACCTGGGAAAGATTTAAGAAGAAACTTGCACAATGTCTGAACCACAATATGACTAATTTGCACTTGATGGAGACTTTGTATAGATCCTTTAACTCTATGACGAAGCCTATTATTAACAATGCTACAGGTGGTTCGTTCATTGACATCTCTTTTCTAGATGTTCTAATATGCTGAATAGAACAACCAAGAAGATTCAGGCTTGGCACACTAGGGATTCTGTAGTGGCTAGCCCGACTGCTGCTGGTGTTATTACTATAGGGCAGTGTAGAAGGGATGAGGAGTGAGATCAGGATATGGCTCACTTGAAGACGCAGATGGACTTGCTGGCCAAGAACTTGCTATTCAGAAAGACTGAAATAGTTAAGGCTGTGGAATCTCAGGGTACTGTGTCTACAGGTTCTAATATTGAGGTAAACTATGTGAGTAATCAGGGGGTTTCCAAGGCAATATCTAAGGTAACCAAGTTTGGACTTTCTATGAAAAGCCTGACTATAAAGATAGAGAGCAGGGCATTGAAGAAATAATAATAATAATAGGAGTAGTTTGTATATTCCTCCTAGAAGTCGAGATGCTGCGACGACTAGTTCTGGCAAGATGTCCATGGAAGACATGATGGAAAATCTTTTGATGGGAGTTGAAGCTACCAAATTGGGGGTAACTACTATGAAAGCAATTTTTCTGCCCTCAGTCAGTTAGTTAGCTCTTACTCAGCTTCTATTAAGTAGTTGGAGCAACAGATGAGCCAACTTTTTGCTACTCTGAACCATAAAAAATTTGGTACTTTACCTAGCGATACGGTTCAAAACCCACGGACTGATAGATCTTGTTTGGAAATTACCACTCGGAGTGGAAAGAAATTATCTGGCCTTTCTATGGGCAAAGATATAGAGAAGGAGGTAAGTGTTAATGAGTCAGAAGGAAGCAATCCAGTAGAGTCTGAGAAACTGGATAGGTTTGTTAATATTTTGAAGAAATAAGATAAAAATAAAGGGGAAGTGGTATTGAAAGAAATGCCAGGACCACCACCTCCCTTTCTTAGAGATTGAAGAAGAAAGTAGATAAGGAAAAATTTAGCAAATTTATGGCAATAGTGAAACAACTAACGGTGAATGTGCCATTGATGGAGGAACTTGATCAAGTGCCAAACTATGCTAAATTTATAAAGGAACTATTAACAAATAAGCGGAAGGTAAGATGTGAGCCGGTGGTCAACATCCACCACTGTAGTGTTGTTTCTTCACAATCCTTAGTGCAGAAAAAGCCTGACCCTAGAGCATTTACAATACCGTGCACAGTTGGGTCCATGAAGTTTACCAAATCTTTATATGACTTAGGAGAAAGTATTAATCTGATGCCACTTGATATCTATAAGAAACTTGGATTGGGGGAACCTACCCCCACAATGATGTGTCTTGTGATGGTAGGCAGATCAGTGAAATGACCAGTTGGTATATTACATGATATACCGATAAAGGTGGATGACTTTATTCTGCCTGCAAATTTTGTGATTTTTGATTGTGATGTTGATTTTGAGGTACCCATCATACGGGGTAGACCACTATTAGTCACGGGAAGAGTATTAGTTGATATGGAGCTCAATGAGCTAAAGTTTAGGTATGGAAAAAGGGAGGCCAGATTCAAAATGCACCCTTCTATGAAGCAGTTGGAGGAGATAAATATCTTCTTAGTTGTGGATGTATTCTAGGAAAATGGTAATGAGGTATCGACATGGTATCTTGATGAAGTTTGAGTAGTCAAGATAATCAAGTCATGCTGTGACGTTAAATCAGGCGTTGTTTGGGAGGCCACCTAATGTTTTAATTTTATTGCACTTATGTTTTTAATTTTTTTAGCTAAGAGTTGTACAAAGGAGGTGAACTGGTTTCTGTCGGCTTGAGAAGGTCGACGTCAATTTTGATGGGTTGTCACAAGTATAACAAGCCGTGAGAAATGGCATCAAAATAATAGTGTCAAAGCCTTATTCTGTTAAGGCTGCCGACAGTTTTGAAGCGTCTCTATTATCTGATGCGCCATGAAAAATGTCATCAAATGAGTTTAGCCCAGCTTAAAAGTTTTGGGCTAACCCGGCCCAACAACAGTTGTTCACATTCCCACCTACTTTAGATATTTCTCTTCCAGTTTTGGTTTTCTTTCCTTAGAGAGTTATTTCCCTTTATTTTTCAAATTTAATCCCTTCTAAGGAAAAATTTTAAGACTTTCCTTGCTGAAGCCTGAGAGTTAAGTCAAGAAATCTTCTTTCTCTATCATCTCATTCTTCTCTCACTCATAAGTCTAGGTGCTCAGAGAACATCAGCTAAGTGTCGACATCCAGGTATGAGAAAAACGTCAACTTCATCTTTCTTTGGATCAATTGTGAACTATAAGAAACCTTGGTTTCAAAGGAGTGAATGAACCCACTAACATGATTCAAGCCCCTTTAAAAACTAGGGTTTTTAGGGGTATGCGGTATAATTTCATGGAAATCTCAATAAAGAACATGACCTAAGTTGAAATTGAGAATAATGGTAGATGAAAAATCAAGTAAAAAAGAAGTTAGAAATTGTAATGTTGTCTGACGGCAATTTTTATGGCCTTGCATCTGTGTAACGGCCATTCAAAAATGCCGTCAAAAGATGAGAAATTTTGTAGATTTTGGATAAGGTTGACGATGGTTTTGAAGCACCATCACATCTGTGACGGCAAATCAGAAAGGCCGTCAAACCTGCGAACTAAAAACAGTGATGATATTAAACTGAGGTAATCCTTCTTCTCCTTTTGTTTGATTATGGACACTAATTGAGGATTTATATATTGTTGCAGAACTAATAATACACCCAAGAAGAAGAATTCAACCACACCAAAGAAAGCAGCTAAAGAGAATGTACCTCGACAGCTTGTCAATGAGGACTCTGATTATGAAGATCATGAACCCTTGCTCAGATGGATGAGAAAGAGGGCTGGTCCAAAGAAACCACCTCCACCTAAGCCTATTGAGTTAGAGGATACTGATGATACTAAGGTAACAACCTCATCTGATCAAGCATCGGACGAACAAGGATCAGAACACACTGAAAAGGAGTCTGAGGGCACTGAACAAGAAGTTAAAACTAAAGACTCTGAAAGGCCTACAACTGAAGAAACTGAGTCTGAATCACCATCATCAAAGTAGCAAGGTGATAAGGATTCTCCATTACAGGGAACTTTGGTGAAATGAAAAAACCTTTAGGTGAGGAACAATGCGAGATAGCAAATCCCTGGGGCTGAAATGATCTATTTGGATGGACTTCACAGAATAGATCGACGAAGTGCTAGAAGTTCAATTCTAGAGGAGAAGAAAATCATCACTACATGGTTGATCAGATACCTTGAGGTGATGCAAAAACTAAAGGAGTATGGCTTTGAGTGGACTACCAGGGGAAGCGGTGTTTACTATTATTCATTAGTCCAGGATTTCTATGCGAACTACCAGGCTAGGTGGAAAATATGTGCAAAGAAGGAGATAGAACTTCAGATAAGCCTCTGCTGACCAAAGTTCCAGTACATTCACTTAGACATCTTTGGCCAAACACTTGTTATACATGATATTGTGCATGATTGAAATCATACAATAACATGTTATGCTTGGACTAGTGTAATCACATAAGCATTTTAAGTGGAGTGAGGGTGACTATTTCAGATGCCACCATAAACAGGTTTTTTCATGGTCCAGCCTTTGTTCCATGAGCTACTTCACCTACTTTCTATGCCCGGTTGAAAATTAGCAAAACTAGCATAATTGGCTGGCAACTCTCATAGCAGATGGGGAACCTGAGTGGCTAAATAATCTGGTAGAAAAGATTACCAAACTGTCTATAAATTTAGAGGCCAGATTTTGGTGGGGTTTAGTATGGATTCGTCTGATACCCACCAAGGGATACAACATATTAGGGGATGATCAAGCAATATTGGTTGCAAACTTGATAGACAAAACTCCCTTGGATTTCAGAGAAATGATAGCAAAAGAGATCAAAATTTGGTTTGCAAGACCCGATGCTGCATATCCATTCCCATGTCTGATTACTAGGTCATGTGAAGCAGTTAATGTACCTGAGATTTCAGGTATTGATGATGAGATACATGCCAAGAAAACTCACAAACCTACCATCATTCCATTTGTTATTACCCAAGTCTATAAGTAGTGGTATCCTTATACCAACTATAGCGTGCAAGTAATGTCCTTAGCCAACCTTTTATGAATAAGGGATTTCCATGTATCCATAGACTACATTATTGAGTTGACTTGGGGGAATCCCAAGTACCCCAAAAGTGTACCACAATATTAAGTTTTTTTTAGGGATTTCCTTGTACCCCTCAAGGCTTTCAATTAAACCAATCATAACTACCAAGACCTTACCATTTAACTATTTCAAACCATTTAAACCATTTATACCATTTAAGGTTCCATTACAAAGTTATACCATGCAATAGTTCCATTAAAAGTCCAACAATATAGTAAAAGCATTCTCATATGCATTTTATCAAACACATTAGGGGTATAGTGTTTCTAGAATCAAAACCAAGTACCAAATAACCATTCCCATGCAACCAAATGTCCAAACAACTATTAAAACATGTAAATCCATAATTAAAACATGGGAAAATCATAACCAAGCATTTATAACCAAAAAACCCAATATGTATTTGAAAACTCAAAACCATACAACAATTATGTCATAAAAATAATTCATAATGCATTCCTTTAGTTGGAGCTAACAATGAGGGAGAAGTATTTTGACTTAGATTACAAGGATGATGGAGAGAAATAACCTGTACAATCCCCAAATTGATCCTCTAGATGAAACCCTAGCCTTCCTTTACCCAAGAACCTTAGAGAGAATTTGAGAGAATTTCTAAGTATTTAAGATTAGAATAATAGGGTAAATAATGTTATAAAAGAGTTATAAGTTGTGGGACCTTAATAGGTTAAGTGGGTAAATATCTAGTCATATGACCAGTACCCTTGAACCGTACCCACCGCAAAATGGAAATCAAAGAGATTTGGACACTGTCCAACATATGAGTAAGTGGTATGACTTGTACCCTATCTTACAGCTCATGGTGAGCCACTCATACTCAGACTCAAGTTAAGTTACCAAGTTTCAAATTAAGTGAAGAAGAAACCAAATCATACGAACTGTTAACCACCAAATAACTAGTACTTACCCAAGTCGTATCCATTCCAGAAACTAATGCAACCCACTAACCAACATTGTTTAGCATAAAACAAGCCCATACCAACCCTACCCATCATATGACTAGTACCCCCTAGTCGTATGATGTCCAAAACCTAAAAGTTTGGGAAACTTTCTAAGCTTCCAAAACCTAGGGTGCTATAACTCCCAACTGACCATAATCTTAGGCTCTCATACCAACTTAACACTACCCGAACCATGGCCTTTTCGTAATGGGAATTTCATGCCCAACAAGGATAGAAAATCACCTTGCTATAACATATTCTTAAGAGTCAGATGAATTCCAAACATATAACAAGATAAGGTGAATAATAACACAAAGAGTTTCTGATAGGACTAAGACCATGAATGACCCAAACAAGTCTATGTGTCCAATGCCCAACCAACAACCATACAAAACCAAAATAATAACCAAGTCCATATCCATACCATAATGTAATGGCACAATCATAAATCAAATATAGTCATATAGTAATATTCCAAATACCAATACCAATGCCAAGGATGACACCACTACCGATACTGCCCTTACCAACTCATAGTAGTCTTACAAAGCCTCTATCCAAAATCCAAACAACATCCAGTAGGGTAATGCCCTTGACTATAGCCCAAACTAATATCCAATACTAACAAATGAAAACATAAGAAACAAAAATCAATAAATGTATCCTACCAATGTATGTAACCAAAATCAACTTAACATAAGTTATTTTTTAGTCCAATAACCGAGTAAGATGTATAGTTTGACCAACACCTACATCGTGTGGGGATACAAATTTGAAGACGTTAGTGGTTGGAGCACTAGAATATAACTCAAGGATAAGAATAAAATAATGCTAATAATTCAAATCCAATCAACCAAAACATATAACCAATGCAATATATGTACATATACATATGTACCATGCAGGGGTAGGGAAAAAAATTAGTATGAACTTTGAAATCATTAACCTAGGTTGTATTGCATAGCCGTCAAACAATAAGGCACCCATGGGATATATGGTCTTAACTCTCCCCTAGCTAGAAGGGCCCCTATGCCTGTAGTTGCACGAACCAGAGAATATCTAAAACCATATATGCCTACATGGGGGACTTAAACCTCCTGGCATAATCAAGGTTACTCAAGTACCAATACATTTACTATGGGGGACTCAAACCTCCAATTCATATATTCAATTGGGGGACTCAAACTACCCAGTCACAAAGACACCCACACCAACTAGTATTGTTTCAAATATTAGTCCTTCGAACTCCACTTTTATGGCCCGATTACACATTCTACTTTTAAATCCCAATTTAAAACCATCATTTCATATACAAAACCATTAATCCAATTACTTACCAAAGGCACTGCATTGGTATCTTCATACCAACAGCACTTGCAAGCGTACAACATGCATATAACTCTTCCCCAACTATTACTTTGTAAAATCATGTGTTTTAAATAGTTATTAACATGACCCAAACTAGGGCCTTGTTGTATTGGGCATATGAAGTTCAACTGAGACCAGATACTGCTCCCTATACCCAATCCAACCAACCAATATACAACCTATGTCGGATAAATTCCTAATATATAACAAGATAGATTATTAAAATTTCAATGACTTTGGGATAAGTCTAGAATTGTGACCAACCCAACCAAGTCATACTGTCTAAACTAAACCATATTGTAATATACCCAAGTCCACAGTTGTCCATATAAATCCTCTAAACAATGTCCAAGATATCTAGTTGGGACATGCCCTCGACCATATCCAAAAACAAATGTCAAGAGAATAGAAAAAAATAAAATAAATCATAACATGAAATAGTCATTCCAAAAATGGAAGATAACTATGTCCCCAAATCACTAAGTCACTAAGTAGAAGGTGTGATAGTATGGTCGATTCCTGCATCATGTGAGGATACAGTGCCTGGGGATAAAATAATGCCATTATTCAAAATCAAAGTAAATAACCATATGTAATTATATACATACATATACATACCATGCCGAGAATGGGAATCAGGTTTAGTATGTATTTAATACCTTAACTTGGTTATGTATCTCTACCATCATAATCCATCCACGGGCTATATAGGGTTAGTGTTACCCTATGAACGGGCCCCAGTGAGTGTAGCCGCACAAATTGGAGATACCATATGTGGTCGGGGATTCTCTTATACCCCATAAGTACGTGGTCATCAAGATGAATCCTCATGTCGGAAATATGAGCTTCCAGTCTCAACTTTTTAGACTCACACCTTCACGGCTAGCTATCACAGCCCTAATTATTTCCTAATTAAAACAATTAACACACAACTAAACCACTAATTCTAGGAGTCAATTATTAAGGTATTATAATTTGGTTTTGGTATACTCACTATATCTTGCAAGCAATGTCATTAGCCAATACTTAAGGGATTTCTATGTACCCAAACTCCCTTATTAAAATAACTTAGGGGATTCCCATGTACCCCATAAGGTTTTCTTAGATTAATCACCTAGGGGATTCTATTATACCCCATAAGATTTTCAAAACCATCTTTAACCAAAGTCATTGAAACCAAGGCCTTTCCAAACCATTAAAATCAGCCAAACCAATTTATGTTCCATTAATATATTATGCAATGCAAAGTTTCCAAAAATAGTCAAACTATGTGACAAAAGCTTTTTCATAGATATTTTAATAAATATGTTGAGGGCATATAGTTTTCAAAACCAAAACCAAGTATCAATTGAACATTACCATGAAAACACATGTTTCAACCCATAATTATGACATGAAAATAATAAGAAAAACATGGAAAAACATTATCCAACAAAGAATAATCAAAACCCCTAACATATATTTCAAAACCTAAAATAATATCATAATTATGCCCTAAAAAATTAATTAAAACATTTGATTAGTTGAAATAACAATGAGGAAGGAGTAACATGCCTGGGTTACAAAGATTCATGGAGAGATTTTGATCCTTCATCCTCTAGATGACCACCTTGATAAAACCCTAGCCCAATATTCTTGAGTGGATGTTAGAGAGAGTTTAAAAGGTATTTTTAATATTTTAAAGTGAGTAATAAGAGGTCAAAAGGTGTTATAAAATATAGGGTATGAAGGGTTTGGGGTGAAAAATATCCAAAATACCCTCAGCTTAAAAGCTATAAAAATAATTCAGGTGGGTATGATTTGGACTCCTCACCCATATCCAATCATACAAGTAGTACCACTAACTCGTACCCTAGGCAGAATATTGGACTATAATTCTATCCAATATATGACTTCATAGCCTAACTCGTAGCAACATCATACGATTGGTACCCAATAGTCATACCCTAGGCAGTACAGGATCAAGAATGCACATTATTTAACATATGACTTTCTCATACCATCTCCATATGACTCGTGTGGAGTCTTGACGTACTTTGGATTAAAAATGACCTAGAACACATTGTTTATTATATGACTTGGGCTCCTAAGTTGTTAGAATAACATACAACTAGTATGCTTGAGTCATATAGTTCCCAAAGAGTTCAAGAACTTAAGAAATTTCTAAGGGTTAAAACCCAGGGTGTTTTAGTTATCCATGTGGTTTTGATGGTAGTTTTAAAACATGGGTTGAGGTTTTTGAATTATTGTTGTTTATGTGATGTTTTATGTTTACATATGTATTATTTATGTTTAAATAGTGGTTTTGAAATTAATTTGATGCATGGGAATGGTGAATAAACTAGGGAATTCTAATTTCCCCAAATTTTGTGAATATTTACAATTGAATTGGTGATAACCCAACCCAAATTTTGTGGAAGACATTTTAAGTATGATTATAATTGAATTAAATTACTTTCATAACACTTGCATGATATAAAGAGGTATTTGAAACACAATGGTTTGTTTTAATGAATAAAGAGAGTCAGTGTTCCCCCACCTTGTGTTAATGAACAAAGATAGTTGTTCTCCTAAATTAATATAATTGATTTGGCTTGTGAATGATACCTTTCAAGTGTAGTTGGTATGATGATACCGACAGTGTATGCCTAAATATGTACTATGGTCCAATGAATGAGAATGTGTGATAAAAGTTTTAATAGGGCTTAAAAGAGGGTTGTGTAGCTAGGCCATAAAAATAGAGGCCTGGAGGGACCAATACTAGAAAATGTATTTGCCGACGTAGGGATCAAAGTAGCCTGGGGTTCGAGTCCCCTCACTTATGACCAGGTGGTTTGAGTCCAACCTATTATTATGATTGGGAGGTTCGAGTCCCCCATATTACATTCATGATTGAGTGCTTAAGTCATCTTAGTATAAAATTAGGAGATTTGAGTCCCCCATGCATAAATATATATATAAGATTATTCTCTAATTCATATGGTTATATGCACTAAGGCCGAACGAGGGGGTGAAATTTAGGGCCCATATAGCCCATGAGTACTATTATATGACAATTAAGCTACATAATCCAGGCTAAAGTTTTAAAGTGCATGTTAATCCTCTTTTTCTATCCCAGTAAGCTATATAAGTATACATATATAAATATATACACACATGTATGTGAACATGTCATTGATTTGAATTGAATTTCAAATTATTAGTACTTTATCCTTATCCCCGAATTACATCTTATTCATTAACCTACTAATCGTCTTCGAATTTTGTATCCCCATATGTTGTTGGCATAAAAGATAATTCTACTTTTCCTACACAGTGTTAGATGGATCAGCTTACTTGGTCGGTCATTTGCGGTAAAGTAGTGAGATTCCATTCATCTAAAGATTTGATCATTCTATCAATTTCCTTTCATAAACTAAAATTAAAGAGTTTACATTAATATTAACATTATCATTGTTATTTTCATTGTCAAAGTCGGGGGCATATCCTGACACTTTATTGATTTTGGTTTGTTAGAAGTCCTTGTGGATTACTGTGGACTTAAGTAGTGGTGTTGGTTGTTTTTGTTGGTTAACAGTTATTAGTTATAGATATCTTAAATTCTTTGAGCTTATCTTATGCTATCTTGTTATATGATTAGAAATTCAGTCACTATTGGGGGTATTGTGTCCTGTTTGGTTGGAAGCAGGGGGTGGTCTGTGGTCCTTGTTGCACTTGAGAAGTCCATCATGGCCAGGCGCTAGTTCGGGTCATAAATATGGTGGTATCAGATCCTATGATTAGTGTCCATGCCAAAATTCATATCAAGGAGTCTCTTTTATGGGAATGTAGCGCGCCATACTTATAAGCTAGAGGCTACGAGACATTTAGGAATGTTTCCTTTCTTTTTGTTCTATTTTAGGCTATAGATTCTAAGATCACGAAATCTCCTCTAATTTCTGTATGTTCGCTTTTTAGATCATGCCTTCTAAAAGGTTTAATACTCATGGAAACTCTTATGTCTCATTTGAGGATAATATTGATGGAGCTCGTACTACTTATGAAGTTTAGATCCGATCAAGAGATCCATATCCTGATTGTATTGCCCCATATGGAGTCCACCGGTTCCCTCTATCCCTCCTCAAACACCTCAATTTGATGTGTCTATTACTAAGTTTTTCCAATCAATCTATTTTCTTACCTATTTAATGGCCTCTCAGATTGGGTATGTTGATTCTATAGCTCCATCTTCTGAGGTCACTAGAGTTGGCTAACTTATGAGGTTGAGTCATCCAATTTTAATTGTATCAAAAGTTAAGGTGGATCCTCAAAGTTTCATTGATGAGATAGAGAAAATTTTTAATGTGATGCATGTTACTAGTGTGAAGGGTGTGGAGTTCACTGCTTGTCAGTTGAAAGATATGGCATATCAACAGTATGAGGAGTGGGACCAGTCTAGGGGTGATGAAGTTGAGTTTGCTTTGTGGGATGACTTCTCTATTGCTTTTATTGATCGCTTCTTTCCTTAGGAGTTGAGGGAGGTGAAGGCTAAGGAATTCATGAATTTGAAGCAAGGCATGATGACAATAAAGGTGACACGACCCAAACCAGGCCTTTGTCATAATGGGCATCGCAATCCCAACAAGGACCGAAGATCACCCCACTACCCATTCCAACCAACTAAAATATACCCGGAGTTGGATGAATTTTGAACATATAACTAGATAAGGTGAATAAAAAAACAAAGAATTTGGGATAGGTCAAAGACCATAACTGACCCAAATAAGTCTAACCATCCAATTCCCAACCAACAACCATACAAAACAAAAATAATAACCAAGTCCATATACATACCATAATATAATTGAACAATCATAAATCAAATACATTCATATGGCATCATGCCCAATACCAACACAAATGCCAAGCCTGACACCACTACCAACACCGTCCATACCAACCTATAGTAATCTCATAAAGCCTCTATCCAAAATAAAAACATCTGGTTGGGACATGCCCCCGACCAAAGACAAAAGTGATGTCAGAGACTAAACCAATGAAAATATAAGAAACCAAAACAAATAAATAGAGCCTTCTGACATATGGAATCTCACCACTTTAAGTCAATACCTAAGTTGTTCTCAAGTCCAATCATTGAGTAAGAGATGTAGTATGACCAACACCTACATCACATAGGGATATAGTGTCAAAGAAGGTTAGAAGTTGGAGCACTACCGTGTAACTTAAGGATAAGGATAAAATAATAACAATAATTCAAATCCGACCAACTAATAAATATCACCAATGCAATATATATACATATACATATGTACCATGTCGGGGTAGGGAAAAAGATTAGCATGAACTTTGAAATCATTAACCTAGGCTATGTAGCATAACCATCATAGAATAAGGTATCCATAAGCTATATTGTCCCAACTCTCTCCTAGATGGAAGGTACTCAATGCGTGTATCAACACAAACTAGAGAACATCCAAAATTGTATGTGCCTACATAAGGGACTCAAACCTTTTTGCATAACCAAGATGACTCAAGAACCAATGCATGTATTACGGGGGACTCAAACTTCCTATTTATATATTTATTTGGGGGACTAAAACCACCCAATCACAAAGACACTCACACCGGCTAGAGCAATTTCTAATGTTAGACCTTCAAACTCTACTTTCATGGCATGACTACAAATCTCACTTTTAAAGCCCAATTTAAAACCATCATTTTACATGCACAAACATTAGGCCATTTACTTACCAAAGGCACTTCATTGGTATCTCATACTTCATATGATTGACAACATACTTCTAGTACCCCAATATACAACTAGTATGATTCCTTCTCATATCTTGGATAGAAACCAACCAAACCACATTGATTTACATATAAGTAGTGGGATCCTAAACTATACCACATCATACAAAAAGTACCCAGAGGTCATATAATATCCAGAGAGCTCAACATTAAGAATTTTCTAAGGGATAAAAGCCAAGGTGTTTCAAAATAAGTATGCCTTAAAGTTTCATCAGTTGTTGCATTATGATCCTAAGTTAGTATCTAGCATGAGGGATAGAATGATAAAATTTTCTTTTGGGCTATCCTATTTTTTGATTTTAGAGAGCAAGGACGGCCTGTTGAACAAGTATATAGACATTTTTAGACTTGTAGAGTATATACAACAAGTGAAAATATAAAATAAAAGTCAAGAAGATATGAGTGAAAAATAAAATAAGAATTTTTGGTATTCAAACTAGGGTGGAGGTCAGTAGCAGACTGTTAAAGAAGGTGGGAATGGATTAAGAAGAAGTGGGACAGTTTTGGTTCATATTCTACAGCTTATGCTTTATATCCTAAGCCTATCAGTGATCATTATTTTTAGAGTAAATATGGGTTTAGGGAATAGGGTACCCAGTCTCATACTAGTAGAGCTCAGTCAACCACATCTTATCCCCCTTGTTGTTTTTATGGCCAGGTGCATCACAAATTTTTTAAGGAAGAGAGAAATCAGTGCTTTAAGATTGTTCAATTGGGCCATCTACGGAAAGATTATCCATCAGTTAGGGTTGCTACAGGTCTAATAAGGTTTTGGTTGTTACGTCTTCAGCTCCTATACCAAAAGGTGATACTTTTAGCTTTGGCACTAGTCAAAACCTTCTTTATGCCCTTTCCACTTGCCAGGAATTTGAAGTTTCTCCTAATGTTGCCACTGGTACATTTCAACTCTTTTTTATGTGTATTTTCTTATTTATCGAGGTTCTACTCTTTCTTATCTGACTTCATATGTATTCATTTTGATTTTTATCCTGACTGTATTCATAATTCTTTCTGTTTCTACCCCAGTGGTTGAATATATAGTGGCTAAAAGGGTTTATAGGGGTTGTGTTGTATCCGTTTGTGGTAGGGAGACCTTGGTAGAGTTAATAGAGTTTGATATGTTAGATTTTAATGTTATCTTAGGGATGTATTGGTTGTATTCATGCTTTGTATCTCTTGAATGTTTACCCATAAGGTTATTTTTACATTCCCAAATAAACTGGTTATAAAATGGGAAGGGAGTTCCATAGTGCCTAAGGGAAGGTTTATATCCTATCCTAGAGACTAGAAATTGATTTCCAAGGGATCTTTATACCATTTAGTACATGTTAAATATTCTATATCTGAGGGTACTTCATTACAATCTATTTTCATGATTTATGAATTTCCCAAAGTGTTTCCTGATGACTTCTTGGTATCCCTTCCAATAGGGATATATATTTTGGGATTGATCTTCTTTCGAATACCATCCTTTATCCCTCATTTTAGAATGGCTCCAATTGAGTATAAGAAACTCAAAAAATAGTTGAAAGACCTTCTTGATAAGGGTTATCATCCTAGTATGTCTCTATGGGGTGCTCCTGTATTATTCATGCATAAGAAGGATGGGTCCCTTCGAATGTGCATAGATTACCACCAATTGAATAAGGTAAGGGTAAAGAATAAGTACCCTTTTCTGAGGATTAATGATCTATTTAACCAGCATCAGGGAGATAAGTATTTTTCTAAGATTAATCTTCAGTTGGGTTATCATTAGCTGAAGATTAGAGAGGTGGATATCCTTAAAACAGCTTTCCAAACTTGGCATAGTCATTTTGAGTTTTTGGTGTTGTCTTTAGGTTTGACTCATTCCCCGATGGCATTTATAGATCTTATAAACTAGGTATTCCATCAGTTTCTAAACTTATTCATTATCATATTTTTAATGGTATTTTGATGTATTTTAAGAGTGAGGTGGATCATGACAATCATCTCCACATAGTGTTGCAAAATCTTAAGGGTAAACGGTAATATGATAAATTCTCCAAGTGCAAATTGTGGTGACTTATTTTGCTCATATTATTTCTAGTGAGGGATCATGATGGATCCATAGAAAGTTAAGGCGGTTAAGAAGTGGCCTAGACCCATGACTCTTACAAACATTCAGAGTTTCTTAGGTTTAGTTGGGTACTATAGGAGGTGCGTGGAAACTTTTTCTTCGATTGCTGCTCCATTGACTAAGTTGACCCAAAAGAAGGTAAAGTTTCTATGGTTCGATGCTTGTAAAGGTAGTTTTGAGAAGTTGAAGGATAAGTTGACTTCTGCTCCAATTTTAACCCTTCCTAAGGGTATCGAGTGTTTTATGGTATATTTTAATATGTTCCATGTGGGATTGGACAGTGTGTTTATGAAGCATGAAAATGTTATGGACTATGCTTCTAGATAATTGAAAGTTCATAAGAAGAATTACCCAACTCATGACTTAGAACTTTTGGTTGTGGTCTTTGCTTTGAAGATTTCGCACTATTATTTGTATGGGGTTCACGTTGACATCTATTCAGACCATAATATTTTTTAATATGTGTTCACCCCAAAGGATTTGAATCTCAAG
This sequence comes from Capsicum annuum, assembly GCF_002878395.1. Taxonomy (NCBI): domain Eukaryota; kingdom Viridiplantae; phylum Streptophyta; class Magnoliopsida; order Solanales; family Solanaceae; genus Capsicum; species Capsicum annuum. The sequence continues at coordinate 151,737,416 of NC_061122.1, read as the reverse complement.
ATGAGGAGGTGTCTTGAATTACTCAAGGACTATAATATGAGTCTTCACTATCATCCAGGTAAAGCTAACATGTTGTTTTATGCTCTTAGTAGGTTGTCTATAGGGAGTTCTTCTCATATGAGGGGGGAGAAGTAAGAATTGGTAAATGATATTATTGGTTGGCTAATCTTGGAGTTTATCTCGTGGACTCTAAGGATAGTAGTGTGAAGGTACGAGATATGGTGAAGTCATCTCTTTGTGTTGAGGTAAAAGAGAAGCAAGTTTTGGATCTTATCTTAATACAAATTAAGAGTGATGTAGGGTAGCAAAAATTAATGGTTTTTAGGATTAGTGGTGGTGATATCTTGAGGTACCAAGGAAGGTTATGTGTTTCGAATATTGATGGGCTATAAGAGAAGATCTTGGTTAGGGCTCACAAGTCGAGTTACACCATTGATCTTGGATCAACGAAGATGTACCATAATTTAAAAGATAACTGTTAGTAGAGTAACATGAAGCAGGATGTGGAAAATTGTATGGCCAAGTGTATGGTTGTCAACAAGGTAGAGCACTTGAGACCTAGTGGATTGTCTCAAGAGATTGACTTGCCCAAATAAAAGTGGGAAGTGATTAATATGGATTTTAGTGTGGTCTTTTGTGGTCTCTCCATCAGTTTTATTCAATTTGGGTCATCGTGTATAGGATGACTAGGTCCTCCTATTTCTTACCTGTGAGAACTAATTACTCTACTGAGGATTATTCAAAGTTATTCATTTAGGAAATCATCAAGTTACATGGTGCGCCCATTTCTATTATATTTGATCATGAAACTCAGTTCTCCTCATGCTTTTAGTATTACTTTTAGAGAGGTTTAGGAACTAAGTTGAACCTTAGCACCACTTTTCACCCTCAGATGGAAGGACAAGTGGAGAGGACCATTCATACATTAGAAGATATGCTCAGATCCTACATAATCAATTTTGGTGGTAGTTGTGTTGATCATTTTCCCCTCACCGAGTTTGCATATAATAATAGCTACCACTCTAGAATTGGAATGGATTTGCTTGAGGCTTTGTATGGTAATACATGTCGTTCTCCTATTGGGTGGTTTAAGGTTGGTGAATTGGGTTGTTTGGTCCAGATTTGGTTCATCAAGATATGGAGAAGGTGAAGGTGATTTGGGATAAGCTTATGACCTCCCAAAGTGACCAAAATTCCTATGTGTACATGAGGCGAAGGGAGATGAAGTTGGCGATTGGGTGTTCCTGAAGGTGTCTCCCATAAAGGGAGTGATGTGGTTTTGAAAGAAAGGGGAAGCTCAGTCTACGTTATGTGGGACCTTATTTGATTTTGAAGAGAGTGGTCAATGTGTCTTATGAATTGGAATTTTCTTTGATTTGGGTTCTATTAACCTGGTCTTTCATGTTTCAATATTGAGGAAGTGTGTGGGTGATCCTTCCCTGGTGGCTCCATCAAAAGATATTGGTATTTCAGACTCCTTGTTGTATAAGGAGAGTTTAGATATTGGATTCAAATCTGCCAATTGCGAATAAAGAATGTGTCTTTGGTAAAGGTTCTATGGAGGAACCAAAAGGTTGAAGAGGCTACTTGGATAGATAAAAAGGATATGAAGTCCTACTATCCATTGTTGTTCACCCTTCTGAATAATTGTTCGTAAGGTATATGTTATTCTTAACATCTTTGTATTCTAACTCTATTACTTGATATCCTTATTTTCTATATTTGTTAAAGGTAAGAGTGGGTGTGTTTCTATGTTAAATCGTGCTAAGGGATACCTTGTCTCACCATTCAGGGACGAACGATCCTAAGAGGGGAAAATGTAAGATCCCGGGTTGTTGGTCCCTAAATATTTCTTGATCTTTGAGATTACTATCATTACTATGGCTCACACTATGAGTCATAGGGTGTCATTGCGGGTATTAGGGATCCAATCGTATCCTGTCCAGTATGTTGGCCTGAGTTTCTGTCTTGACTATGACTTGAACCTTAAAAGTTGTAGGGTATCGTAATGATTCATAGGGTGGAGTCATAGGGAAACCAGTGTACTAGCATAAAGATCCTATTATGACTGCGAGTAGCATATTATGAGTCATAAGGACTGAATACTAGTCATATGGTGTGACTTGTAACCAGACAAGTGTGGGGTAACCCTGCAAGTCATGAGGTCACTCATGGCGATTGGGCGTCGATTTTCAATATTTTAATTAAGGGCTTCCTGGTAATTTCCCTCCTACCACACTTAGCCCACATGACTTAAAACCCTCTTTGGGACTTTAATATTATACTATTCACAATCAAAACACTCTCTCAAGATCTCTAAATTCTCTCAAGAAAGATACTTAGGGTTTCTAAGAAGTTTATCAATTAGAGCTCCAAAGGGAAAATTCTCTCCATAAATCTTGATATTTTAGGCATGTTACTCTTCCCTAATTATTAATTATTAAAAGTATGTGTTTAAATAGGTGTCCATGTGGATTTGATGGTGGTTTTGGAATAGGGGTTTAGGGTTTTGAATGTCTCTTGTTTATGTGATGGTTCATGTTATACATATGCATTGTTTATGTTTAAATGGCGGTTTTATCAATTTGATGCATGTGCATGGTGAATAAATTATGGGATTGTGATTTCCCTAAATTTTGTGAATATTTACAATTGAATTGGAAATAACCCCAACCCAAATTTTGTGGAATTTTTTTTAGTATTAGTATAATTGCATTGAATTACTTTCGAACCTAGATGATATAAAGAGGTATTTGAAACACAATGGTTTGGTTTAATGAATAAAGGGAGTTGTTCTCCCGAGTTAATGAAATTGATTTGGCATGTGATGATACCTTGTAAGTGTAGTTGGTATGACGATACCAACAGTGTATGCCTAAATGTGTACTATGGTCCAACCAATGGGAATGTGTGATAAATATTTTAATAGGGATTAAAAGAGGGTTGTATAGATAGACCGTGAAAGTGGAGGTCCTGAGGGACCAATAATGGAAATTGCATTTGCTGGTGCAAGAGTCAAAATGGTCTACGGTTCGAGTCCTCTTACTTATGACCATATGGTTTGAGTCCACCTTATTATTATGATTGGGAGGTTTGAGTCCCCCATATTACATTACATGATTGGGTGCTTAAGTCACCATCGTATATGATTGGAAGGTTTGAGTTCCCCGTGCATATATATGAGATTATGCTTTGGTTTGTCTTGCTACACGCACTGGGTCTCGACTAGGGGGTAAGAGCTAGGGCCCATATAGCCTATGGGTACTATTATATGACTGTTAAGCTACATAATCTAGGCTAAAGTTTTAAAGTGCATGTTAAGCCTTGTTTCCTATCCCAACATGCTATGTAAGTATATATATATCTATATATGCACGCATGTATGTGAACATGTACATTGATTTGAACTGAATTTTGAATAGTCATTACTTTATCCTTATCCTCGAGTTACATTCTAGTTCTCAACCCTCTAATTGTCTTTGAATGTTATATCCCCATACAATGTAGGTATCAGAGATACTTCTACTTTTCCTAGGTAATGTTTGGTAGATCAGCTCGATTCATCGATCGTTTGCAATAAAGTGGTGAGCTTCCATTCTTTGGAAGCCCTGATCATTCCATCGGTTTCCTTTCATAAACTTGAATTGACGAGTTCACATTAATATTAATATTAACATTATCATTGTCATTGTTAGAGTCGGGGGTATGTCTCGACACTTTATTGATTTTGGTTTATTAGTAAGCTTTGTGGATTACTGTGGACTTGGGAAGTGGTATTGGTTGTTTTAGTTGGTTAGCAGTTATCAATTATAGACATATCTTAAATTCTTTGAGCTTATCTTATGCTATCTTGTTATTTGTTCAGAAATTCAATCAGTGTTGGGGGTATTGTGTCCTTTTTGGTTTGGAGTAGGGAGTGGTCTCGGTCCTTGTTGTACTTGAGATGCCTATCACAGCCAGTCCCTAGTTTGGGTCATGACACATATCCTCTCAAGTAATTAGAAACTCATATACATCCTCGCTTAGAGCACCAGAAAACCTAGTTGGAGCTAATCTCAAGAATCTACCCAATATTTTCCGCTACTCGATAGACATAGCAGGTTGGAAACCACTGCCTGAACAATCGCTGGCATAGGAGGAACGCTAAACTCTCTGAGCCACGGCTATAACCTGTGCCCCTACCTCCATACCACTCTAATCCATACATTATGCACCATCAAACAATACACTACCAACTAACTCCAAAAGCTGAACCAAGGCATCTCTAAGCACTAAAGAAGAAATAAACCCTAGAGGATCATAGGCTGGTCCCTAGCCTACCACTGGCTAAGGCAGAAGTATCTTTAGTTCAGGAGAAGGAATAGGTTCTAGTAGAGGACCCCTGTACTAGCCCCTGGCTGGGACACATCTCGTGGTTGTCCATGACCTCTGGGTCATCCAAAAATAGGAGAAGGATCCCTAGGCTCAGTCATGGGACCCTCATTGCGTATAGCAGTAGCACATGTCCTAGCCATCTACAAAAGAGTGAATCCAAAGGAATGTTCGATAAACCAACTCATACTCTTAGCACAAAATTGTGAAAAAGGTGAAAAACTCATAAGAATGTCCTATAGCCTACTGAAGATAGGAAATGGACGTCATTATTTTGATCCGTAGACACTACAAAATATTTTCTCTTGTACCAACAATACCAGTATAACCTGGCTTTGATACCAATTTGTCATGACCCAATTTATGAGTCATGATGGCACCTACTCTACCCCGCCAGTAGATAAGCCACATCTTAACCCAAAGCTAAACACAATAGGTTTAACTTGGTGGAAAATTCCTAACATAGGCAAAAGAACAACAACAAAACTCATAAATAAGCATAGTACTTGAAATATATAAACATAGTCAACATAGATATCATCCCATGGCCTGGTAGAGCCAGTACAAGAATATCTAATAATAATAATACCACCTATGTATCTAGAATAGTCTATAACATTTTTCTCAAAATGAAATATTGAACATAGAAAGATAGAAAGAAGTAGGTGACTCTAACTCCAAGAGCTCACCCTATCTCTTAATATCTACATAACATGAACATTAATCAATGATGGAATGTAGTACTTGGATCTATATCAAAAAGGTACAAAAGTGTAGTATGATTACTTATAATGACCCTTCTAGTAATTTTACATTATTTTACTTATTTTCATCAATATATCTTTACATAGCTACCCCAAGTCATTTATGACTTGCTGGAATTAATAAAAGTTTAGCTATCGGGCAGTTTGCCTGGGTTGTAGAGCCAATTCCCTGTTTACAAGTTCTCGCTAGTTTCAAATGGCCACCGTATAAAAACCTCATAAAAAATTCTCGTATATGAATTGTCGTTATGCCAGCAGCTCCAAAATATTGATTTTAGGTTATATAGACCCTTGGTTTGGGTCTCCTTCCACCCAAGACCATTTTGACCTATTGATTGAAAGTTAAAAAATTAGAAGATATGGGTGTGGGGCCACAATTGGTCTAAAAAACCTTATATGGAAAATACAACTTCACCAATGCATCCGAAATATTGAATTTGGTAGGGTTACATAGTTTATTTGTGAAAATTGGAGTCTGAATGAGCTCTGAAAATCAAAAATAAGTTTTGACCTTACTGGCATAGGAGCATAGCAATCGCATCCAGGCTAATGGAAACCACACCATTGTGTTCACGGACTAATTAAGGGAAATAACAATACCTCCATATTAGGAGGTGCTATAAATAGGCCCCTTGGTCGTAAAATTGGACATTTTCACCTCTCCTTGAGACCTAGAAACCCTAGAATGATATGTTAACTTCAAATTGAGTCTTAGATATGAGTTGGAAGCTTGTTTAACATATATTTTCGTGATTTACAATGGATTTGAGGTAAGAATCCTTCATTTCCAAGCTTTATTTTTTTTAATTTGGGACCAAAACCCCAACTAACTTGAGGGCATGATTTTAGCCAAAATATGCTTAGCTTTCACCTAATTCTTAAGGGTTATGATTCCCTAATGGTGTATGAACATTGGGTTGATATCAGAAATGTGTTTTCCATAAGTGGGAGCCATTTTGGGGGGTTTTGGTTTCATTTTTGGACCCAAAGCACAAAGGTGCAATATGGGTATCGATATTCTTGTAATGATTTGTAGATTGTGTTTTTAATAGCTTGGCACCTTGAAAAAGCTTCTCAAAATAGAAAAACAAAGGTGTAGTAGTTCATGAGCTTCCTTTGGATTTGAGGTAGGTTAGGCTTACTTCATATTATATTGAGCTATGTTATAGTATAATTATGATATCTTACTTGGTTGGGAGGGGTTCTAGGTGTTGGATTGATCAATAGTAACACTTGGGATTAGTTGAATCCTTTGGGCTATTTAGTACTCATAGGTTGAAATGCTTGACTTGTAGGATAGAACCTTGGTTAATTAAACTTATTGTCTCATGGATAGCATGCGAAGGGTTTAGTTTCTTTATTTAGATAGGGGTGACTTTGTCACTCGTGTGAAGGGAAAGTTGACCCTAGTCATATATATTTATGGATTTGCCTTAGTTTCTACGGATAAGTTAAGAGTAGTGCTTGAGAAAGATCTTTATCTTAGGACTATTGTGGCTTACTAGGGTTCTAAGACTTGATTTAGATACCTTAGCCTAGTTTCGAGTAGAAGTTAGACTTGAAATGTATTTTGGGGAATTAGAAATGGGATTTTGACCCACCTTAGGCTTGGACTTATGTAGTTTCATTAAGGACCTTAGACGCTTGTTAAATGCTTAGAGAATGCCTTTGGGAGCATATTTTCTAACCTCAGTAAATGAACTATGGCTCTTGCATTAAAAGTGATGGATTTGATTGTTGGATAACTTATTGTTTATGATATGAGAAGCTATAGAGCATGTTATTAATTAAGACCACAGCAATGTTATCACTTGACTCATTGACTAGACTACTATTCTGGGCTTGGGATATGATATTACTCATTTTATGCTTTGTTTTTTTTTTTGGGTAAGTAAATATGTTATTTACCAAGTAATCAACTCAGATCTGGTAAATTATCAACCACGAACAATAGAGCCCCATGGTTTACTAAGGACATAAATTGCTATTCACTATCTAACTACTACTAGCTAGGGGAGTACACTTAGTTCACATAGTTTTCTAGCTAATTTGGCCTGATGGATTCCTTTTTTTGTGATGCCCCGGAAAAATTTTCCATTAAGATGTCAGACGAAAATGTGTTGAATTTTGTTCTTTATCGTGATTAATAATTTTTTTGTATGGAAATTTTATATATGCGACCTGTCATCCCGTAGAGAATCGAATAAGCTTTCCAACGATATGTAGATCAGCCAAAATAGACACTCAAGCAATGAGTTATAATCATTCTGATCTAACCATGAATAGTGGTGAACAGTAAATGTGCAGGAACAAAATATTGAGGCTAGGCAAATTTTAGGGTCAAATTCAAACAATCATAACTCCTTGTACATAATGATCTAGGTGAGCTACTATATATTAACAGAAAGCTCTAAAATTCCTCTTTCCAATGAAATTGGTTTCATCCAATTTGGCCATTGGATCAAAAAGTTATGGTCAATCTACTTCAGCCTATCAAAACAGTCCACCAAAGAACAGATTTGACATTATTTGATTTTTAAGGGTATTTTGGTCATTCCCACTCCAATCAATCTGAGTAAACCATGGATTTAAGTCCATTAAGAGCATTCAATAGCTCATTTTTCTCCAAAATTTCCTAAGGCTCAAACCCCAACCATACTACTCCAAATTTTATCCTTCTATGTCTCTTGATTGAACTGTAGAAATTTCAAATTGATTTGGGAGTCGAGTTGATCATGTTAAGGGCTTCAAGAAGCGTTCTTTATTTTCGTGAATAAAGTTCTAGAGTCGGAAATTCATAGTCATCTTCCATTTTTAAGTATGTGGGGCTTTGAACAAGATTATCCTTTTAATCTTGTGCCTGGTATTTCTGTTGAATTACATTGACATGAGATTTTACATATTTTACCATGAATTGGAAATATGGTTTTATATCTTATATTATTGTTCATGAGCTATGGGATTATGTCATCCGATATGTGTATGATGTTGAGATGGAATTATGTCCAAAAAGTATTTGATTATGAGAGTATGATGATTTAATTTGTTAAGCCTTGATTTATACTATCATTCCACTATTTCTTTATTTTGAATTTATAATTGATATTGGAAATTCTATATCCCTACTATGGGTTGATGTCTCAAGTACCTTTAAATGAGAGTTGGATGGCAAATTAAAAAATGTTGATATTGAAGTTGCAATGAGTCTTGGTATTTTCTGGATGGTTTTAATGAGTTAAATTGTTGAAAATATTATGTATTGAGTCTTCATATCCTTGTTCAAATGTCGAGTCGATTATGGTTCAATGCATTGATACCTTGTTGATGTTGAGGAAGAATAAAATATTTTGAGCTAAAATGTGTTGAGTTAGGAATCCACAAATTATATGATTTGATAAATGAGAAAGAGATTTGATTTGGTCTTTATGATAGACCCTTGTGATGTTGTGGTGGATTTCCTAACGCGTTCTGAGCTTATCGGGGAGTAGTACTTAGCACCGAGAGAGAAATTTGGTATTTTCCCAAACCTATGTGCCACCGTAGGGTTGTTTAATGATGATATTATTGGCCAGAGAGCCCGATTGTGATTATTGCAATTTTAAGGTCGTACTCCCTGTAAAAGAGTATGACGCTCCTGCCAATGGGGGTTTCAAACGTTGGTATTCTACGTAGCTCATGTGGGATTATCGGTTATAGGAAACTCTCCTGTCCATAAGAGTCATGTTTATTGAAATACCGAGTCACTCCGATGGTTGCTGTGGTAATTCAAGTTGCCTATGATGATCTATAATGATTTATGAGGTTTTTCTCCTACATTTCTTATCTAAGATGCCATGAGTTGCATGATCCAATGTCACTCAAGCCAGGCGTGTCATTATGGTCCGTATGTATATTTTTATGAAATTTATGATATTATTTATATTTTGCATGCGCCCACACATACTCAGTACATATCTTGTGCTGACGCACATATTTCTCTATAGGCTACATTCTTACCATGATGTAGGTTCAGGTACTCATCCGCAGCCACGATAGTGATATCCGAGTGTCGCATCTTTATTCCTTCAATAGTGAGTCCTCATGGTTCGAGGACCAAGTTGCTAGTTTTGGTGTTGTTGTTTTGTGATCCCTTTGGTCTATTGAGTTAGTTGGGGGTTTGTCCCAATGGCTCATTGATTTTGCTATATAAAGGTTATGTCAGACTAGTGTATTATTGGGTTGGTTTGTATATAGACATTCCATATATGTACAGTCTAACGATATTCCGTACCATGAGCGATGTGATATGATATGTACTTATATATAGATCCTTAGCGTAGCGTGTATATTGTTGTGTTGGAACCCAAGGGTAGTGTTTTGGATTAAAGGGTTAGCTTGAGGCTACGTGTAGCCTTGGGCACCGTGTGGCATCTCGGAATGATATTTTGGGGCATTACACTTTCGTGGACATCTTGTATAATCTATTTAACGATGACTAAAACTAATCTTTATTTGCTATGAAACACCCTGGCATTATATTCCATCCATATCGCATATATAACGCAAGCCAGTGTCATTCTGTATACCTGTGTAGTGTTGTTTTGGCCCTTCATATATTGTATTACCCATTGTTTCTCAGCCTACCACTGTAGACTCATCCTATTGATCCCTTTACACTTTAGTAGTTGGTTCCAAACACTTGTAGTATATGTACATTCAAAGAATAAGTGCTCAACATGCTCAGCCTTGTCTTAACATAGCGGGCATACTACATTGTCCACCAGATTCCATTTTGCCAGTCTATTTTTGGTGGTAAATCGGTTGTTTATAGCCAGGCACATTATGAAAAGCCATTTTGGTGCTCCATAGTTGGCCCAAACAATTTTCCTCCAATTCACTCTTCATTTGTAAATAAACCGTCTTGATAGAGTACTTATCCGTTGTCAATATTGCGTTCTCATCATATCCAGCCTCCTAAAGATAATTGCGTGCTTTAAGTATTATTTGCACTATCCAGGAAGCTTGTTTTTCTGCACTCCCACACTCCTTCACTCCCATAATATATATGAATCCATTCCACCTCGAGTTGAAAAGCTTATGCTTTTGCTAGAAATCCCTCTTGTTACTAATATTCTGAGTCATGATGCTAAAGGATCTAGAAGGTATATTTATTGACTACATGAGAAGTTATGCTACTAACAACATTGAATCCAAAAATGCTTTGTGATATTTATGCTAAATATATATATTTATACACTTATGGAAAAATTTTCCATGATGATGAATGATGAGATATGAAGGTATGTTTCTCCTTACTTCTCTTTTAATTTAGCCCTCGAGGGGCTTGTCATTTTCTTTATCCCTTGTGGGTTATTTTTATTTATTATTATTAATATATATATATATATATATTGAAGTGATAAAAAATACCCGACAAGGACTAAGGATATACTGATGTGATGATGATGCCCGGCCAGGCCGAAGGATATATTGATGTGGCCATGGTGCCCAGCAAGACCAGAGGATATATTGATATGATGATGATTCCTGGTAAGGTATGAGTATATGATGATGATATTATAATGTCTGGCGAGACCATAGGATGATTATTGATGTTCCCATGAGTGCACCTACTGGTTTGAGTTTTGGCTAGCCCTATGTATGGAAAATATATGCATACTTTTTAACGTGTACCTCTACGTGTGAAATGATAGTATAATGTGGACCTTTGGGTGTTGGATATAGATTACTAGTGTTGAATACTTATAAATGGGAGAATTTAATGATTAATGGTAATTAAAAGATTGTGATGGTTGTTGTTAAATGAGGAAACACGACTAGTTAATAAGTGGGAACTAATTTTAAAATGAGGATCCATCTAGTGAGTAATGCTAGTATCATACAAGGGTTAATTAATATATGTTGACTATTAGAATAAGCTTTGTGGTGACTAGTTTTCTATTAAATGAATATATTACTTGATGGTTAGAGATTCCATAGACTAGTTAATAACCCTTGTTTTGCTAAAATATGGTATTTAGTGAATATAGTTAATATATGGACAATGATGGTAATAGTATGGACTTGATTGTATTATTGATGTTAGTAACTATTAAAGTTGGGTAAAATGCTTTGGTTGAATAATGATGAGATTTGGATACATTTTTGGTTAAATAGTTATATCGTATTATTTCCTTGAGTGTACTCTCCGGTGGTTTGGGACATTAGTTGGTGTATGGACACCAACTTTGTACTTGTGTTGCTTGTGATTGAACTTGTGTTGCTTTTTATTGTACTCATGTTTCTTTATGACTTTGAGTCATTTATTTCCTATGAACGGTGATATTATGTATGATAATGAGTTATGTCATTATTATTCTGGTTTGATTACTTACTATATATAGTGACGACGGAGATGATCCATGTTTGATTTTGTACCTTGCCTTAGATATGTTTATCTTGCACTATATTATTTTTATATCACAATTTAGCTCAATTGCTCGATGATGCTTACCGAGTACCCAATGTTTTGGTACTCATACTACACTAATGAACCCTTTTGGTGCTGATTTGAGTACTAGCTTCCATTGTTGACTAAATTTTGTGCGGTGTTGAAATTCCAAATATAGGGTGAGCTCTTGGAGTTTTGAGTTTCCCATTTCCTTCTATCATTGATTCTATCTTTTGTATCTGAGATCGATGTATTTACTACTTAATGTGCTTGGGTTGTATTCCTATTTCTATCATAATTAGATACTCTTGTACTGATTATGCTCGAACGTGGGATTGGTATATATGTTTGCTTATCCTTCTATATTAGAACATTATATATGTGTATCTTGTTTTCATTGGTTACTTGGCCTAGTTGGGCATTTCTTACCTAATTAACCCATTGCACTAGCTTTGGGTTAAGGTATTGGCTTAACCACTGGTGGGTCATAATGCGTGCCATCATGACTTGTAAATATGGTCATGACAAATTGGTATTAGAGCCTAGGTTTCACTAATATTGTTGGTATAAGAGCAAGTGTCTAATAGAGTCCTACGGATTGAAACATTGACATCCTTTCCTATCTTTAGGAAGTTGTGGGATATTCTTAGGAGTCCTTCACTTCTTTCACTCATATCGTGCTAAGAGTTTGAGTTGGTTTGTAAATATTCCCTTGATTTTACTCTTTTGTAGATATCAAGGACACATACCATATCTACGCAAGATGAGTGTCCTGAGGCCGAGATCGGGAGCCTATTCCTATTTATGGATGACCTATAGGTTAAGGACATCCACGTGATATGTCCCAATCTATGGACCAGGATAGGATGCTTTCCTCAGATCCTATTCCTAAACATGAGCCAAAGATTCCTCCGCCACAGCCAGCGGTGGGCCAGGGACCAGCCTAGGCTCCACCATGTTTTATTCCTCTTTATTGCATAAAGATTCCTTGATGTGGGTATTATTGGTGGTATTTTATTTGATGGTGCACAGTCTACTAATCAAAGTGCTACTAGAGACGGGACGTAGCTTGTAGCTATAGCTCCAGGAGTTGAGGTTTCTCCTATGCTGACAGTTGTTTAGCCAGTATTTATTTAGCTAGTGGTGACCCAACATGCTATTTCTTCTAAGGAGAAGAAGATATTGGATAGATTCTTGAGGTTAGCTCTGCCTAGTTTTTTTGTGATCTAGGAAAGGATGAGTATGAGTTTCTGACAGCTTGTGAGGATAGGCTTCGTGGATTATGCTTAGTTGATACTATTGGTGTGCACTACACCATATTTTAGTTAGATTTGTCTGCTCATCATTGATAGAGCAATTTTATGGATGCTAGACTATCTGGATCTCCTACCTTGTCATAGACTCAATTCTCTGAGATGTTCTTAGAGAGGTATATATTCTGCAGTCATAGATATTGACTGAGGGATCAGTTACCCAAAATGGAGCAGGGCTCCATGATAGTTGCTGAGTATGAGGCCTATTTTCATGATTTGGCCAGGCATGCTACTTCTAATTTGGACACTAAGTATTGGAGAGTTTGCTACTTTGTTTGATGGTTGAGACTCCATATTCATATGGCTACTTAGAGTCTAGTTTCTATCGGTAGGACTTTTGCTAAGGTTCCAGATTATCATGACCGTGACTACCCCTAGTCGCGACAACGGTGCTTATGCTTACAAGTTACCATAATTCAACCCATGAACTGGTACCTGCTGTGAGCACTAAGTAAAACTGATAATAAGAGACACATGCTAACAAAAAACTTACAATGCCATAAGGTTTTAAATATTGAAATACAACTGAATCAAAAATTTGGACGTCTAAAGATATACTAAAAACACTGATAAAATTGACTATCTATCTGAATGTCTAAAAATCCTCTAACTAACTGACTATGGAGTTGATGGGACAAACCCCTAACTAACTCTATCTGACTGAAATAGAGGAATACTGAAATAACTGAATGAAGATAAAATTTTCCTCGAAAGATGAGGACTCACCACTGCTACTACTACTGCTATAATGTTGAACTATCTAACCACGGTCAGGAAATTGAACTTCCAAACCTATGATATAAGACATCATAGCACGAATAAAGTATGCAGTCAGTACTTTGAATGTAGTAGTATATGACATAAGGTAAGGCTGAAATGTGTAGGTTCATATGCATGAAATACTGACTGACTGAATAGCATGAGATAATGACTAACTAAATAATGTGAGATATTCGATGCATAATATGCATAAAAACTATAAAATCTGAGAATTCATGACCAAGCATATAACATAATTACTGAAATAGTCTATAAACTGAAATACTAAAATTTGGTAACTGAATAACTGATTAACTGTATGTTATGGTCAAGCAAACCTGAACTAAACTCTGTACTGAATACTGACTTAGATTGTGGGAGATATCCTCTAATAGACATGGCCAAATCTGAGCTAATTGGGGTCCAACCTATAACACCAGTTAGAAAGGTGCCTGTACCGTGCCATGGGTACCAACAATGGCTATATGGATCCAGTGAATCACCCTTATCTAGCTAGTGCTCTAATAAGATATGTGTTACCCTCAACTGGCAGGTAGACACCTTATTAACCCTCAACTGGGAGGTTGACATCTGTAACCTATGTTGGATATGTAGTTCTGGAACTAAGGGACTGCTACTAAAAGTCACACCCTCTACTGGCAGGTGAGCCCCCATCCTTAGGTTCACTTGGTGCTAAATCCTAATCCCAACTAAATGACACTGACTACTGGACCAAACTGAGCTTAACTGCACCAACAATTGAACATGATTCTAACTGAATGACAAGGCTCATGGTTTATCTGAGACTATTCTGAAAATAATGTAAACTATGTAAACAGCTAAGTTTTGGGTATTCATAACTCCCAGCACTGAATGAAATTAATAATATGGATACATGAAAGCTTTGAAAAACATAATAGGGGATCATAGTTCAAAGCTTTGAAAAACATAATAGGGGATCATAATATGGCTACTTGAAATTCATGAACATAAGCATGAAAATGATTGAACCATGTGGGAATAACATAACTATACACTAAAATCATAAATTGAGGATTTAACATGGAATTTTATTCATTCAAACGTGTAAGGGCAACTTTCAATGAAAAACCTTGCAAATATCATGTATAATCGAAATTCATGAAAAGTTTCATGAAGATAACTTATTGTAAACATGTAAATTCATGAATTAAAACATAAAGAAAAGCTTCTTGGACTCCGTGGGTGAAAAGGTCCCATGGATGAACATCACACATACCTTTATCTTTTACACTTGGAAAGAAAATACAATCTTGAAAGCTTTCTTAAAAGTTCTTGAATTAGGAAGCTTAAGTTATTGGTTTTCTTGAAGAGAAGATAATTAATTTTAAGATTCTTGGGTGGTAGTTAGGGTTTCTTTGAGATAAAATTAAAGGAGAATGGGCAAATTACACCCAAATTATTGATATAAGCAGTGTTATGACGACTTGGATTATGGGGAAAAGATGCTACTGCCCTCAGATGCCTAAATTTGCAACTGAAATACGAATTAAGAAGGTACTGTGATGCGATGATCCATCCATAGCTATAATGACCATGTCGCAATGCTATCGCGATGAATTACTATTTTTGAAATCCAAACATGGCCTAATCCTCATCTGAAAAATCCAAAACATCCGCGAGACATGATCTTTACAGCCCTAAACATGAACAAACTCAAAAACTTATGTCTTGGGGTTAGGAAGGTCAATTTAAACATCCTCAAAGTTAAGAGGCCAAAAAACATACTAAGTCCCCAACACTTAGCTAAATTTTTAGGTTCTAAGATTCTTATGCATGCATTATGAGCTGAACTAAATTAAGGAAAGTATGGGGTATTATAATATCTCTCCCTTGGGAATATTCATCCTCGAATGAGATTGGTTAAGATGAGAGTACTGAAGGATGTGAGATCATATGCTGAACATACATAACTAAAAGTATGATTACATGACTGAGTCTGAAATATGATACGTGAACTGAATATCATGAACTAAACTGATTCCTCGAATACATGCAATGACACAAGGATGATTACAAGGCTGAGATAGAAATGAGAGAGTCAACTTATGAGTACCCATTACTTCATGTTAGATCTTGTTTCATAAAGAAAAGTTGAGACATTTAGTACATGAAATCTTAGGGGTATTACAACATCTCACCTTTGGAATAGTTCGTCCCCCAAATGATACTGACTTGGCTGAAATACTAAGGAAAGACGGAGATAATGCACGGGATACTCATGGACTGAATATCTAGAATCTAAAACTGATGCATAAACATAGAGTATCCATATTCTGTATTTATTACAAAGATAAAAACTGAGGATATACAGATATAATCTGAATTTCGCTGATCATTAAGAGTGTAGCATAAGTACTGGAACTTAACATACTATAAAGAATGATTACATGAGTCGTGAGATGCATGACCTGAGTTTGGAGTTCATACATTCATGGAACATGGTTCATACAGCTGAGCATACTTAAACTCTTTATACAAGGGAATGGAAGTGTACGTGATTTTCTATAAAGTGAATGCACATAAACTATGATCAGAGAGCTGACATGAAAGGCGTGAGTAGATATCGTGATAACTGAAGTAAAAAGGCTAAAATAAGAATGGGTTGGGAATCTTCCTCCCTATTGTTGTTCTACAATCCACTGGCATCACTACTAGGATCTGAGATCCTGACTTGGTTACCTATTCTATCATCATGTAACAACTTAAACACTGACTAACTTAGAATTTTAAACTCTTCTTTCTATTAGCTCAACCTCAAAAGATTAAAACTTAGATTCTAACACTTTACGTGGATATCCCCAAACCTTTAATGAACCATTCTACTTTCATCATAATGTACAAATATCACATCTTTAAAATTATATTTCTTCCTAAACCATGAGAATTACCTTTACACCTAAATATCTAACATCAACATCTTATAGCCCATAACTTAGCTGGTAAAAACATCAATCACTATCATACTAGCCTCATCCAAAATTAGCACTCAAGGGTACTGTATAAGCACACCCACACTATCAAACTTAACTTAAATTCCTACACATATTGTTTCAAGTCTACTGACTCACCGCTCATATAACTAGCCACATGGATATATAATCCACTAACTATCGATATACGTCATTCCCACCTTACTGCTTCTAAACTTTTGAATTCATATTTTTAACTCTAGATCATATGCTATCATAGGATTCTGAGAAGGGATCTGAAAACACATCTAACCCATAAGCATTAAGGTACTACCCTTCCATTCAATGACTAGTTCATTCATAAATTGAAACTGAATGACTATATTTCTGCAATCAACTGAAGTAATTTTTTGGGATACTAAACCAGGCAGTTTTTCTATATCCGTCTAGCTAGGATAGATTTACCCCTGAGGTAGACACTGAGAAGGGCTCTTCTAGTATTTCAGGACTGATATCAAAATTTATATCTATATAGGGGGTTACAAAAGAAAGTAAAGCTCCAGGATATAACAAAGCATAAACATGAAGATGAAAGACCTGCAATGTACTCGTAACTACATCAAGAGAAATGTCCTGATTCTGTTAGGATTAGAGTTCATATATCCAGTTCTTGCATTGTGCACTGGTGGTATTAGATATAGCACCCTGTTGAGTCAGGAGATTAGATAGAGTTAAAGGACAATATAACTGACCTTGCTGACCACTCTTTAGTTAATCTCTGACTTTGTGGCCTGGCTTATCACATTTGAAATATACATCACTGTCAGTTCTATACAAACCCTTATGGTTCCTACCATATTCTCTACAAAGTAAATTAGTATGACCACCATTCATACTACCCTGGGTCTCAGAGCCTATTGCCTCATCTCAACTGTCATTCCAAATCCTTGGTACTGGAGCACTATGTGAAGATGGAGCTGGGGTAGAAAACTTTTGACGAAACTGAGAAAGGTTACCACCCTCTGACCTTGGCTGAGAAAAATTAAAGTTATACGCCCTAGCCTTCTTACTCTCTTTCTTTTTCCTTAACCTTCTCCTCCTCAATCTGCTGAACATGAACCATAAGTCTAGACAAGTCCATCTTCTTAATCAACATATCGTTCCTACACTCTTCAACCACACTATCAAATACACAAGAAAAAATATACTCATACCTGACCTATTATCAGACACCACATTTGGAGCATAACTTGCCAATTGAGTAAACTTAAGTGAATACTCCTTCACACTCATACTACCCTACTTCAGGTTTATGAACTCCTGAACCTTAACTTCTCTCAACTCTAATGGGAAGAACCTATCTAAGAAAGCTATGGCAAACTCCTCTCACTATATGGGCCCTGCCTCAATGCCTCTATCCCCTCTCCAATGCTTATACCAGGTGTGAACTACATATTGCAACTAGTATGCAGCCAACTCTACACTCTTACTCAAAGTGACACCCATGATATTTTTCACCTTCTTAACCATATCAATAAAATTATATGGATCCTCCTCAAACTTGGATCCCGAAAACAAAGGGGGATTTATTTAGGTAAAATCTTGAATCCTAATTGTAACTGTATTTGCCACTATATTAGCTGAGGCAAAAACCTTCTAATTGTTCCAAGCTACTATCGATTGAGCTAAGGTAGTGAATGCAGCTCTGAAAAGGCATGAGATATGTGCTCATTCAAAAGATCTTCCTGAACGGGTGGAGGTATGAGTTGATTCCCATTTCTTCTTTTATTTTTTTGGGAGCATTTTCTATGATAGAATAAGGGATGGGTTAGAAAGAGAATTTAAATAGATCTCATGCTCACTTAAATAACATGAATACTGAAAGAAGGGAAACTTTTCCTAAAACGTCTTATAGCCTCTTATCCATAAGTGTGGCATGCTTCATACACATGCATAAGACTCTACTTAATGCAGCTTTTTAGACTCCCTAGGACTCTCTAAAACCTTAGGCTCAGATATCAAGTTTTGTCATAACCCAAGGCTACCCCCTAGTCACGAAAATGGTGCTTACAGTAATAAGTGACCACAAGCTAAACCTATGAGCTGGTTCCTACTATGAGCACTAAGTAAAACTGATAATAAGAGACATACATAGAAAAATAACTGACAATACCATAAGTTTTTAAATATCAAAATACAACTAAATCATAAATTTGGACATCTAAAGACATACTGAAAAACTAATAAAAAACTGATAAACTAACTTACTGTCTGAATGTCTAAAAAGCCTCTAATTGATTAACTATAGGGTTGATGGGATTAATCCCCAACAAAATCCATCTGACTAAAATAGAAGAATACTAAAATAACTGAATAAAGATAAACTTATCCTCAAAAGTTGAGGACTTACCACCATTGCTACTACTGTAATGCTAAACTATCTAAGCACGGGCAGGAAACTGAGTGTCCAAACCTATTATATAAGATATCATAGAGCGAAGAAAGTATGCGGTCAGTATTTTGAATGGACTAGCACATCAGATGAGGTCAGGCTAAAATATGTAGGTTCATGTGCATAAAATACTGACTGTCTAAATAGCATAAGATAATGACTGATTGAATAACATGAGATATCTGATGCATAATTTGTTTGAAAACTATAAAATCTAAGAACGCATGACTAAGCATATAATGTGATTATTGAAATAGTCTATAAATTGAAATTCTAAAATCTAGTACCTTAATAACTGATAAACTGTAAGCTAAGGTTAAGAAAACTTGAAATGAACTCTGTACTGAATACTAAACTAAGACTGTGGGATGTATCATCTAATCAACATGCCCCAATGAGCTAATTGTAATCCCAGTTAGAAGGGTGTCAGTATCGTGCCATGGGTACCAATAATGGTTGTGTGGATCCACTAAGTCACCCTCATCTGATAGGTTCTCTAATGAGATATATGTTACCCTCAACTAGTAGGTAGACACCTTATCAATCCTTAACTTAAAGGTTGATATCTCTAACCTACGCTAGCTGCATAGTTCTAGAACTAAGGGACTGCTACTCAAGGTCACACCCTCTATTGGTAGGTGAGACCCCATCCCTAGGTTTGCTCGGTGCTAAATCCTACTCCCAACTTAATGACAGTGACTACAGAACCAAATTGAGCTTAACTGGGCTAACAATTGACATGATACTAACTGAATAACAAGGCTTGAGGTTTATCAGAAACCATTCTAAAAATACTGTAAACTATGTAAACAGCTAAGTTTTGGGTATTCATAACCCCCAGCATGGAATGGAATTAACAATATGGATATATGAAAGCTTTGAAGAATAGAATAAGGGATCATAGTTCAAATTTCAATCATTTAGGCATTTCATCAAACACTTGAAATTCATCAACTTAAGAATGGAAATGATTGAAACATATAGGAATAACAAAACTTTAACACTAAAACCATAAATTGGGGATTTAACATGGAATATTCTTCATTCAAACATGTGGGAATAACATAACAATAACACACGTCCTAATATGACTTAACTCAAAAACTTACTTCTAAAGGTTCGAAAGGTCATTTTAAATATCCTTAAAGTTAAGAAGCCAAAAATAAAACTAATTCCACAACACTTAGCTAAATTTTTAGGTTCTAAGCCTCTTACACATGCACTATAAGCTGAACTAAATTAAGAAAAGTATGGGGTATTACACAGATTATACTAGGGTGGTGGAAGAGATGCACTATGAGAGTTGTGAGGGTCGTAATTAGAAACCTAGGTTTTATGAAAGATATAGTTGGATATGTAGAAGTTCTTGACTCAGAGGTGGTATTTCTCATGTTAGGTATTATCTGTGTCTATCATTTTAGCGTTAGATTCAGCCTAGTTGACTACTTTAAAAAGCTCTTTAAATTACTAATGGAGGTCAGTATGGTACTAGTGGTCGCCTTGGTAAGGGAAGTGATCAATATTTAAGAGGTTTATGTTTAGGTCATACTATACATGGTGGTTATTCTAGGTCAGCCAGCACTGTTAGTTTTGGTTCTACTCATGTTTCTTGTTTTACTTGTGGACTCTCTAGTCACTATTCATGATATTTACTTAGCCATAGGGCAATGGTTATTTCAACTCATGATTTCTTCCCCTATTAGAGAAGTTTACCTTGCAGGTCAAAGTAGTTTTTATAATTATAGAGGTGGTTATCAGGGTGCTCGAGGTTTTACTTTGGCAGCTAAAATAGAAGGTCGATCAGGTGCACAACCATGTGGCGAGTGTGGTTAAATTATATGTAGTACCTGCTAGACCCAAGGATGAGACTTTAGATGTTATAGTTGCAGGTATGATTTTGGTGTACCATAAGTAAGATTTTACTGTATTTAATTTGGGATCCACTTATTCTTATATATTTGTTTAGTATGCACCACGATTGGAGTGGACTAGTGATTTATAATCTGTGTCATTGCTTGTATCTACTCCCGTAGGTGATTCTTTAGTAGTGGATTAAGTATTCAGATCATATGTTATGATAGATAGTGATGTTGATACTTGTGTTGATCTTAAAATTCTAGATATGCTACATTTTGATATGATTCAAGACATGGACTAGTTATCCCACTATCATGCGATCATAGATTATTTAGCATAGACTATTATCTTAGCCATTCTTAGCGTACCCCCCAGTGTATGTCAGGGAGTGGCTAGCTATGAGCCGATAGGGATTATCTATTATGTTTGTGCTAGGAGACATATAGTAAGGGGATGCGAGTCTTATCTCACTTATATTTTTGATACTCATGTGGAGATTTCATCACTTGACTCTGTTCCTATTATTTATGAGTTTTCAAATATGTTTCCTATCGACTTACCTGGTACTCCTCCTTTCTATGAGATTGAATTTTATATTGACCTCGAACCTAGAACCTGACATATTTTTATGGCACCTTAGTAAACTCTCAGCTTCAAGATGGTCTTGGTAAGGGTTTTATTATACCGATATTTTTTATGAAGAAGAAGGACGGCGCCATACGTATGTACAGTGACTATAGACAGCTTAATATGGTGAAGATGAAGAATTGATATCTAATGCCTTACATTGATGATTTGTTTGACCAGCTTTAGTCCACTGCCGTGTTTTCTAAGATTGATTTGAAGTCTGGTTACCATTAGTAGAGGATTCGGGTGAAGGATATTCTAAAGACAGCTTTCAGGACCCATTATGGTCATTATGAGTTTCTAGTGATGTCTGTCGGGTTGACTAATGCCCCAGCCGCATTCATGGATTTGATGAACCGTGTGTTCAGACCCTATCTAAACTTCTTCATGATGTGTTCATTGATGATATCCTTATGTATTCAAGGATTAGTGAGGAGTATGCACAGTATTTGATGATCGTGTTCTAGACTTTGAGGGACTATTTGTTTTTTGCCAAGTTCTCCAAGTGTGAGTTTTGGCCTGAGTCAGTGACATTCCTTAGACATGTGGTGGCTAAGGCTAGTATTATGGAAGACCCAGCAAAGATAAAGGCATTTCATTAGTGGGCTAGGCCTACGTCTCCGATCGATGTCCATAGTTTTATAGGTTTGGATAGTTATTATAGATACTTTATTGAGTATTTTATGACTATTTCAACCTTTATAACCAGATTGAATTAGAAGAAGTTTTATTTTTAATAGTTCGAGGAGTGTGAGTTAAGCTTTGGTAAGATCAAGGACTTCATTATATCGACCCCTGTGTTAGCTCTTCCAGTTGAGGGTGAGGGATTCACCATGTTTTGTGATGCATCTGGTGTTTGTCTCGGATGCTTATTAATATAATAGAGTCATGTCATTGCCGATGCATCTAGACAACTTAAGGTGCATGAGTGCAACTACCCCACTCATGATTTGGAGTTAGCAGCAGTAGTTTTCGTGTTTAAGATTTAGAGGCATTTTTGTATGGGGTGCATTCTGAGAATTTCATTAATCACTAAAGCCTTCAGCATCTTAAGACCCAGTGAGAGCTTAATTCTTGGCAGCATAGATGTATGGAGCTACTAAAGGACTATAATATTTCTATCTTGTAGCATCCGAATAAGGTAAATATGGTAGCTGATGCCTTGAATAGCAAGGTAGTGTGTATGGGTAGCTTGGCTTGTAATCAGTCTCTCAAAGTACCTTAGCATGGGATATTCATTCCTTATCTAATTTGATGGTTTGCCTTGATATTTCAAATGTAGAAAGATTTTGGATAGTATATTGGTGAGGTCCTCACTGTTTGAGTAGCTTTGTGATCGTCAGTTCGAGGATGGCAATTTATGCTCCTTTCATGATTAGGTGTTGAGTGGTGATTTGGAGAGGTACACTATTGATTCTAACAGTGCTTTGAGATTTTAGGGTTGTACTTATGTTCCTCCGATTGGTGACTTAATTCAATTGATTTTGCTGAGGCTTACAGCTTTGAATATTTCATTCATCCTGATACAACCAAGTTGTATAGAGATTTGAGATTTCATTATTGATAGTATGGCATGAAAAGAGACATGGGAAATTTTGTAAATCATTTCCTATGTTATCAGTAGGTAAAGGCCGAACATCAGCGTCCTGGTGGGTTGACTCAGAGGTTGCCAATTCCTGAGTGGAAATGGGAGCAGATTACTATAGACTTCATTAGTGGGTTGCCTTGCACTTCTCGTGGTTTCGATGGCATTTGGGCTATTGTGTATTTTCTAACCAAGTTAGCATATTTCATTCCAATTTATATGACCTTCAGTATTGAGTTGATGGGACATGTCCCCAACTAACTCTATCGACTGAAATTTAAACTAAATCTGATATGATAATAATAAAAATAAGGATCATCCTCGACTGAAGAGGACTCACTGTTATATCTACTGCTGCTGACTGGGACTGAGCTGCTAAGGGTACTCTGGATCTTGTACCTCTAAACCTATAGTGTGAAATAAAACACCATAGTGCAAATGCATCAGTACGGGAATGTACTGAGAATAAAGATAAGGTAAGGATAAATGCAAGGGCTTATGTATGAACAATTACTTAACTGAATAATCATGAGACTACTGAATTAGAACACATGCAAGAATGCACAAACCATAACTACAACCATCACGACTCTGAATACTGAAACTCGGATATTGCATTACTATCATCTAAACTCACTACAAATACTGTGATACTGAACAACTGAATCATCTAATATCGATAACTGAGTACTAAAGTTGAGATCAGTATTATCTAGCAAGTGATCTAGAAATTTGAGGATAATGAAGCTGATTGACTAAATATACTCATGTTATTAAATGAACTTTGAGCTTTCTACTCTCGACTGACTGCATCAGAGATCAAACCTATCTAACGGATGATTCCAAAATCTACTATCAATGATAAGAAAAGATTATGTTTGAATCTGGACACAAGAATACTCAACTGAATCTGAGACTGAGATCATGCCTATATGACGGGTGATTTATAGATATGATAACAAGAATACTCAAATCAATCTAAGACTGAGATCAAGCCTATGTGACGGGTGATATCTAGATCTGATACTGAATAACTTTATATGGGACCAAGCCTATCTGATGGGTAATCCATGAATCAATGGAACTATCTGAGTTCCTTACTTAAATAGATAACTATATCTTACAATCCTGATTTCTGAAGATTTATACTAAAATTGTAACTGTGGGAAGTAGTAACTTAACCGACATGCCCCGAATCTCAACTGGTGGGGTCCAACCTGTAACCTCAACTAGAAGGGTGTCAATACCATGCCATGGATAACGACCTCTCTGGGGAAGCCTATCTGATGGGTGACCCTTACAGGTAGTCAAGCCTAAGGCATATAATAGTCAAGCCTATCTGACGGGTGACCAGCCTTTCCTAATGGGTGACTCCTGCATCTTCCGTTGGCTATGTAGTTTTAGAGTTCAAGAATTTCTCCTAAAGACTTTGCCTCTCTGATAGGGAGCCTCTATCCCTGTCCTCTCTCGGTGCTAACTCCTACTCCCAACTGAAATACTCTAAACTAATTCTTAACTGAACACAAACTAAGCTAAATCTGATATGGATCATATTTCTCAAATGATCTGACTGATTTAAGCTGAATTCACTTGGTTCTGTATCTGACGGAGTAATACTAAATCTTGTTATCTAACTGAATGACACTGAGCTTTGAATAGAGTACTCGATTACTACAGAGGTCAATACTGAACACTTGAATACTACTAGGTCCAAGCTGGGTACAGAACTGAGGCTAGATTACTAGAGATACTGAGATTACGGGATTACAGAGATTACTGAGATTTCTTAAGTTCTATATCTATCTGAGAATATAGATTTCTATAACTCACTGAGTTCTGAGAATTATGGATCGATTAGAATTATTGTGAAAACTGACATGGGCTCTAGACAACAACTAAATTGTCGGGTATAAATACCCTCAGGACTCGATAACATAAAAGTAAAACATTAATATTCTTCAATAATCAAGACCATGGACAATCATTCACCATCACAATCACTAAGGCATCACTTCTAGCATTTAGGAATCCTAAACATGTAATAACATAGGGGCACATGCTATTGGATCATACTCCATTCAACAAGGTCTTGCATCAAACACTTGGCATGTATTAAAGTCTTAGCATGTATCAAATAAAACATAATTAGGAAATTTCATGCTATCATGTCATAATTCAGTCACTAAGTCTTTTCACTTGCACACAATTGGGGATTTCTAGTCAACATGCTATAATGGCTCTAATTCCTTCACATAAGCATTTTATCAAACATATGGGGAGCATGCTTTGCTTATTCAACAATTTTCTTCACTTAATTGACATGAGCACATCACTTAACAAGCAACTTGAAGAGGGTTTATCATGAATATCACATACTAGGGTCAAAGCTTGAAAACCTTGCAAACAAACATGAAGGAAAACTCAATAATAGTATGAACATCAATTTCAACTCACATGAATCATGAAAACTCATAAACATATAAGCTTTGAAATTTAGAAAAGGGTTCTTGAGCTTCTTGGATAAAAGAGGCCCAATAATTAATATCTACATACCTTAGAGAAACTCTTTCTTAAAAGCTCATGGAAAGATTCTTGCTTTCTTGATTTCTCCTAATTTTTCTTGAGAAAGAAGAAAGAGTTTTGCTTTTGTAGAAACCCTAGTTTTTGATATTGAAGATGATAAATGAAGTTGTGAGCCTTGATCGGATATAAATAGGGTCTAAAAAGAGTGAAAAAGGGACCAAAAAGCCCTTTTAAAAATGAGTTAAAAATATTGAACGGGGTCTGCGACGGCCGAAGTGACGATCCGTCGCTCAGTCTGATGGTTCATCGGATCATCCATTTCACATCGGTTGGAAAAAGAACACACTGCCTCAATGCAATGGTCTCAATAATGGTCCATCATAAACCCGACGATCCATCACAAACCCGACAGTCTGTTGATCATCTATCGCAGTTGGCCAGGATGAGGCCACACTGCCTCAGTGTGACGCTCCATCATAGCCTCGATGGTCCATCATCCTAGCCATTGAACTTGGGCGTCAATTCCTTGGTTGTGATGGGATGGGAAACGGTCCATCACAAGATCAACGATCTGTCAATCCGGGCGTCGCACCTGGGCGGTTCTGACTATTTTCAATAAAACGGCCATAACTTCCTCATTCGATTTTGAATTTTGAAAAAATTGGTATCGATGGAAATATTATTCAATTCTCTACATGAAAAAAAGTCGATATTAGGTATATTATATATGGTTTAAAATATTTCTCACTTGGTAAGACACTTCTCAACCTTTTTAGACCTGATTTATGCTTCACTTGGTACGCTTTAAGGCTCAGACTATGAGAGAAATTTGTGGGGTCTTACAACTATGGTGCTTGCATTATAAGTGATGTATTTGGTTATTGGATAACTTATTATTAATGTTATGAGAAGCTATGGAGTATGTTATTAATTGAGCCCGTGAATATGTTATCACATGAACCATTGACTAGACTATTATTTAGCTTGGGCTATGATATTACTCATTTTATGCTTTATCTGGTAAAGAAACTATTTCTTTTTCTAGAAAGCCCTCTTGTTTCTAATATTGTGAGTCATGATATTCAGGGCTCTAGAAGGCATAAATATTGACTTCATGAGAGGTTATGCTACTAAATACGTTGAATACAGAAATGTTTTATGATACTTATGCCATATATATATTCATATACTTATGGATAAATTGTCCTTGATGACAAATAATGAGATATGAAGGTATGCTATTCCTTACTTCTCTTTTATTTTAGCCCTCATGAGGCTTGTCATTTACTTAAGCCCTCGTAGGGCTTATCATTTACTTTATAACTCGTGGGGCTTGTCATTTATTATTGATTTATATATAAATATATATTTTGGTGATGATGATGCCTTGTAAGGCTGGAGGATATATTGATATAATGATGATACCCGATAAGGCCAGAGGATATATTAATCTGATGATGC
Source organism: Capsicum annuum (assembly GCF_002878395.1). Taxonomy (NCBI): domain Eukaryota; kingdom Viridiplantae; phylum Streptophyta; class Magnoliopsida; order Solanales; family Solanaceae; genus Capsicum; species Capsicum annuum. Next base: position 151,710,323 of record NC_061122.1, on the reverse strand, counting down.
CCATGAGGTTGGGGGATATGATTATAATATTATGATACCCAAAAAGGTTAGAGGATGATTATTAATGTGCCCATGAGTGCACCAACTGGTTCAATTTCTGGCTAGCCCTATGTATGGCAAATATATACATATTTTTTTATGTGTACCTCTACGTATGAAATGAGAGTATAATTTTGAACTTGGGGTGCCGAATATAGATTACTAGTATTGAATACTTATAAATAGAAGTATTCAAATATTAATGGTAATTAAGGGATTGTGATGGTTGTTGTTAAATAAGGAAACAACACTAGTTAATAAGTTTGAACTAGTTATAAAATAAGGATCCATCTAGTGAGTAATGTTAGTGTCAAATAAGGGTTAATTAATATATGTTGACTATTGGAATAAGCTTTGTGATTTGTCTATTAAATGAATAGATTAGTTTATGGTTAGAAATTACATGGACTACTTAATGACTCTTATTTTGCTAAAATATGATAGTTAGTGAATTGGTTAATATATGGCTAATTATGCTAATAGCATAGAATTGAATATGGTCAAATAATGATGAGATTTAGATGCAATATTGGTTAAATAATTGTATTGTATTATTTTCTTGGGTGTACTCTCCGGTGGTATGGGATGCAGTGATGGGTTTCTTTATTTTATGCATTAGTTGGTGTATAGGCACCAACTTTGTACTTGTGTTGCTTTTTTTTGTACTTGTTCTTCTTGTTATTGCACTCGTGTAACTTTATGACTTTGAGTAATTTATTTCCAATGCACAATGATATTGTGTAGGATGATGCTTTGTGTAATTATTATTCTAGTTTGATTACTTACTATATACAATGGCGATGGAGATGATTTAGGTTCCATTTTGTACCTTGACTTAGATATGTTTATCTTGCACTATATCATTTTTATATTATAATTTAGCTCAATTGGCCGATGATACCTATTGAGTACCCATTGTTTTGGTACTTACACTACCCTTATGTACTCTTTTGGTGCATACCTAAGTACTAGCTGCCGCTATTGAGTCAAGTTCGTGCGGTGTTGACATTACGAAGATAAGGTGAGCTCTTAGAGTTTTGAGTTGCTCATTTCCTTCTATCATTTATTCAATCTTTTGTATTAGCTTGGGTTTTATTCCTATTTCTATCAAATTATGATTCTATTGTACTGATTATGCCCAGTCGTAGGATTGGTATCCATTTTTGGTTATCCTTTTATACTAGAACATTGTCTATGTATGTAACGCCCCGAATATGGTACCCAAAATGCTACATGGTGCTTATGACCCCAAAGGGTCACAAGTAAACCCATGACTGATATCTGTAACTGAGCACTGCATAATATGATGTAAAAATGCTAAATTAAAGGCTTAAAGGCCAAAAGTTTCAAATATATGATAAAACATAACATCTGGAAATGTGGTACATCATTACCAAAACAACTAAAATAACTATGAACATGCTATAGTCCGAAAGCCTCTAGACTGTCTGAATAAGGAGTTGATGGGACATATCCCCAACTAACTCCAACTAATGAAATAACAAAGTACTAAAGATATGAAATAATCAAATCATAATATCCTCGAATGATGAGGACTCACTGCTAACTCTGACTGCTGAAACTGGAATGCTACTGATTCTCTGGAGCTCGTGCTTCTGAACCTATGGTATAAAAACACCATAGCACAAATGCATCAGTACGATTGAATGTACTGGTATGCCAGTGAGGTAGGCTGAATGCAAATGGCTCATATGCATAAACAATGCTAACTGACTGTATAACATGATCGTGAGAATATATACATGAGTGTGTAACTATAACTAGATTCATGAGTAATACTGACTACTAAGTCTAAATATTGATAACATGGGTTAGTGATAACTGATATAACTAATATAACTGATACTGGGTGACTGTGTCTGATAGTCTAGGTTCTGATAGAACTAGCTGAGTTCCGTACTAAGCTGAGTGACTGAATCTGATAGTATTGGGTTTTGTAGAACTATCTGAGTTCTATTACTAAAACTGGGTGACTGTATCTAACAGTCCTGGTTCTGTAACTAAACTATAGGAAAATTTATCTAACCAACATGCCTCTTTTCAAAATAGGTTTAGGGTCGAACCTGTAACCCCAGTTGGAATGGTGTCAATACCGCGCCACTAGTAAGGACAAGTTGTGAGAAATCCATCGTCTAACAGGTACTCTAAGGAGAACAGTGGGACCATCTTATAAAAAGTTAAGACACATCATCTACCCTCAACTAGCAGGTTTGATGTATCAATCTATGCTGGCTATGTAGTTTTGGAGTGCAAGGATTGCTTCTAAGAATCACAACCTCTACTAACAGGTGAGTTTCCATCCTTGGGCTCACTCGATGTTGAATCCTACTCCTATCTGAATAGATACTGAATATGATTAACTGAACTAGACTGAGTTTATTGAGTTTCGTTAACTGATGGAATGCTATTGAGATCTGATAACTGACTGAGATTACTGAGATTACTAAGTTTTCCTGAGTCATGTAACAGACTGAATTCTATTGAGTTCTGAAACTGTCTGAGAATACTACTAATCATGGCATGACGGAGATTTAACATGAAACTAGCGTTGGCTTTAGGCACACAGCTAAGTTGTTGGGTACAAGTACCCCCAGGACTCGATAGTATGAAACTGACAAGACATGACACTTCTTGAACACATAACCATGGACAATAATTCATAGTACTATCATTGGGGATTTTTATGAAGTATTTGCATATGACAAGCTTTCACATGAATAAGAATGCATATAAACATGTCATAATTCCCTTAGCCTAATCTCATGAGCATTACATCAATCTATTACAAGGCATAACAATAGCATGGGAGTCATTTTGAATATAATGGTAACATAATTCACCATTTAGGTTTTGTTGAGTCATAATGCACAATTATTATCTTAGGCATTTTATCAAACACCTAGTATGCATAACTTAAGGATTAGGCATGATATCAAATTAATACCATATGATTCCCTAATTCAACTTAATTTCATAAATTTCAACCCACATACTAGCATAGTTTCATGAACAACACATAAAGATTCCAACTTGGGAATCCTACAACAATAACTATATGAGCATAATCAATCCACAACATAAAAATCACAATTCATAATTTAAAATTGAATTCTTGGGCTTCATGGATGAAAGGAATCCATGAATGAACACTTGACATACATTGGATGGAAAATTCTTGAAAACTAACGGTAGAATCTCTTGAATTTGAATCTCCTATGAAAACCCTAGACTTGTTCTTGAGAGTATTTGAGAGTAACAATAATATTTTTGTGAAATAAGGGTTGAATCTCATGATATAGGCATATATAGGGGTGGGAAATTGACCCTTTTTCCCTTAAAAACACAGACATTTAATGACTGAAAATTGGACATCGACACGATTGGAAACACAGCGTGTCGATGCATCAACACAATACTCGATGCATTGTGCCATGAGAACACCAAGCCTCAGTAGTTTCTTTGGCAGTCCCTACAACAATGTTAACCAACACGATAGGCGATGCGGCAAACTAAGATCACATTGGTCCACTATTTTGGGACACCAAAATGGTCTAAACGAGGTCCAAAATATTTGAAACTTGTCTGGGAACACCTATTGACCACTCTGATCATGAATTAACAAAAATACGGACCATTAAAGGACATTAAGGTGGCGAAATAAGATTTCCAACTTTTGAATGACAAAAATAAACTAAGTCTGAGAACTTAGCTAGAATTTTCTAAGTATGGGAACCCTTTACAAGCTTATAGGACTAATTTAAGCTTAGAAATTTTGTGGGGTCTTACGATATCTCCCCCTTGAGAACATTCATCCTCGAATGAGACTGACTGAGATAGGGAAAATACAAACTAAAGTATGTATAGGCTATGAGTAAATGAAACATAATTTCATTACTGATAAACTGAATATGTCATACTAAACATGCATATCTGGTGCATGCGTAACTAATTCATGAATGCATGACTGAGATTTCTAATAAGCTGAGTTTCTCATAATAAGGATGCATATCTGATGCATGAATATATAACGGACATGATGCATGGACATATGACTAATTATGCAATGGTATTTGATACCAAGTTTATAATAAAATTTTGAGCATAAAACTGAATACCAAGTTGGTAAGAGAACTGAACATGATAACTAACCAAGATTAAGGAAAACTTTTACCTTGGGCTGAGTCTGAATTAGCAAAAAAGTGGTGAGGATACTTGGTCTGCATATCTGCTTCTATTTTCCAAGTAGCTACCTCAATGGACTGATTTCTCCAAAGGACTTTGACTAGAGAGACTTCTTTGTTCCTCGGTCTATGTGTTTGGTAGTCAAGAATTTTGACTGGAATCTCTTCATAAGAGAGGCTATTCTGAACATCAATGCCCTCTATAGGGACTACAACTGATGAGTTACCTATGCACTTCTTGAGAAAAGAGACATGGAACACTAGATGAACTGAGGCTAGATCTGAAGGCAATTCGAGCTCATAAGCTACCTTGCCAAAACGACTGAGAATTTTGAAGAGACCGACATATCGGGGACTGAGCTTTCCTTTCTTGTCGAATCTCTTCACTCCCTTCATGATAGAGATCTTTAGGTAAACATAGTCACCAATCTTGAACTCGAGATCCATTCTGCACACATCTATATAAGACTTTTATTGGCTCTGAGCAGCCTGAAGTATTTCTCTAATCAACTGGACTTTTTCTAAGGCATCAAATACTATGTGAGGCCCTATAATTGACGCCTCACTAACTTCAAACCAAACGATTGGAGATCTATATCCCATACCATGGAAAGCTTCGAATGGAGCCATCCAAAGCTGGAATGATAGTTTCTGTTTTATGCAAACCAATCAAAGGTAAGTAATCATCATAACTACCCTTGAAATCAATTGCACATGCTCGTAGCATATCTTCTAAAGTTTGAATGGTCCTTTCTTCTTGACCATCTATCTAGGGATGAAAGGTTGTACTGAGATAAACTTGGGTACCAAGACCCTTTTGGAATGATTTCCAGAAGTGAGAGGTGAACTGGGTACCTCTATCTAAAATAATGGACAATGAAACACCCTGTAATCTAACCAACTCCCTGATATAGAGTTTGGCATAATCCTCGGCTAAATAAGAGGTATGCAAACTTATCATTAAGTCTATTTCACTTCTTTCCACTTCTAAGTAGAAATACCGAACTCCTGTATGGACCCACTAGGCTTCTGATGCTCTATCTTAACCTACTGACATGTAGAGCACTTAGCCACAAACTCTACAATATCTTTCTTCATCCCACTCCACCAATAGATCTCCCACAAGTCGGGGAACATCTTAATGGCCCCTGGATGAATAGAGTAGCGTGCACCATGCACTTCTGCAAGAATTCATTGCCTCAGTTCATCTACACCTTGCACACAAAGACGACCCTGACAATGCAAAACACTATCACCCCCTTGGGAGAAAACCTCTACTTTTTTATCTTTGACGAATTCTTTCAACTTGATTAGATTGGGATCTCTATCCTGTTTTTCTTTTACCTCAGAAACTAGAGATGATTCTGAACCTATATACTACCTTCTGCTGAATCAATTAGGTGGACACCTAGTCTGGTAAGTCGATGGACTTCCTGATCTAACTTCTTCTTACTATCCTCAACATGAGCAACACTACCCATAGACAATCTACTAAGGGCGTCTGCCACTATATTGGCCTTTCCTGGAAGATAAAAGACACTCATATCATAATCTTTCAAGAGCTCTAACCACCTTCTCTGAGGAAGGTTAAGATCTTTCTGAGAAAAGACATACTGAAGGATTTTATGATCTGTGAACACATTTACATGAACAGTATACAAGTAATGCCTCCAAATCTGTAAGGAAAAAACTATGGTTGCTAACTCAAGATCATGAGTAGGATAATTCTTCTTATAGGGTTTAAGCTATCTAGAGGCGTAGGCTATGACCTTACTATGATGCATGAGGAAATAACCCAAACCTACTCTGGATACATCATAATAAACTATGAACCTATTTGTACCATCTGGAAGAGCTAAAACTGGAGCTAACTTGAGTCGAGTTTTCAACTCCTGAAAATTCTTATCACAAGGATCTGACCACTAAAACTTGACTTTTTTCTGAGTCAATCTAGACATAGGGGATGCAATAGAAGATAATCCCTCAACAAATAGTCTATATTAGCCATCCAAACCTAAGAAACTCCTGATATCTGATGGAGATAAAGGGTGAGGACAGTTTCTTAATACTTCGATCTTTTGAGGATTAACTCTAATGCCATAACCAAAAATGATATGTCCAAGGAATGCTACTGACCTTAGCCAAAATTTTAACTTACTAAATCTGGCGAACAACTGATGATTTCTAAGAGTCTACAATACTATTCTGAGATATTCTGCATGATCACGCTCACTGTGGGAGTAAACAAGGATGTCATCTATAAAGACTATAACGAACATTTCCAAGTACTACTTAAACACATGATTCATCATGTCTATGAAAACTACTGGGGTATTGGTAAGACCAAAGGACATAACTAAGAATTTGAAGTGACCATACCGGGTACAAAAGGCTATTTTTGGAATGTCACATTCTCTGACTCTGAGCTGATGATAGCCTTATCTGAGATCTAACTTGTAGAAATAGCTGGTACCCTGAAGTTGGTCAAGCAATTCATCTATTCTAGGAAGTAGATACTTGTTCTTGACCGTGACTTTATTGAGTTGGCGGTAATCAATGCACATTCTATGAGAACCATCTTTCTTTCGTATGAATAAAACTGGTACGCCCTATGGGGATACACTGGATCTGATGAATCCCTTATCTAGGAGATTCTTCAACTGTTCTTTCAATTCTCTAAGTTCTTCTGGTGCTATTCTATATGACAGAATAGATATAGGCTGAGTATCTGGAAGAAGATCAATACTGAAGTTTATTTCCCTTTCGGGAGGAATTCCTAGAAGATCTTCGAGAAAGACATCTAAATATTCATTCACTACTAGGACTGATTAGAAATTAGGAGTTTCAGAACTAGAGTCTTTAACTCGAACAAGATGATAGACACATCACTTTGATATTATTTTCCATACCTGAAGTTAGGAAATAAGCTGACCTTTGGAAATTGAAGTACTACCTCTCTACTCTAGGAGAGGTTCATTCAAAAACTAAAAAAGGACAATTTTATTTCTACAGTCGATAATGGCATAGCAGGAATAAAGCTAATCCATGTCGACATCAAAATTAGTCATATCTAATTTGACTAAGTCCGTTAAAGTGACCTTCTAAGATACCATAATCAGATAGTTCTTGTATACCTGTCAGGCTATAATTGTTTTACCCACTTGGGTGGAGATTAAGAAGGGCTCTACTAGAATTTTGGGACTGACTCTGAAATCAACTAATATATAACGAGTAATAAAAGAAAAAGAAGCTCCTAGATCTAGCAAAGAGTAAACATGTAAATAAAAGATCTATAACGTACCAGTGACCATATCAAGAGAATTTTCATGATATTATTGGGACTAAAGGGCGTAGAGTCTATTTGGGCGTTGCCCACTGGTAGCACTGGAAGTGACACCCTACTGATTTGGGTGAGTAGACTGAGCTGAGAAACTGATACGTTGACCCTGAGGACCTAGATGAGGACAATATCTTACTCTGTGTCCTAGCTTTCCATATTTAAAGAAAACATCACTGCCAGCTCTGCAAGTACCCTGATGGATCTTGCCACATGTCTAACAAAGAGGATAGGTTTGGGCACCGCTAACACAGCCCTGAGCCTTAGAGCCTGGACCCCTATCTATGTTGTTGTCTCTAAATTTTGGTACTGGAGCACTGGCTGAGCAAGGATCTAGAATGGATAACTTTGGGAAGAATTGAGAATGACTTTCACCCTCTGACTTAGGCTGAGCAAAGTTGAAACTACTTGTCCTTGTTCTCTTATTCTACTTCTCTCTCAGCTTAATATTCTTCTCTTTAATTTGTTGACAATAGATCATAACCCTGGCTATATCCATCTGACTAATCAACATTGTAGATCTGCACTCATTGACCACACTATCATTCACCCCATAAACAAACTTACTCATCTTAGCCCTATTGTCTGTCACTACAAGAGGAGTGTATCTAGCTAGTTGAATAAACTTAAAAGAATACTCTTTCACTGTCATATTTTCCTTTCTGAGGTTGATAAATTCTAGCACCTTAGCTTCCCTCAGCTCTAGGGGATAGAATCTATCAAGAAAAAAAGTGGCAAACTCCTCCCACTTTATAGGCCCTGTGTCACTATCCCTCTCTACTTTTCACTGTTTGAACAATATATGAGCCATATCTTATAACTGATATGTAGCTAGCTCATCACTCTCAACAGCTTACACCCCCATGATATCTATAACCTTTTGAATCTGATCAAAGAATTCCTGAGGTTCCTTATTTGACTTAGACTCAAAAAAGAATGGTGGATTTATTCGAGTGAAGTCCCAAATCCTAGAAGCTGTGGTGTTAGCCATTGGGTTGGGTGGAAAGATAGCTGGTCATTTATTCTGGGAAGCAACTGAGCTAGAAAGAGTAGTGAATATAGCTCTGAACTCTGCATGAGAAATATATTCATCCAAGGGATCTATTTGGATGGGCTGACGGGCTGACTGATTCCCGTTTTTTCTCTTGGGAGACATGTTCTGTAGAAGAAAGGGAGAAACGAATTAGACTAAGTGTTAAACTTGAGCTCATGCTCACTGTATGATATGAATACTAAAATAAAGAAAATTGCTCCTAATACATCTTACAGCCTCCTGTACATAAATCTGGCATGTAACGCACCCATGCAAAAGAATCTATTAGATGCGGCTTTCAGACTTCCTATGATGCTATTGAACCTTAGGCTTTGATGCCAAGTTTGTAACACCCTGAATCTAGTACCCGAAATACTACATGGTGCTCATGACCTTGAAGGACCACAAGCAAGCCCATGACTGATATCTATAACTGAGCACTTCATAAAATGATGTAAAAATTGGAATTAAAGGCTAAAAGGCCATAAGGTTCAAATATATGATAAAAAATAGCATCTGGAAATATGGTACATCATTACCAAAACAAATGAAATTATTGTGAACATGCTATAGTCTGAAAGCATTTAGATTGTCTGAATAAGGAGTTGATGGGACATATCCCCAACTAACTCCAACTGCTAAAATAGCTAAGTACTAAAGATATGAAATAACCAAATCATAACATCCTTAAATGATGAGGACTCACTACTGACTCTGACTGCTGAAACTGGAATGCTACTGATGCTCTAGAACTCATGTTTCTGAACCTATGGTAAAAACACCATAGTGCAAATACGTCAGTACGATTGAATATACTGGTATGCAAGTGAGGTAGCCTGATACAAAGGGTTCATATGCATGAACAATGCTAACTAACTATATAACATGATCGTGAGAATACATAGATGAGTGTTTTGTAACTGGATTCGTTAGTAATACAGACTAGTCTGAATATTGATAATATGAGTTACTGATAACTGATACTAGGCGACTATGTCTAATAGTCTAGGTTCTAATGGAACTAGCTAAGTGACTGTATCTAATAGTCTTGGGTTTTGTAGAACTATCTAAGTTCTATTACTAAAACTTGGTGACTTTATCTGACAGTCCTGATTCTATAACTAAAACTGTAGAAGAATTCATCTAACTGACATGCCCTTTTTTCTAAATAGATTTAGGGTCCAACCTATAACCCCAGTTGGAAGGGTGTCAATACCGCGCCACTAGTAAGGATAAGTTGTGAGAAATCCCTCATCTAACAAGTACTATAAAGAGAATAGCGGGACCCTCACATAACAGGTTAAGGCACCTTATATACCCTGAACTAGCAGGTTTGATGTCTCAACCTATATTAGCTATGTAGTTCTATAGCACAAGGATTGCTTCTAAGAATCACACCCTCAACTAATAGGTGAGTTCCCATCCTTGGGCTCACTCGGTGATGAATCCTACTCCCATCTGAATAGACACTGAACATGATTAAATGAACTAAACTAGACTGAGTTTATTGAGTTTTGTTAACTGATAGAATGCTATTGAGATTTGATAACTGACTGAGATTACTGAGTTTTCCTAAGTCATGTAACTGACTGAATTCTACTGAGTTCTGAATCTAACTAAGAATACTACTAATCATGGTGTGACTGAGATTTATCATAAAACCGATACTGGCTCAAGGCACACAGCTAAGTTATTGGGTACAAGTACCCCCAGGACTCAATAGTATGAAACTGACAAGACATGACACTTCATGAACACATAACCATGGTCTACAATTCATAGTACTATCATTGGGGATTTTTATGAAGTATTTGTATACGACAAGCTTTCACATGAATAAGAATTCATATAAACATGTCATAATTCCCAAAGCCTAATCTCATGAGCATTACATCAATCTACTACAAGGCATAACAATAGCATGGGAATCATTTTGAACATAATGGTAACATGAATTCATCATTTAGGTTCTGTTGAGTCATAATGCACAAGTATTATTGTCTTATGCATTTTTTCAAACACCTTGTATGCATAAGTTAAGGCTTAGTCATGATATCAAATTAATACCACATAATTTCCTAATTCAACTCAATTTTATAAATTTCAACCCACATACTCGTAGTTTCATGAACAACATATAAAGATTCCAACTTGGGAATCCTACAACAATAACTACATGAGCATAATCAATCCACAACATAAACATCACAATTCATAATTTAAAATTGGATTCATGGGCATCATGGTGAAAAGAATCCATGAATGAACACTTGACATAACTTGAATGGAAAATTCTTGAAAACTAATGGTAGAATCTCTTGAATTTGAAGCTCCTATAAAAACCCTAGACTTTTTCTTGAGAGTATTTGAGAGTATAAATAATATTTTGGTGAAATATGGGTTGAATCTTGTGTTATAGGCTAATGTAGGGGTGGAAAATTGACCCTTTTGCCCTTAAAACATAGACATTTAATGACTGAAAAAGGATATTGATGCAATTAGCGACATGGTATGTTGATACATTGATACGATACCCGATGTGTCACACCATAATCGTGTCAAACCTTAGTAGCTTCTCTAGCAGTCCCTACAACAATATTAACCAATGCAATAGGCGATGCGGCGCACCAAGATTGCATTGGTCTACTATTTTGGGACATCAAATATGGTCTAAATGAGGTCCGAAAAATCCAAAACTTGTTTGGAAACACCTATTGACCTCTCTAATCATGAATTAACAAAAATACGGACCATTAAAGAACATTAATATGGTAAAATGAGATTAGCAACTTTTGAAGGCAAAAAATCAACTAAGTCTAAGAACTTAGCTAGAATTTTTTAAGTACGGAAACCCCTTGACAATCTTAAAGGACTTATTTAAGCTTAGAAATTTTGCGGGATCTTACAATGTATATCTTATGTTCTTTGTTTTTTTAGCCTAGTTGGGCATTTCTTACCTAATTAAATCATTGCGCTAGCTTTAGGTTAATGTATTGGCTTACCCACTAGCAGTTTATAGGGCATGCCACCATGACTTATAAATCTGTTTATGACAAATTTGTATTAGAGCCTAGGTTTCATCAATATTATTGGTACAAGAGCAAGATAAAGTCCTGTGAATCGGAGCGTTGGCATCTTTTTCTATCATTGGAAGGTTATAGGACATTCTTAGGAGTTCTTCACTTCTTTCACTTATATTGTGTGAAGATTTTGACTTGGTTTGTAAATATTCCCTTGATTTTACTCTTTCGTGGATGCCCAAGACACGTGCTACCTCTATGCAATATGAGGCTATCGAGATCGAGCTCGACATTCTTTTCCTAATCGTGGATTACTTAAAGGTCGAGGGAAGCCACATGATGTGTCCCCATCTACATACCAGGATAGGCCACCTTTTCCAAACCCTTTCAAACACCTGAGCCAGAGATTCCTCCACCAAAGCCAGTGGTAGGACAGGGACCAGCCCAGGCTCCACTAGGTTTTATTAATTCTTCATTGCATAGATATACCTTGATTTAATTAATTATCAGTTATTATTATTGGTGTTTCATTTAATTATGCACAATCTACTGATCAGAGTGCTACTGAGGTAGGGGTGCAGCCTGTATTTATAGCACCTAGAGTTAAGGTTTCTCCTGCGTCGGTAGTAGTTTAGTTGATAGTTGTTCATCCAGTGATGACCCAGCCTTATATGTCTTCTGAGGAGCAGAAGATGTTAGGTAGATTCTTGAGGTTGTCTTCTTCTAGATTTCCCGATGCTCCAGGCAATGATGTGTATGAGTTTTTGACTTCATGTGAGGATAGGCTCGTGATTTAGTCCTTGTTGATACTCCTGGTGTGGATTACACCATATTTTAATTAGATTTGCTTGTTCATCATTGGTGGGGAGATTTTATGGATTCTAGATCAATTGGATATTCTACCATATCATAAACTCAGTTCTATAGGAAATTCTTGGACAAGTGTATTTTGAATCCTTAGAGATCGACTGAGGGATCAGTTCTCCAAATTAGAGTAGGGCTCTATGACAGTTGTTGAGTATGAGGCCTATTTTCATAAGTTGTCCAGGCATACGTCTTTTATTTTGGACACTAAGTATTAAAGAGTTTACTGCTTTATTAGAGGGTCTAAATTCCCTATTTATATTGCTACTAAGAGTCTAGTTTCTATTAGTAGGACTTTTGCTGAGTTTTTAGATCATACTAGGATGATGAAGAAGATACACCATGAGACACGTGAGGGTCGTGATAAGAGGCCTATGTTTTATGGAAGTTTTGGTGGGATTTGTAGTAGTTCCCTACTCAGAGGTGGTAGTTCTTATGTTGGGCATCCTCTATATACATCTTTTTAGCCTCGGTGGTAGACTAGTCAGCTACTTCAGGTAGCTTTTTATACTATTGATGGACGTCAGTCTGGCACTAGTGATCACCTTGGTAAGTGCAGTGATTAGTCTTCAAAAGGCTTATTTTTAGTTCATTCTAGGTATGGTGGTTATTCTGGGTCAGCCAAATCTGTTTGTTTTGGTTCTGCTCATGTTTTTTGTTTTACTTGTGGACTCCCTGGTCATTATTTATGGGATTTCCCTAGTTGTGGGGCAATGGTTATTTCACCCAGGGTGCTTCCCCTATTAAAGTAGCTCACCTCGCAGGTAGAGATGGTTGTCATGGTCATAGATGTGGTTATCAAGATTCTTGAGGTGGTACTCAGGCAGGTAAAATAGGAGGTTAGTCAGGTGCACAGCCAGGTGACGAATGTGGTGAATTATATCCAGTACCTGCTAGACCCAAGGAAAAGACTTTGAATGATGTAGTTGCAGGTATGATTTTGGTGTTTCGCAAGTCGGCTCTTACTTTATTTGATCTAGGATCCATTTGTTCTTACATATCTATTTATTATACACCACAGTTGGAGTTGACTAGTGATTTATTATTTTTGACATTTTTGTATCTACTCCCGTGGGTGATTCATTAGTAATAGATTAAGTATTCAGATCATCTATTGTGATAGTTAGTGATGTTGATACTTGGGTTGATCTTTTTATTCTTCATATGCTAGATGTTGATGTAATTCTTAGCATGGACTGGTTATCCTACTATCATGAGGTCATAGATTATTTTGGCAACACTATTACCTTAGCCATTCCAAGCATACCCCCAGTCGAGTGGCAGTGAGTGGCTAGCCCTGAGCCGACAGGGATTATCTCGTATGTCCATTCTAGGAGATACTTAGCAAGGGGATGCAAATCTTATCTTACTTATATTTGTGATACTCAGGTGGAGAGTCTGCCCCTTGACTCTATTATGGTTATTTGTGAGTTTTTGAATATGTTTTCTACTAACCTACTCGGCATTTCCCCTTTCCATGAGATTGAGTTTCCTATTGACCTTGAGCCTAGCACCCAACCTATTATTATAGTACCTTACTATATGGCTCTTACCGAGCTTAAAGAGATAAACTCTCAACTTAGAGATGTTCTTGGTAAGGGTTTTATTAGACCGAGTGTATCCCCATAGGGAGCTCCTGTATTTTTTATGAAGAAGAAATGTGGTTCCATGCGTATGTACATTGACCATAGACACCTTAATAAAGTGATGATGAAGAATCGTTATCCTATGCCTTGCATTGATGATTTATTTGACAACTTTAGGGTGAGGTCGTGTTTTCTAAGACTAATTTAAGGTATTCTTATCATTAGTAGAGGATTCTGGTTGAGGATATCCTAAAGACAGCTTTCAGGACCTTTTATGGTAATTATGAGTTTTTGGTGATGTCATTTACGTTTACTAATGCTCCAGCCGCATTCATAGATTTGATGAACCATGTGTTTATCCCTTATTTGAAATACTTCGTGATTATTTTCATTGATGATATCCTTATGTATTCGAGGAGTAATGAGGAGCATGCACAGCATTTGAAGATCAAGCTCTAAACTTTGAGGGACCATTTGTTTTTCTCCAAGTTCTCCAAGTGTGGGTTTTGGCTTAAGTCGGTGACATTTCTTGGACATGTGGTGTCTAAGGCTGGTATCATGGTAGACCCAACTAAGATTGAGGCAATTTATGAGTAGGCTAGGCCTTCGTCTCTTACCAAGGTTCGTAGTTTCATTGGTTGGCTAGTTATTATAGATGCTTTGTCGAGCATTTTACAACCATTTCAGCACCTATGACCAGAGTGACTCAGAAATAAGTTTCTTTCATATGGTTTGGGGAGTATGAGTTAAGCTATGGTAAGCTCAAGGACTTTCTTATGTCGACCTCTGTGTTATCTCTTTCAGTTGAGGGTGAGGGATTCACCATATTTTGTGATGATTTTGGTATTGGTCTCGGATATATGTTAATACAGTAGGGTCATGTCATTGTATATACTTCTAAATAGTTTAAGGTGTACGACTACAAATACCCTACTCATGATTTAGAGTTTGCATCGGTATTTTTTGTGCTCAAGATTTGGAGGCATTATTTGTATAGGGTACATTGTAAGAATTTCACCAATCACTGCAGCCTTCAGTATCTTATAACCCAGTGAGAAGTTAAAGCTTGATAGCATAGATAGGCGGAGTTGCTAAAGGACTATAATATTTCTATCTTGTACCATCCAGGTAAGGCAAATGTGGTAGCTGATGCCTTGAGTCATAAGGCAGTAAGTATGGGTAGCTTGGCTTGTATATAAGTATATCAGAAGCCCTTGGCACGGGAACTTTAGTCCTTACCCAATTTGATGGTTCTCCTTGGTATTTTAAATCCTAGAAGTATTTTTTCTAGTGTGGAAATAAGGTCCTCACTATTTGAGTAGATTTGTGATTGGCAGTACGAGGATGGAAAATGATGCCTCTTTCATAATTAGGTGTTGAGTGGTGATTTCGGGAGACACAAATTGATTCTGAGAGTGTTTTGAGATTTTAGGGTTGTATTTGTGTTCCTTAGATGGGTGAATTAATTCAGTTGATTTTGCATGAGGCTCACATCTCTAGATATTACATTTATCCTGATACAACCAAGATGTATAGATATTTGAGATAGTATTATTTATATGACGGCATGAAGAGAGAAGTGGCAGACTTTTTAGCTCATTGCCTATGTTGTCAACAAGTAAAGGCCAAGCATTAGCGTCCAGGTAGGTTAACTCAAAGGTTGCTCATTCTCAAGTGGAAACGAGAATAGATTACTATAGACTTCATTAGTGGGTTTCCTCATACTTCCCATGGTTTTAATAAATTTTGGGTTATTATTGATCGTTTGACCAAGTAAACACACTTTATTCCAATTTATATGACCTTTAGTGCTTAGAAATGAGCCTATATCTATGTTCGAGAGAAAGTTTGTTTGCATCTGATGCCCATTTCTATAATTTTTTACCATGGTTTTGTGTTTACTTTGAGGTTTTGGAGAGCATTCAAGGAGAAGTTTGGTAATTGAGTGGATTCGAGTACAGCCTTTCACTCATAGATCGATGGTCATTCTGAGCGAACTATTCAAGTTCTCTAGGATATCCCTCAATCCTGTGTTATGGATTTTGGAAGTCAGTGGGATCAACACTTAACATTAGTAGAGTTTGTGTATAACAACCGCTATCATTTGAGTATTGAGATAGCGTCTTATGAGGCATTATTTGGTAGGAGATATCACTCTCCAGTTAGATGGTTTGAGACTTTTGAGGCAACACCTCATAGTATAGATTTGCTTCAAGACTCATTGGATAGAGTCAGGGTGATTTAGGATAGGCTGAGAGCAGCCTAAACTAGGCAGAAAGACTATGCAGATTATAGGCTCTGTGCCTTGAGATTCAGAGTTGATGACTTTGTATTTCTCCATATTTTGCCTATGAATGGTCTGATGAGGTTTGAAAGAAAGGTTAAGCTTGGTAATCGATATATTGGTCCTTTTGAGATTCTAAGCATTATTGGTGAAGTGTCCTATGAGTTAGCTATACCTCTAAATTTTGCAGTTATTCATCTAATTTTCTATGTCTCTATGTTGCGGTAGAATATTCCTGATCTATCTCATATGATTACATGGGAATCATTCTAGTTAAATGAGCATTTAACCTTTGTGGAGAAGCCCTTGCTGATTTTGGCTAGTGATGTGAGGCGGTTGGACACCAGGGAGATTTGTGCAATTAAGGTTTAGTGGAGGAGACCACTTGGGAGATCGAGAGTGAGATGCTGACCCAGAATCTCACCTTTTTGAGATATCTGAACCTTTAACTTTCAAGGATGAAAATTTTTTAGTAGTGGATGTTGTAATGACTCTTCTGGTCATTTTATGTAATTCAGATTATTTTCACCGTTAGAGATTTTTCATAGCGGCCCAAAGTCATTTATCACTTGTTGGAACTAATAGTTTGTTTATCGGGCAGTTCGTCTAGGTTGTATAGCCAATTCCTCATTTAGAAGTCTTCATTGATTTTAAAAGGCCACCGAGAGAAAACCACAATAACACAATCTCAAATGCAAATTCTGATAGCCACCAGTAGCTTTGAAATGTTGAATTTAGGTTAGGTAGACCCTTAGTTCGGGTCCCATTTTGACCTATTAATCGAAAAGTTAAAAATCAGAAGATATAGGTGTGGGGACTACAATTGGTCTAAACTACCTTGGAGGAAAATCCAACTTCACCAATGCATCCGAAACATTGAATTTAGTGGGGTTACATAGTTTATTTGTGAAAATTGAAGTTCGAATGAGCTCCAAAGGTCAAGAACAAGTTTTGACCTTGTTGGCACCAGAGTATGATACCACGGCCATGCTAATGGTGATTGCGCCATGGCGATCGCAACCCAATTAAGGGTGATCGTGGTACCTTCATACCTGGAGAGGCTATAAATAGGCTCCTTGGTCATGAAATGGGTCATTTTCACCTCTCCTTGAGAACTAGAAACCATAGAATGATATGTTAACTTCAAATTGAGTCTTCAGTGTAATTTGGAAGCTTGTTTAACAAATATTTTTGTGATTAACAACGGATTTGAGGTAATAATCCTTTATTTTAAAGCTTTAATTTCTTGAAATTTTGTCCAAAACCCCAATTAGCTTGAGGAAATATTTTAGCCCTATTAAGCTTGATTTTTACCTAACTCATGAGGGTTATGATTGCCTAATGGTGTATGAACATTGGGATGATCTCAAAAATAAGTTATTCATATGTGGGACCTACTTGGGGGGTTTTAGTGTCGATTTTGGACCTAAATAACAATGGTACAATATGGGTATCGATATTATCATAATGATGTGTAGATTTTGTTTGATAGCTTGGAATCTTGAAGAAGCTTCTCAAAAGGGAAAAGCAAAGGTTTAGCAGTTTGTGAGCTTTCTTTGGATTAGAGGTAGGTTAGGCTTACTTCTTGTTAGATTGAGCTATATTATACTATAGTTATGATATCTTATTTAATTGGGAGGGGTTTTAGGAGTTGGATTGATCAATGTAAAACTTGGGATTATTTGAATCCTTTAGGCTATTCTGAACTCATAGGTTGAAATGCTTGACTTATAGGCTAGAACCTTGGTTAATTGGACTTATCGTCTTATGGGTAACATGAGAAGGATCTTGTTGCTCTATTTAGATAGGATGATTTTTTCACTAATACGAAGGGTAAGTAAACACTAGTCATACATATTTATGGATTTGTCTAAGCTGTTATGGATGAGTTAGGAGTAGTGCTTGAGAAAGATCCTTATCTTAGGACTATTATGGCTTGTTAGGGATCTCAGGCTTGATTTAGATATCTTAGCCTAGTTTCGGGTATAAGTTATACTTGAAATGTATTGTAAGGAATTAGAAGTGGGATTTTGACCCACCTTAGGCTTGGACTTATGTAGTTCCACTAAAGACCTTAGATGCTTATTAAATGCTTGAGAATGCCTTGGGGATCATTTTGGCTAAAGCAGGTAAATGAACTATGGTGCTTAGATTAGAACTGATATATTTGGCTGTTGTCGAACTTATTGTTAATGTTATGAAAAGCTAAGGAGTATATTATTAATTAAGCCCATGGCTATGTTATCACTTGAACCATTGACTAGACTACTATTTTGGGCTTGGGCCATGATATTAAATATTTTATGCTTTATTCTAGTAACCAAACTAGTGCTTTTGCTAGAAGTCCCTCTTGTTGCTGATATTGTGAGTCATGATGCTAAGGGCTCTAGAATGTATATTTATTGACTACATGAGAAGTTATGCTACAAACCATGTTAAATCAAGAAATTCTTTGTGATGCTTATACTATATATATATATATATATATATATATATATATATATATATGTATACTTATGGGTAAATTGTCATTTGATGACGAATGATAAGATATGAAGGTATGCTTCTTCTTACTACTCTTTTACTTTAGCCCACGTGCGGCTTGTCATTTACTTTAGCCCTCGTGCGGCTTGTTATTTATGTTATCCCTCATTTGGCTTATCATTTATTATTTATATATATATATATATATATATATATATATATATATATATATATATTGACATGATGATAACGCCCGGCAAGGCTGGAGGATATATTTATGTGATGATTATGCCCGATAAGGATGGAGGATATATTGTTATGTAATGATGCCCAGAGAGGATAGAGGATATGTTCCTAATATTACGATACCTGAAAAGGCTCGAGGATGATTATTGATGTTCCCATGAGTGCACCTAAAGGTTTAAGTTTCGGCTAGCCCTATGTATGAAAAATATATACATATTTTTTTACGTGTACCTTCGCGTGTGAAATGAGAGTATAATGTTGACCTTGGGGTGCCGGATATAGATTACTAGTGTTGAATTATTATAAATAGGAGTAGTCAATGATTAATGGTAATCAGGGGATTGTGATGGTGGTTGTCAAATGAGGAAACAAGAGTAGTTAACAAGTGGAAACTATTATAAAATGAGGATCCATCTAGTTGGTAATGCTAGTATCAAATAAGGGTAAATTAATGTATACTGACTATTAGAATAAGCTTTGTGGTGACTTGTTGTTTATTGAATAAATATATTACTTAATGGTTAGAGATTCCATGGACTAGTTAATGACCCTTGTTTTGCTAAAATATGGTAGTTAGTGAATATGGTTAATATGTGGCCAATGATGGTAATAGTATGGACTTGATTATATGGTCGATGTTGGTAACTAATGAAATTTGTATAAAATGACCTATTGATGAAAAATGTCGAATATGGCCGAATAATGATGAGATTTGGTTACATTGTTGGTTAAATAGTTGAATCATATTATTTGCTTGGGTGTACTCTCCAGTGGTATGGGACGCAATGATGGGTTCCTTTATTTTATGCACTAGTTGGTGTATGGGCGTGAAATTTGTACTTTTGTTTCTTGTGATTGTACTCGCATTAATTTATGACTTTGAGTCGTTTATTCCCTATGCATGACAATATTGTGTAGGATGATGCGTTACATTATTATTATTCCAATTTGATTACTTACTATATATAGTGATGATGGAGACGGTTCAGGTTCTATTCTATACCTTAACTTAGATATATTTATCTTGCACTAATCATCTTTATATCATAATTTAGATTAGTTGTCCGATGATGCCTACTATGTACCTATTCTTTTTGTACTCATAATACCCTTCAGTACCTTTTTGGTGTAGATCCGAGTATTAGTTGTCATTGTTGAGTCGAGTTCATGCGGTGTTGACATTACAAAGATAGGGTGAGTTCTTGCAGTTTTCAATCGCCCGTTTCCTTCTATCTTTGATTCATTCTTTTGTATTTGACACTGATGTATTGACTATTTAAGATGCTTGGGTTGTATTCCATTTCTATCATACTTAGATGCTCTTGTACTGATTATGCCCGATTGTGGGATTGGTATCCGTGTTTAGTTATCCTTTTATATTAGAACATTGTTTATGTATATCTTGTGTTTGCTGGGTTTTGGGCCTAGTTGAGCATTTCTTACCTAATTAACCCATTGTGCTATCTCTGGGTTAAGGTATTGGCTCATGACAGTACCAAAACTACAAGTACTCAACAAGCATCATTGACTGACTGAGCTAAATCATGATATAAATATGATAAGATACAATATAACATAACTAAGTCAGGGCATAGACAAACCTAAAGTAACTCCAACACTACTATGCATAAACAAGTAAATAAACCTGAATAATAGTATAATGTGACATAAAGTATCAACACAAGCAACCATAACTATAAAATTGGCTCACATACGCAAATTAGTGCGGAAAAGTAAATAACCCATTGCAAGACCCCATAAACCTGGAAGGTACAAACAATATAGAGTAACTCGCCACCGTCATTTATCAACTCTCATAATGCAATTGGAATTCCTCCAAGTCATGTCACATTATAACCATCGATTGTCCATATTATCTTTTTTCAATCAATCAACACTTATCAACTAACCATCATGTAACAACTAATCCCCATGTATCAATAAATCATCATTTATCAACTAAACATCACTTATTAACTAATATTCATATGGAAGATAATCAACACTTATTAACTAGTCATTATTTACCAATTAACCAATATTTGTCAACTAACCAATATTTATCAACAAATCATTATATCACTAGACTTTATTCATATCATACTATATTATAACTATTTCCTCATTTTCAACTTATCTAGATTTTCAATCTCACACCCCACTGTCATCGTATCATAATAAGCATATCACTATAGTTAATACATATATCCAGACTTGAACTGGTATAGATATTCAACGATATCCTCATAAATATCATCATAATCATCTGTAATGCCCCGAGTTTTTACCCCGGATGCTACATGGTGCTCATAATCCTGAGGAACCACAAGTTAACCCATGACTGGTACCTGCTGTAATAACTGAATAATAATACTATATTATGCAGAAATTAGGCAAAAAATTGCCATAAGTTTCAAAACTGTACACAAATACTGAGTACTAAAAACTGAATACTGATATATCTGTCTAAAATACTCTAGTCTGATAAGCCTCTACTGTTTGAATAAGGGATTGATGGGACAAAACCCCAACTAACCCCGACTACTAAAAACTGATAAAATGAGATACTGAAGTAATAATCATGTCCTCAAACTATGAGGACTCACCACTAGTCTGATGCTGATGGATGGGGTTGCTAAGTATGAATGGGAGCCCGTGCATCTGAACCTATGATATAAGACATCATAGCACAAAAGAAAGGTATGCATCAGTACTTTGAATGTACTGGTATGTTAAGTGAGGTAGGCTAAGATGCATAGATTCATATGCATGAACAATACTGACTGAATGACATGAGTATAAATGAATGAAAGTACATGCATAAATACATAAACTGTAACTGAGGCCTTTATAACACTGGATACTAAGTTTTGAATTACTGATTTACTGAAATCTAAGTTTACTGACGTTGTATTACTGATATCTGAATGACTATATCTGATAGTCCAAATTTTGGGGAACTATACTGTGTTTCGTACAGAACTGAGTAACTATATCTGACAATCCTAATATTGCTAAACTAAACTGAGTTCTATACTGAGATTGGAACTAAAACTGAAATTGTAGGAGGTAATCATCTAACCGACATGCCCTTTCCTGAATAGATTGGGGTCTAACCTGTAACCCCAATTGGAAGGCTATCAGTACCGTGCCACAAGTACAGACAATTATGAGTTAACCCTTTCTGATAAAAAGCTCTTTCGTTAACCTTCGTTGGCAGAAAAACTCATATGAGATACACAACCCTAGTCCGACAGGAAGATATCTCAACCTACCGTGGCTACATAGTTCTGTAACGCAGGGATTGCTACTAAGGATCAAACCCTCTGCTGGCAGGAATTCCCCCATCCCTGAGTTCGCTCGGTGCTGAATTCTACTCCCTATTGGATAGACACTGAACTAATTCGTAGTTCATACTAGGCTTGACTAAACTGTTATTGATTATACTGTCTAACTGAACATAACTGAGTTCACTGAGTTCCGTTGATTGATGAAATACTACTGAATTCTGTTAACTCACTGAATTTACTAAGGTCTGAACTGGATACTAAACTGGACTGGACTGATACTGAGTCTACTGAATTTTTTTTGAGTTCTGTAACTGACTGAGTGTACTACTAATCATGACATGACTGATATTATTCTGTAACTGACACTGGCTCTAGGTAAAAAGATAAATTGTCGAGTATTAAATACCCCCAGGACTCGATAGCATGAAAAGTAAATCACTACATGACTTTAGTTGAATAATGGTACTAGCTTGCTAATAATACACTCACTTAGAAATCTTTGGTCAAACACTTGTTATATATGAGCTTGTGCAGGATTGCAATCACACAATAACATGTTATTCTTGGACTAGTCTAATCACATAAGCATTTTGACAAACACTTGGAGAGCATGAGTATTTCACATATCAATAAACATGTAGTAATATCATGGATTCTACATTCAACTTGCAATTCAAGAGTTTTACATGTAGTTCACAAAATTTAATTCAAAATTAAACTAGTTTGCATGAAACTTAGGACAAATTATGGAATTAGATCACCATTAACATCATAAACATTAATATATTTAAGATCCAACATGAAATCAATTAACTTATATTTAGAAAGAGTTTATTGAACTCCAAGGGTGGAAGGAAACCCTTGGATAGACACTTCACATACCTTGGTATTTAAATTTGCAAAGAATGATGGAGTGTTCTTGAAGGTTGAATCTTGAATTAGAGATCCTAGGGTTTGCTTCTTGAGAATTTTTGAGAAAGATGAAAGGATTTTGCCTCTAAAGGGGCTTAATTTCATGTTTTGGGGGCTGACATACGGTGGGAAAACACCCAATTACCCATGAGGACGCGGCTTTTTAATGACTAAAAACTGATTTAGCGATGCACAGACCAACGCACCACATCGTTGGCATCGATGCGATAGACAATGTGTCGTATCGAGTCTGCATTGGTTCACTAAAATTTGTACTGGGAGCTGGGGAAACACACTCATCGACGCGATGGGCGACGCGACGCATTGAGATCGCGTTGATCCACTTGTTTGAGCTTTCAAATATGTTTCAAACGTAGTCCGAAAAATCTTATACTTGTCCAAAAACAACTACTGACATTTCGAATCATGAATCGGCCTAAAAAAATATTTGAAGGTCATAAGGGTCGTGAAAAAGGATTGCCAACTTATGATGGCTAAAATAACTCTAAGTATGAACAGTTAGCTGAATTTTCTGAATTTTTTTCCAAGTCTGGGACCCCTTACTATCTTTTACATGACTGAATCAGGCTTAGTATTTTGCAGTGTCTTACAATGTCTTCCCCTTGGGAACTTTTGTCCTTGAATGAGACTGACTGGTCTGAGAATACTGATAGAATGAATTTAGATACAGGACATGCACAACTGTAACATGATCTCATGACTGACACTACTGATATGCTGAAATTTCATACTGAATATGCTGAAATTTCATACTGAATATGCATATCTAATGCATGAGTACATGGATGGGATTGCTGATAAGCTGAGTCTCTTATACTGAACATGCATATCTAATGCATAAATATCTGACTGAACGGACTCATGAATGTATGACTGAATATGCAATAGTAACTGATACAAAGTTTATAAAGAAAATCTAAGCATGAAACTGAGTAAGTTCAAGGAAAAACTGTTACCTCAGGTTGAGTCTGAGTTTGTAGAGAAGAAGTAAGGATACTTGGTCTGCATATCTGCTTATGCTTCCCTAGTAGCTCTCTCAACGAACTGGTTCCGCCAAAGAGCTGTGACTAGATGGACCTCTTTGTTCCTCTATAAATCTGATAATCAAGGATTTCGACTAGAATCTCCTTATAAGAGAGGCTATTCTGAATGTCTATATTCCCTACAGGGACTACAACTGCTGGGTCACCTATGCATTTCTTTAGTAAGGAGACATGGAACACTGGATGGACTAAAGCTAATTCTGAAGGCAACTCAAGATCGTAAGCTACCTTTCTGAAATGGCTGAGAATTCGGTAAGGACCGATATATCGGGGACTGAGCTTCCCCTTTTTGACAAACCACTTCACTGCTTTCATAGGAGAGATTTTAAAATACATATAATCACTAATCTCAAACTCGAGATCCTTTCTGTACAAATCTGCATACAATTTCTGTAGGCTCTAAGCTATCTTAAGCCTTTCCCTGATCAACTGAACTTTCTCTAAGGTATCAAATACCAAGTCAGGACCTACCACTGTAGCCTCACTCACTTTAAACCAACCAATGGGAGATCTATATCTCCTCCCATAGAGCACCTCAAATAGAGCCATCTGAATGCTAGAATGATAGTTATTGTTATATGCGAACTCAATTAAAGGCAAGTGGTCATCCCAACTACCTTTAAAGTCTATCGCACATGCTCGCAGTATATCGTCTAACGTCTGAATGTTCCTTTATGTTTGACCATCTGTCTGAGGGTGAAAAGCTATAATAAGGTAGACTTGGGTACCAAGACCCTTTTGGAATGCCATCCAAAAATAAAAGGCAAACTACATACCTCTATCTAAGATAATAGATAATGAAACTCTCTGTAATCCAACTAACTCCCTGACATAGAGCTTGGCATAGTCCTCGGTTGAATAAGAGTTATGGATTGGAAGGAAATGAGTTGATTTGGTCATTCCATTTATAATGACCCAAACTGAATCGTGATGTCGACGGGTATGAGGCAAACCCATCACAAAGTCCATGTTCACTTCTTTCTATTTCCAAGTGGGAATACTAAACTCCTATATGGACCCACTTGGTTTCCGATGCTCAATGTTAACCTACTGATATGTTGAGCACTTAGCCATAAACTCTGTGATGTCTCTATTAATCCCACTCCACCAATATATCTCCCATAAATCATGGTACATCTTAGTGCCCCCTGGACGTATAGAGTGACACGCACTATGCACTTCTGTAAGAATCCGTTGTCTTAGGTTATCTACACCTGGAACACATAGACGACCCTGACAATGCAATACACCATCTCCACCTTAGGAGAAAATCTCTATCTTCTAATCTCTGACTAATTTTTTCAACTTAACTAGGCTGGGATCCCTATCCTTCCTTTTTTCACTTTGGAAACCAGGGATGATTCTGAACTTCTCTACACCCATACACTAATTTTTGCTGAATTGACTAAGTGAACACCTAGTCGGGCAAGCAGATGAACTTCCTGAGCTAACTTCTTCTTACAATCATCCACATGAGAAACACTACCCATAATCATCCTACTTAGAGCATCAGCCACTACATTGGCTTTGCTCGGATGATACAAAACACTCATACAATAGTCCGTCAACCACTCCAACCACCTTCTCTAATAGAGGTTTAGGTCTTTCTGAGATAACACATACTGTAGGCTCTTATAGTCAGTGAACATTTCAACGTGCACTCTATACAAATAGTGCCTTCAAATCTCTAAGGCAAATACTACTGCTACTAACTCAAGATCATGAGTTGGATAGTTCTTTTCATGGGTTTGAGTTGTCTAGAGGCGTAGGCTATGACCTTACCTCCTTGTATCAAAATACACCCCAAACCAACCCTAGAAGAATCATACTACACAACAAAGTCGTATGAACCATCTGGTAGAGTCAAAATTGAGGTTGTAGTGAGTTGGGTCTTTAACTCCTAAAAACTCTTCTCACAAGAATCTAACCAATGAAATTTGAACTTCTTCTGAGTCAATCTGTACATAGGGGATGCAATAGATGAAAATCCTTCAACAAACCATTGGCAATAGCCAGCCAAACCCAAGAAACTCTTGATATCTACTGGAGAGATAGGTTTGGGCTAATTTCTCACTGCTTCAATCTTTTGGGGATTAACTCTAATGCCATCAGTAGAAACTATATGGCCAAGGAAAGCTACTGACCTTAGCCAAAATTTGCACTTACTGAATTTGGTGAACCGCTACTGGTTTTTGAGAGTCTGTAATAATATTCTGAGATGGTCTACATAATCATGTTCACTGCGAAAGTAGACAAGGATGTCATCTATGAAGACTATGACAAACATGTCTAAGTGATATTTGAACACACGGTTCATCAAGTCTATGAAAGCTAATGGGGCATTGGTAAGACCAAAGTACAAGACTAAGAATTTAAATTAACCATATCGAGTTCGGAAAATTGTTTTCAAAATGTCACCTTCTCTGACTCTGAGCTGATGATAGCCTGATCGGAGGTCTATCTTAGAAAAATAATTGGCACCCTAAAGCTAGTCAAACAAGTCCTCAATCCTGGGAAGTGGATAACTATTTTTGATCGTGACTTTATTTAACTAACGATAGTCAATACATATTCTGAAAGAAGTATCTTTTTTATGTACGAATAGAACCGGTGCACCCCGTGGGGATACACTGGGTCTGATAAATCCCTTATCTAGGAGATCTTTTAACTGTTCTTTTAATTCTTTGAGTTCTAATGGAGCCATTCTATATGGCGGAATAGATATGGGCTGAGTATCTGGAAGAAGGTCTATTCCGAAGTTGATTTCCCTTTCGGAAGGAACTCCGAGAAGATCTTTGAGTAACATGTTTAAGAATTCAAATGCTACTGATACTGACTCAATAGTAAAGGCTTCTGAACTAGAGTCTTGGACTCAAACAAAATGGTAGACACATCCCTTAGATATCATTTTACTTTCCCTAAGGTAGGAAACAAGTTGACCCCTAAGTATTGAAGTACTACCCCTCCACTCTAGGAAGGGCTTATTCGGAAACTAAAATTAGACAATTTTGTTTCTACAGTTGACTGAGGCATAGTAAGAATGAAGCCAATCCATGCCAAAAATGACATCAAAATTGGTTATCTCTAATTTGACTAAGTCTGCTGAAGTGAATTTTTGAGATACCATAATCGGATAGTTCCTATATACCTGTCGGGATATAATAGATTTACCCACTAGGGTAGAGACTGAGAAAGGCTCTGCTAAAATTTTGAGACTGACTTTGAAGTCAACAGCTATATAGGGAATTACAAAATACAAAGAAGCTCCTGGATCTAGCAAAGCATAAACATCCAAATGATAAACCTACAATGTAACAGTGACCATATCAGGAGACTTTCCTGATCTTGTCGGGACTGATGTGCATAAAGTCTATTTGGACGTTGCCCACTGGTGGCACTGCAAGCGGCACCCTACTGATTCGAGCGATCGAACTGAGCTGAGAGATGGTTATGTTGACTCTGCGAACCCACCTGAGGACACTATCTAACTCTGTGGCCTGGATTGCTACATCTGAAACATACGTCACTGCCAGCTCTGCAGACACCCTGATGGTTTCTTCCACACTTTTGGCAGAGAGAATTCGGTCCCTGCTAACACTACCCTGGGGTTTAGGTCCTAACTCCCTATCTCTATTACCGTCTCAAAATTTTAGCACGGGAGCACTGGCTGAGGACAAAGCTAGAACAGAGAATTTTGGACAGAATTGAGAACGATTCCCACCCTCTGACTTAGGCTAAGTGAAGTTAAAACTACTTGTTCTCACTCTCTTATCCTCCCTCTCCTTATCTCTATTTTTAGCCTCCTCTATCTGCTAAGCCTGGATATGTCCATCTCCTTAATCAATATTATGGTCCTGGACTTCTTGACCACACTATTAGATGTGCCAGACACAAACTTACTCATATTAGATCTGCTATATGCTACCACATGAGGAGCGTATCTAACTAATTGAGTAAACTTGAGAGAATACTCTTGTACCATCATGTTTCCCTGCTTCAAGTTTATAACTTCCAAAACCTTCTCTTTCCTAGACTCTAGCGAAAAGAATCTATCCCAAAAGCAATAGCAAACTCCTCTCATTCTATGGGCCCTGCGTCTGTGGCCATCTCTGCTTTCTACTATTTGACCCATGAGTGAGCCACATCCTGTAACTGATATGCAGCTAACTCAGCACTCTCACTAGATGTCATCCCCAAAATATCTATAACCTTCTGCACCTGATCAAGGAATTTCTGTGGGTCCTCATCTGACTTTGACCCGATAAAAAATTGAGGATTCATTCAAGTGAAGTCTCGAATCCTGGTTGTAGTAGTATTAGCCACTGGGTTGGTCAGAGCAGAAACTAGGTGTTCATTCTGGGCTGCCACAAAATGAGTTGGGGTGGTGAAAGATGCTATGAATTCAGCGTGCGAGATATGTTTGTTCAAGGGATCTGGCTAGACAGGCTGAGGTGCTGACTGGTTTCTGGTTCTCTTTTCGGTAGTCTTTTTGGAAGGCATGTTCTGTAAACAAAAAGAAGAGAATGGATTAGACTGAGAGGTTAACTTGAGCTCATGTTCACTCGCACGACATGAATACTAAAAAAATGGAAACTTTTCCATAAACATCTCGTAGCCTCCTGTCCATAAGTGTGGCGCGCTACACACCCATGCATAAGACTCTACTAGATGCGGTTTTCAGACTTTTTTGGACTCTGTTGAACCTTAGGCTCTGATACCAGCTTTATAATACCTCGAGTTTGTACCCCAGACGCTACACAGTGCTCATAATTCCGAGGGGCCGCAAACTAACCCATGATTGGTACTGCTTAATAACAGAATAATAATAATATATTATGTGGGAATTAGGCAAAACCTTACCATAAGGTTCAAAACAGTAAATAGATAATGAGTACTGAATACTGATACATGTGTCTGAAACACTCTAGTCTGATAAGCCTCTATTGTCTGAATAAGGGATTAATGGGACAAAACCACAACTAACCTCGACTACTGAAAACTGATAAACTAAGATACTGAAGTAATAATCATTCCCTCAAACTATAAGGACTCACCACTAGCTTGCTATTGATAGATCGAGCTTCTAAGTATGATCGGGAGCTCGTGCGTCTGAACCTATGATATAAGATATCATAGCATAAAAGAAAGGTATGCGTTAGTACTTTGAATGTACCGGTATGCTAGGTGAGGTAGGCTGAGATGCATGGATTCATATACATGAACAATACTGACTGAGTAACATGAGTATAATTGAATGAAAGTACATGCATGAATCCGTAAACTATAACTGAGGTCGGGATAACACTGGATACTAAGTTCTGAATTACTGATTTACTGATATCTGAGTTTACTAATGATGTATTATTAATAGTTAAATAACTATATCTGACAGTCTAAATTTTATTGAACTATATTGAGTTTCATACTGAACTGAGTGCTTGTATCTGACAGTCCTAGTATTGTAGAACTAAATTGAGATCTATACTGAGACTAGAACTGAAACTAAGACTGTGGGAGGTAATCATCTAACCGACATGCCCCTTTCTGAATAGATTGGGGTCCAACCTGTAACCTCAGTTGAAAGGGTATCAGTACCATGCCATAGGTAAAGACAATTGTGAGTTAACTCTCTCTAACAGTAAGCTCTTTTGTCAACCCTCATCGGCAGGAAAACTCATATGAAATGTATTAAGCCTAGTCTGGTAGGAAGATATCTCAACCTACACTGGCTATGTAGTTCTGTAATGCAGGGATTGATACTAAGGGTCAAACCCTCTACTGGCAGGAATGCCCCTATCCCTGAGTTTGCTCGATGCTGAATTCTATTCCCAACTGAATAGACACTGAATTGGTTCCTAGTTCATACTAGGCTTGACTGAACTGTTACTGATTATACTATCTAACTGAACTAAACTGAGTTAATTGAGTTTCATTGACTAATGGAATACTACTAAATTTTGTTAACAAACTGAATTTACTGAGGTCTAAACTGGATACTGAGCTGGACTGGATTGGACTGATACTGAGTCTACTAAGTTTTTCCTGAGTTCTATAACTGACTGAGAGTACTACTGATTGTGACATGACTGATATTATTTTGTAATTGACACTTGCTCTAGGTAAGCAGCTAAATTGTCAGGTATTAAATACTCTCAGGACTCGATAGCATGAAAAGTAAATCACTACATGACTTTAGTAGCATAATGGTACTAGCTTGCTAATAATACATTCACTTAGACATCTTTCGCCAAACACTTGTTATACATGAGCTTGTGCATGATAGAAATCATACAATAACATGTTATGCTTGGACTAGTCTAATCGCATAAGTATTTTGACAAACACTTGGAGAGCATGAGTGTTTCATATATCAATAAACATGTCATAATATCATGGATTCTACGTTTAACTTGCTATTTAAGAATTTGACATGTAGTTCACAATATTCAATTCATAATTAAACTAGTTTGCATGAAACTTGGGACAAATCATGGAATTAGATCACCATTAACATCATAATCATTAATACATTCAAGATCCAACATGAAATCCATGAAATCAATTAACATGTATTTATAAAGAGTTTCTTGAACTCTAAGGGTGGAAGGAAACCCTTGGATGGACACTTCACATACCTTGGTATTCAAATTTGCAAAGAATAATGGAGTGTTTTTAAAGGATGAATCTTGAATTAGAGATCCAATGGTTTGCTTCTTGAGAATTTTTGAGAAAGATGAATGGATTTTGCCTCTAAAGGGGCTTAATTTCATGTTTTGGGGGCTGAAATACGGTGGGAAAATACCTAATTACCTCTGAGGACACGGTTTTTTAATGATTGAAAACTGATTTAGCGATGCGCAAACCGATGCACTACATCATTGGCATCAACACGATACCCAACGCGCTGCATCAAGTCCGCATCGGTTCACTAGAATTTGCCCTGGTAGCTGGGGAAAAATACTCATCGATGCGGTGGGAGACGCGGCGCGTCGAGATTGCATCGATCCACTAATTTGAGCTTTCAAATGTGTTTCAAACAATCTGAAAAATCCAAAACTTGTCCAAGAATGCCTACTAACATTTCTGATCATGAATCAACCTAAAAATTGATATTCGAAGGTCATAAGGGTCATGAAAAAGGATTGCCAACTTACGAAGGCTAAAATACCTCTAAGTATGAACACTTAGCTAAAAAATTTTCTAAGTCTGGGACATCTTACTAGCTTTTATAGGACTAAATCAAGCTTAGGATTTTGCAGCGTCTTACATCATCTTTCAGTCTTGCTGGACATATGTGTATCATCATAATCATCCCCCGATCTTTTCGGGCATATATATTCATCATAATCATCCTCCGGCCTTGCCGGGCATATATATCATCACAATTATCCTTCGACCTTGCTGAGCATGTATGTATATCATCATAATTATCCTCCGGCCTTTCCGGGCATATATAAATCATCATAATCACCCTTTGGTCTTGCCGGACATATATATAATCAATATCATAAACAATAGGTCCAATAGCACAATCAATAGAGTACTTAATAGCATAACCATGAACATATTATATTAACATGGTCAATAATAAGAATCGAAATATCAATAGCATGATTGCCAATATAGTATATAAGCACGATCTTTGACATTATCAATAGCATAATCACTAATATACTCAATAAGCATGCTCTTTAGAAGAATCCATAACGTATTCGTCAATATAGTCATTAAACATGACCTCTAACATAATCAATATATACTATCAAAACTAGGCAATAACTTATTAATAACCTAATTAACGGTTTATCATTAGCATAAGAGATAGCTTGTCATTAGTATAATCGATATCTTATCAATAGCTTGATCATTAGCTAATTCATAGCTTAATCTATAGCTTATTCATAGCATAATCAATAATTTAATTCCGATAGAGCTATTAAGCATGACCCCTAGCATGAACAATAGCATATATTAATATATCGATAAACATGATCACAAGTATAGTTAATAGCTCATTCATTAGCTTAATACCTAGCATAATTTATGGCTCAGTCAATATAATAATCAAGGGCTTATTCAAGAGTATATTTGGTAGCCAAATTAATAGCATATTCAATAGCTCATCATAAGCTTAACTAATAATTCATTTATAACATAATCGTTAAGCATTACTTCCAATGTCATGCATCATACCTAACAAGTACTAAGGCATCTAAATATCACCAAAATAACTATCTCCTTAGATGTACATAAAAGTATCAAAGGGTCTTCAATAACTATCATAAGTCATAGCCTAAGGTGAGTCGAAGAGCCCACTTCTAGATTCTCAAAATCATTTACCAAGCAATGTCTAACCTGGACTACACGAAGGTATTTAAATCCACTATTAGATGTTGAACAAGCCACAACTAGCCCTAGGATAGCGATTTCTCCTAATGTAGAGCAACTAAGTCCATTCCACCTAAGGTATTGGCAATTTGGGTAAGTTTCATCCTAAACTCAAGTGCCAAGAAAAATTCCTCATTAATGGAGTAACTAAGGTATTTCCCCCCAACAAGAGCCTACAAGGTCAATTTCACCTAAAATAGGAATAACTAGGCTAATTATGCCCAAAACGATATCCAAAATGGCCTAAACAGTCCAACTAATCAAAATATTATTATTTAGAACATCGACGCCTATAAAGCATCCCAAATCTAACATAATATCAGAAGCATGCTATGAAGTAGCTCAATCTAAAAAGCGATAAAACCTAGCTTACCAAAATGGCCTAAACAGTCCAACTAATCAAAATATTATAATTTAGAACACCGACACCTATAACTCATCCCAAATCTAACACAATATTAGAAGCATGCTATGAAGTAGCTCAATCTAAAAAGCGATAAAACCTAGCTTACCTGGACGCCAAAGAAAGCTCATAAGATCCTCTAAATAACCATTTTCCCCTTTTTATAAGCTTCGGCAATTGTCAAGCTATCAAAAGCACATTCTACTCATCAATACAAGAATAATGATACCCATATTGCACTGTTGTGCTTCAGGTTCAAAAATCACATCAAAATCCCATGTGGGTCCTATTTGAAGAAAATCATGTTTTTAAAATCAACCCAACATTCTCACATGCTCAAGGAATCATTACCTTACAAAATGGGTGAATCCCTAGCTAATTTGGAACTAAAATCAAGGCCTCGAGATTTTGAGAACTTTGAACAAGAAATGGAAATTTCTACCATAAAAGGTTGAAATCTTACCACAAATTGAAAGATAATTGCGTAAACAAGTGTTAGACAAGATCCCAAATCACCTACAAGCTCCAATTTTAAGCTATATCTCTAATTAACGTTTTAGATCTCTTGGAATGAATTAAGAATAGGCTAAATCATGCAAAGAGGTTCTATTTATATCGATACCAGGTGCTCGAGTCTTGTTATCGCAACTCGATGTTCGTGATTGCCACATCTTGTAGATACATGAGTCGCAATTGCGGCACTTCATCTCATGATCGCGGCACTGTTGACCTTATCAAATGAGTCACAATCGCGGCCCAAACCATCGCAATCGCGATGCACCAAATAAAGCGGATACTTGGAAGTGAAGACCTCGGGATTCATCAAAAATCCCGTATACGCAAACGAACTATGTAACTACATAAATTTAATAGTTGGACTCAATAGTGCAGTCAAAATTTCCATCCAAGGTTGTATCAATAAAATGTGGGTTCCACACCTAATTTTCAATTTCTTAACTTTCCGACCAATAGGTCAAAATGAACTTGGGTGCCTCGGGATCTGAACTAAGAGTCCACATAGTCTAAAATTGATATTCCAGAACTGCTGGAACAGTTAGAATTTGCATTCGAGGTCATTTGACTTAATTTTTTTCTTGGTGGACATTTGGAACCAGCGAAGACTTCAAAATAGGAAATTTACTCTTAAATCCAAACGAACTGCCCGGTAATCGAAATGTCAGTTTCAGCAAGTCATAAATAAGTTGGGATAGCTATGAAGAAGCTTTAATGGTAAAAATAAGAAGAAATATATAAAATGACCTGAAGGATAGTTACACTACTGCCATTTTTTATTTAGACTATATCTTTATTTGTATTCAGAGACAGAGTTGTTTCTATTTTAGATACGTTATGTGTTTTTGATATCGAGTTGTACTAGTTAGTTCTTACACTATGACACCAGATTTTAGGACTTTGGTATGATATCTTTGGTTATGTATATTCGTTTTTATCATATTTGTGTGGTTTGGCTTCATTCTAGAAGCCTTGCTTTAGGTATTGGTGATTATTTTCCTTTTCATAGCAGTTTGGGAGATACGCTTACTTGTCAATGATTAACGCGATGAGTGCCATCATGACCCTTGGATTTTGGGCAATGACACTTAAAAAGCAACTCATCAAGAATCAAAGGAAATATTTTTGACCTCTCTTCTAGACTATATATAGACCTTCTTTTTGTATTATCTTTATATATCTCCACTTAGGTAATAATCTAGCTATCTTTGTTCTTAGCAACTCACTTTAATCTAAGAAAGCATTCTAATTATGAGTGGGATATAAAGAAAGAAGTAGAAGGTAGATAACATTCAAAATAAAGGTTGTGACCCTAAGGAGAACTGAAGTTGTTTCAGTTCATAAGAAAAACATCCATACCCTCATTGTATTGTGTTACCATTCAAATTGTTCAAAAAAAACTCTTGCAATCCAAGAAAACTGAATGTAGGCACCACAAAGGTTCCAAACCAATATAAATTGTCTATACTTTGTGCTCTTTTTGTTATCCGTTTATGTTGTTACTTTCTACTATTTTCTTAAAAAACGACGTTCTTTCTACTATAATTCACTTGTGAGTTTTGAAGACACTTTTTTTAAGTCTCAAAATTACAATGCATACATTTCATTTAGTAAAGGGAAGAAACTAGTCAAGGGGAGCAAGAATAGTCAAAATATCAGGGATGTAACACATACTTATAACTCCTTTTGGTGTCATTATCAAAAAGGAAAGATTATTAGCTCAAGGTTATATTAATGGTGACTCTAAACGTCCTCTCAATGTAGGAAAACAAGACGAATACAACACATCATCAAAATTATACAGGGAAGAAGAATCAAGGACAAAGATCGTTCAGAGCTATACAAGGAAATAACTCAACACGATAAAATTAAGAAGAAAACAACACATCATCAAAGCTACATAAGAAAGAAAAATCAAGGACAAAATCGTTCTGAGCTATACAGGGAAATAACTCAACCAAGGTGGTCAAAGTTGTATAAGGAAAGAATATCAAGATAAATATCTTAGATTCTCAATACAGTCACTTAAATCAAGGATCCTCAAACCAAAATATTATAAAATCCTTAAATCAAGGCCCGCTGAAAGATTTATATGTCACTGAAAAAAGAATGAACATATATCAATTCAATCATTCATCCAGCTAGAAGACTTCCTTTATCATGTGAGACAAGAAATCAAGCACCAAGATCTATGAAGATCACATTTTAGTCATTTAAATCAATTCAAGAAGTGATTGTCACTTCTTTGGGTTACCTTAAAGAGCAACTCATCGGGAATCAAAGGAACGATTCATGGCCTCTCTTCTAGACTATATATACACCTTCTTTTTTGTATTATCTTCATA
Organism: Capsicum annuum; assembly: GCF_002878395.1. Lineage (NCBI taxonomy): Eukaryota > Viridiplantae > Streptophyta > Magnoliopsida > Solanales > Solanaceae > Capsicum > Capsicum annuum. The sequence goes on along the minus strand of NC_061122.1, from coordinate 151,674,313 downwards.
CATCTTCACTTGAATAATAGTCAAGTTACTTTTCTTCTTCACAACTCATTGTAGTCTGAGAAAGCATTCTAATGAGTGAGATAACAAAGAAAGAAGAAGTTAGATAACTATAAAAGTAAAGGTTATGATCATAACGAGAACTAAAGTTATTTCAGCTCATGAAAAAAATTTACATACCCTCACTGTACTATGTTATCATTCAAGTTGTCCTAAGGAAACTCTTGTAATTCAAAAAAAAAAAAAAAAAGTAAGCACCACAAAGGTGTTCCGAAAAAATATAAATTGTCTTTACTTTGTGCTCCTTCCATTATCTATTTACTTGTTACTTGCTATATTTTTTTTAGAAGAAGACATTTGTGCTACTATAACTCGCGTACGAGTTTTGAAGCCATTTTTCTTAAGTCTTAAAATTGCAATTCATACGCTTCCTACAGTAAAGGAAAGCAACTAGTCAAGGGGAGCATGAATCGTCACAATATCAGGAAAGTAATTGTCACACTTGTACCTTTTTTTTTGTATCATCATAAAAAAGGAGGAGATTTTTAGCTCAAGGTTATTTTAATGTTAACTCTAAAACATTCTCTCAATGCAGGAAAACAAGAAGAATACAACACAACATCAAAATTATAAAAGGAATGAGAATCAAGGACAGGTGGTTTAGAGCTATACAAGAAAATAACTCAAGAAGAAAACACATTATCAAAGCTATATAAGAAAGGAAAATCTAAGGACAAAATCTTTCTAAGCAATACAAGAAAATAACTCTACACAAGGTGGTCAAAGCTGTATAAGCAAGAATATCAAGCCAAATATCACAGATTTTCAGTACAATTACTCAAATCAGGGATCCTAAAATCAAAATATTCCAAGATCCCTTAATCAAGGTTCGTTGAAAGATTTTTAATTCTCAAAAGAAAGAAGCATATATCAATTCAATTATTCATCCAGCTAAAAGACTTTCTTTATCCGGTGAGAGAAATCAGACACCAAAATTTACAAAGATCTCAGTTTAGTCACTCAAATCAATTTAAGAAGTGATTGTCAATTTCTTGGGTTACCTTAAAGAGCAACTCATCAAGAATCAAAGGGAGCAACTCATCAAGAATCAAAGGAACGATTCTTGACCTCTCTTTCAGACTATATATCCTTCCCCTTTGATGCTTGACCTCTCTTCTAGACTATATATAGATCTTCTTTTGAGTTATTTTTTTACATCTTCACTTGAGCTATAGTCTAGGTACTTCAACTCTTAGCAACTCACTATAATATGAGAAACCATTCTAATTATGAGTAGGGAAAAAAAGAAGTTAGATAACTTTAAAAATAGAGACTATGACCATAAGGAGAACCGAAGTTGTTTCAGTTCATGAGAAAAACATACCCTCGTTATACTGAGTTGCCATTCAAATTGTTATAAAGAAAATCTTGTAATCCAAGAAAACTGGAAACAGGCCACACAGGTGTTTCGAATCAATATAAATTGTATCTTTACTTTGTGCTCTTTTCATTATCTGGTTACTTTGTTACTTGCTCACCAACTCTGTTGTAGGAGACACTACTGAGCTGAAATTTTACAGGCATCAATTCACACAAGATACTCGCGATACTTCCACATACCGAAATCAGTTTCTTTTCGCATTACACACTAACAAGCTCCAATTTTCTATTAAAAAGATTGAGAATTTAGGGATGGCAATGGTGTGGTGCGGTTGCGGTGCGAATTTTTTCTAAACCCACAAGTTTTAAAATCGCACCGCATCACCTTTAAACCTGCATAAACCCGCACCCACACTCACCGCACCACCCCATATTTTTGTTTTTATTTTTATTTTTTTAAAAAAATTTGTAACTCTATTAAAAATCATAATATTTTCAAATCTATAGCTAGAAAATAATAATTAATTTCAATTATATCACTTTTCACTAAGAGATTCTCAAAAATAATAATTAATTTCTATTATATCACTTTTCACTAAAAAATTCTCAAAAAGTATCACATATACAAGTAATGATCGAATATCATATTTTTATTAAAATGAATAGAGATATTAAAAAAACTATAAAATTATTTATTTATAGTCTTATACACATCGTGTTAAGTATCATAAAAATTTAAATAAAGAATACAATTTTAGATATATTTACGAAAATAATACTAATTTTTAACTTTTTTAATTTAAACCCGCATCATTTAAAAAAAAAAAAAAACTTAATTTAACCCACCCAGCAACCGCATAGCTTAAAACCCACCCCGCCCCATTGCCATCCCTAGTTGACATGCCAAAACGAGGAATCAAAACTCGGGGCACATCTAATAGCAGCCCAAAGTTGACGATAAAAGGGACTTTAAGATCAAATTCAGACTTCAGGAACTGCATAACAATGAGTTTTCAAAAAATTAACAAGGACAACAGTTCCTGTTCCAGAACCGACGCCAAGATACAGGACGTCCAAGCATAGGAGAATTTTTTCATAAACGGAGCAAGAACTCAAGAACTCAATGTAGAACATTCAAGATACGATTTTACAACAAAGTGCAATTTCTAGCATAATCATACACTAATCCAGTATAAAGGTAAAATTTGACAAACTAACAAATGCAAAAGGAGATGATAAGAAAATACAGTCCAAACAAAGAACTAGATTCACTTTATTCCCACAATCGACATAAGAAACTGAAGCTTGTCGCTCACTTCTTCCAAAGTGGACGGGTTACAAAATGTAGATGACGGCTCGACTCCAGTAAAGATGTATAGTGCCTTAAGTTCATCTACCAAAAAAGGTTGTGGTGCTGCCGAGTATCCCACGATTGTTCTCATTGCATTTATCTTCTCCCATATCTTCTCCTCACTGAAGAACTCCTAGCAATATCATCAATCAAGAAAAAATGAATCTTTACGGCTTCAAATACTCTTTGTCAGGGAGGAGTAAAAACAAAAACACGAGTACTAGAACTTGGGAATACAGGGAATAAAATCAATTAATATTACAAGCAGCTAGTACCAAAGAACCAGATATAAATAAGCAAGCATGGAGAACACAGTGTCTATGCACCTTACCTGATGCCTTCCACCACTGATAGAGCTATAGGCACATAACTATAGGATTTGACAGCCTCTTTAAGAGAACAGAGAAACTAACCTTGCTATCTTACATAGGTAGTATCAAAATTTGCAGGAATAAGACATGCTAAAAACATCAACAGTAGCAGGGATTGGTATCGAGTCATCAGTTGTGCCTGAATCCGCTAGTGATAACCACATTACAGGTAGACTTCAAATAGCCATATATTATTCGTAAACACAACTCACAAGTAGTATTAAAATATCATATGGACCTACCTAAATAGAGTATAGAAGGGGGAGACACAGCCCAACAATTCGAAATTGAAGAATGGTTGAATAACATTAATTATACTTCATTCAGTCAAAAAGATGTGTACATGAACAGTCGTCGTTTTAACGGCTCTGCTTGATGCTACTTCACATCATGATTGGTTTCATGTATACAAGGCACAGGTGTGGAACTTCGTTAGATGCTCTTGGAACACCCAATCCCCACTTGGCCCATTAGTCTCTCTCTTCCAAAAGATGCCTATTTGTTTAACAAAGCACAATCAAGCTCACACACAGGTACTGCTTTACTAGTTCTGTAATATTCTTCTCCTAATAATCCACAAGGACAAACACTTCGAATTATGTTTGCCTTTGGGAAGGCTACAAAAGTTGTCATCTTTTCTTCATACATCAGATAGCACATAGAGTTTATAGAATAGTGGCCTTTGCATAAAAAAATTCAAAATGAACAACAGATTTTGAGGCTCGCAAAATAAAGATACATTGGTATCGATTAGCTAGAACCCGAGTATCTTTGCAAGTTCTAGACAGCTAACAGACAGTAGTAGTATTGCATTTGTCACGCAGTCCCTTCTTCAACACTCTTACTTCCACTTTCTAGATCCAGAAAAAAAATCATAAACTATTCCAAAAAGAAGATTGAAAATTCAGGATCTACTTTTACTCTCACTGTACTAGGAGACAACCTGGCATGCATCCAAAAACTGAAAGAACATTTCGACATCTGGACAGCTTGTGCACACTTTGACGAGTGCTGGTTATATGAACCCACCATAACCAAAGCAAAATGGGTTCTCTCTTGAGTTGTAGTGGAGCATCCCATGACCAAATTAGACTAGGGAAGCACTAATAACTATGGGAAGGAAAAAGCCAAACTAATGGAAGAAATGAACAACAACGACGACGACGACAACATACCCTGTATATTCGCATAAAGTGGGGTTGGGGAGGGTAAGTGTACGCAGTCCATACCACTTCCCCAGAGGTGAGATAGAAAGGTTGTTTCTAGTAAACCCCGCACATCCATCGAAGCTTTCTTGTCTCCGCAACATTCATCTATTGGATGTGTGAGTTCTTGATTGGCCAACACTTAAAAATGAAGTAGAAGTTATATCCTCTCCACAAAGAAAACCAATGTGTACTCACAGAAAAAGACAAGGTGAACGTGAACAACCTACCACCAGTATGAGGACAGAGAGAGAAACAAGCCCCAAGCCTATTTTTTTTATGGTTCCTTTTAAGGAAAGAAAAGTACGTCCCTTATTACTTAATTAGCAGAAAACCAGTGCAAGACTCATTTGACCATTTGTTGATGCCTTGGACTTGCTTAGTTCATACAGATTCCACACTGTTGAACACTATTAATTTTCTTTTGGAGGATTAGGAACCCTCGGAACTTTTTAGTTCTTCAGTGTGCTTTACATTTCATCACACAAAGCATTTGGAGGAAGACCATGTAACTGGTAACTAAGACTTAAGCATTTTAAATAATTGCTAGTTTATGTAACTGGAGTCTCTTTTTCTTTTCCTTTACAAGGTTCGGTCTGATTTCTTCATGAGTAGCAGCATTTCTTGCTAAGATAACGATTTTTTCTTTCATGAACAAATTAAAGCAACCACATGTCTGAACAATTCCCAATATCTGATCAATGAAATTTAACGACAAGCAAATGAGATGACTCCAGCCAGATTAACCTAAACATGCTTTCAAACAGATTAATCAATTCTTCCAGAGAAACTTCAAAGAACCAAGAGAACTACAAAATATTAAAAGACAACCCTCTCAGAGAATCTCCAAAAATTACTGGAAAGCAATCTAAGGTAGCAAAACTAAACTTAGAACTGACCTTGGCGTGTTTGGCCTCCGGAATCCCTGCTCTTACAAAAACCTGATTTACACCACTGGCATTAGCATTTTTCTTTTGATCAGTCGTCCCTATTCTTCCAGAAGGAAAGTTCCCATGGACATCGGGTGCCTTCCCTTGAACCGCCTCCGCAGCCACCAGGTTATCCTTGCCTTCTAATTGACGAGAAGCATCTTTTACAACATGCTTTCCATTGGTTGCTACTTTAGGATCCTTGGTCGAGTTTGCAGCTTGCCCAACATCCTTGCCATTTCTTGCATCTTTTTTCCCAGCCAGAGTTTTGTCCATCTCAGCTTCTTTATTGGCCTTCGTGGCAACACTACTTTGATTGGCTTCGTCTCTTCTTTCTTTGGTCTCCCTTTTCACTGGTAAATGCTTCTCTTCTTGCTTCATATTAACTTCATCTCTCATTTCTTCCTCCTCCTCCATCATTTTCGCATCAGTATCTTCCTGTTGCTTGTTGCTGAACCCCTCCCCTTTCTCTGATATTGTAACATTTTTCCCATCATTTGCTTTCTTCTTTTTATGGTGTTTCGTTGAGCTTTTTCTGGCGTTTGGTTTGTCTGTTACTTCTATTATCTCTTTTTCTTTGGAAGCAACCTCAGGTCCTTTTTCAATTTTTGTTCCTTGAAGCTGTCTCACAAGACTATCTACCTTATCATCTTTGCTTTCCAACGGCTTCTCTACTACTTCGGGACGTGCAACTCTACCATCCACATTTCCACCAAGTCCACCTGAACTCTCTAAGGTGTGGCTATCTTCCTTCACTGCATCTCCTACATATACTTCAACCAAATTCCCCTCTGGCAGACTTGGTGGTAAAGTAACATTTTTTTCACCCTCATTTTCTCCCCTGGATTCTGTGGCCATCAAATCCAAATCCTCCCTTCCCTTATTTTTTTCATCAACTTCCCAATTTTCTGCATCTCCCCCTTGCTCGATTTCCAATATCTTCTCCCTAATTGGTCCCTCATTCTCTCCTTCCAAGTATACACCAGCATCTTCTTCATATCCTTCCTCTCTACCACCCTCATCTACATTGATCTCTCTTTCTTCCTCTGCTATTTCGAAGACTTTATCATCTTCAACTAGAGTAGGTTCTCCCTCGTAACCACCGCTCTCCTCTATCACCAACTCAATCCTCATTTCAACCCCTTCTTTTGCATCCTCCATTTCCTTCATTTCCTCCTCTTCCATCAACACTTCTCCAACAAAACCAGGACCTTCCCCCCCTCCTCCTTGTTCATCATGTTCCACTACATCTCCATACAATTCCCCGTACTCCAACAATGAAGGTGGATCTGACCTTGGAAGCAACGTGTTCATAAGCTTCTCAGTACAAGTATAACCAGCAAAAGCAAGACCAAAAGGTACCGAAACTGCGAACCCGAGTGCTGAAATAACAATAAGTGGAGGAAGAACCACAGGCGTGGAAGAGATTACAAAACCTGTAATCATAAATTTCTTCCCCAACCCCAATCCTTTGTTAACAATCCATCTTATCTTATTCTCTTTAACTTCCCCCTCCTCGTCTTCATCTTCTTCCTCCTCCTCTCCTAAAGTAGTATGCTCCACGACCCTCCCCTCCACAATTTGATCTTCCATCCTACAAACAAACATAATCACATTTCTGAGCAATCAAAAATGGAAAATTGACAGTAATGCAATCTAATGATTCTAAAAAATGAACCAACCAACAATACTATTTTAAAAAAAATAAGGAAAATAAATAACACAACATTAAAGTAGTACTCCCTCTATACTATTCAAATTAGAGACAAAACAGTTCAAGCTTTAACCTTATAGCTGTTTTAGTATAGCGTTTCAATATATATATTTTATTTCAAAAACATGAAAATTCCGTGTCCAAATTTATGGCCAAACTTA